>NC_138762.1:10183856-10196356 GCF_965113315.1 Podarcis vaucheri | reverse complement strand
CTGGCCCCCGGCCTATAGATGTGAGATGGGCGCACAAACCCCAGAGTCTGTCAAGACTGGCCCGCTCGGGCAGGGGTACCTTTACCTTTACCTTTATTCTGGGGTGTGTGTGTGGTGGTGTTGTTGCATAGGCAAAAGAGGAAAGTGCCTTTACACACACCCACACACTCACACACCACACCACAGCAGACAAGGCAAATGACATTGTTTCCCATGAAGCTACACATTTGGGAGTTTGGGGGGAAAGAGAGAGAGAGAGAAGAGGGTTTGGGCGAGGAAAACTGCAATCTGAATGCAATTAACAATGGCTTTGTCAGGAAAGTGATAAACGGGTCCCGGAGGGATCAGCCTTGTTTCCTGCTAGAAAACAGACCCCTGAAGGCAGAACCACTCAAAGTGTCTTGCTGTGGAAGCCATGTGGCTGATCTGCCGGGGAAGAGAAACCAGCCCTCTCTCTTTCTCGCAGGTTGCATGCGCCGCTCCCTGGGACACGGCCTCCCCAACCTCTTCTGTACAGAACGTGCAAGGAAGGCCAGAGACAGAGGATAGCTTCCCCAAATGTTGCAAACAGCACGAGAAAGGGATTTTTGCCTGGAGAAAAAATTACTGTATACTGCCCTCCGGATGAAGGATGCTATATAAGTTTGATTATTATTATTAATCAAATAATTAATAATTGATGCTTTTGAATTATGGTGCTGGAGGAGACTCTTGAGAGTCCCATGGACTGCAAGAAGATCAAACCTCTCCATTCTGAAGGAAATCAGCCCTGAGCGCTCACTGGAAGGACAGATCGTGAAGCTGAGGCTCCAATACTTTGGCCACCTCATGAGAAGAGAAGACTCCCTGGAAAAGACCCTGATGTTGGGAAAGATGGAGGGCACAAGGAGAAGGGGACGACAGAGAATGAGATGGTTGGATGGTGTTCTTGAAGCTACTAGCATGAGTTTGATCAAACTGCGGGAGGCAGTGGAGGACAGAAGTGCCTGGCGTGCTCTGGTCCATGGGGTCACGAAGAGTCGGACACGACTAAACGACTAAACAACAACAACAACAATAATAATAAAAATAATAATAATACAGTGTCTATTGTTAATGGAGGAATCTGAGGGCTCCCTTGGACAAAAAGACAAAGACACCAACCAGGACTCCCACCCACAACAAGATAAAGCAAGATGGAAGCCCAGAACAAAAGAAGACCCCAACTTTTATTAGCTACTAATTCCCCAAGCTACACCCCTAGAACTACATCACAACTACATCATGATTACATCATTGACACATCACAAAAGGAGGGGTTGAGGGAGGGGTTGTGGAAGTAACCTGAGTATCTTGTCACCTGGCTGGTTCCTCCTTTCCCCCTCCCCATGAGTCATTTCCAGAGGACAAAGGGGAGTTGGCAGTTTCCTGCCCCCAGAGGGAAGATCTGATCATTGTCCTTTGTTCCAGTCCGTGTTGAATCCACTCCCATACGCAAGTCCGTTGTGTCCTTGATGGTCCCAGACAGAAGACCATCAAGGTTGCCATGCCAACTGGGCAGGGCTCCTGAGTACGTGTTTATGGCCGTCCTACATCAAACTATCTCCCTTTGATAGTCCTTCCTTCATGGAGCAAAATAAAAGTGGACCAGTGTAAATCCGATGTAAGGTTGATTTACTATGAATTTATAACAGAAACGTCGCATATGTCGTGTGTGAGTGTGAGTGTGTGTCGTGTTTGTACAAACTGAATGATTGGGGGGGGGGTTCCTGCACTATATGCAAATAGACACTGTATGGATAAAGTTGAAAGAAGAACATTTTAATCAATACAAAATCGATGAAGACAATGCAAAAAACTTAGAGAGGACATAAAAAAGCCAGAAGAAGGAAGGAGGAAGTCAACTCATAGGAGTAAATGTAAATGTAAAGAAATGTGTATATGTATAGTATGTAATTATAAAATCAATAAAGATTATCAATAATAATAATAATAATAATAATAATAATAATAATAATACTGCTGCTGCTGCTGCTGGCTGTGATTCCATTTTTTCCTGCAAATGGGACAGGAGCAAGCCAGCAGTAAGTCACACCAAGGAAGTGGAAATAAAAAAATTCCTTCCAGTAGCACCTTAAAGACCAACTAAGTTACTTCTTGGTATGAGCTTTCGTGTGCATGCACACTTCTTCAGATACACTGAAACAGAAGTTGCCAGATCCTTCTATATAGTGAGAAGGTGGGGAGGGGTATTACTCAGAAGGGTGGTGGGAATGGGAGATTGGCAGATAACTGAGATGAGCCTGTTGACAACTCTTAACGACTGCAATAGGTCTTACAGGAAAAGGCAAGGGGTGAGAAGGTAAAAAATGGCTTAGTCATGTATAATGAGATAAGACAGACCAACACGGCTACCTATCTGTAACAAGGAAGTGGAGTTTGAGATTTTTAAGCAGAGGTCAGCTGGCCATCTGTCAGGGATTTTTTAGCTGCAATTTCCGCATTGCGGGGTTGGACTAGATGACCCTTGGGGTCCTTTCCAGCTCTATGATACTAGGATACGGCAGTCCAGGGTTTATTTCAACAAGGCTTAAACAGCCCCATGGTGCTATTTGACTGCATGAGCTTCTTCTCAGCAGGGGAACATGCACACAAACCACAGTGAGCAGGACTGAACCCTTTGTTCACTCCAGGGGTCTCCTTCACTGGTGCATTCCCCTCAGTGAGCTGGCGACCTGCTGAGTGGAGAATTCAATCCTGCAGGGAACATGAGAGCCAGTGTGGTGTAGTGGTTAGAGTACCAGACTAGGACCTGGGAGACCAGGGTTCAAATCCCCCACTCAGCCATGAAGCTCACTTGGGCCTGCCACCGCCTCTCATAGGCAGTCCTTTAATTTTATCCTGATTCTAATTTTAAAGCTGTATTTTAATCAATTGTTTGATTGTGTTTTAATTTGATGTTAGCTGCCCTGAGCCCATTCTTGGCTGGGGTATAAATAAAAATTTACTTATTTATTTACTTACTTACTTACTTCAGCCTTAATAATCAGTTCTGTGGATTAGCTGGAAGAATAAAACCACGTATGTCACCTTGATCTCCTCCAGAAAAAGGTGGAATATAGGTGCAATAAGTAAAACATGTCGTAGAAATAGACCAATGCAGCCAGCAGAGGATAATAATAATAATAATAATAATAATAATAATAATAATAATAATAATAATAATAATAATAATAAATTATTTATACCCCGCCCATCTGGCTGGGTTTCCCCAGCCACTCTGGGCAGCTTCCAACAAAAGATTAAAATACGATAGTCTGTCAAACATTAAAAGCTTCCCTAAACAGGGCTGCCTTCAGATGTCTTCAGTTGACTGTTCCTGGCATGTAGCCAAAGCGAAGCACAGGGCTGTTTAAAAGCCCTTTTGCAAACAGCCCCATGCTGCTCTTTGCAGAGGCTGCCTGCCTCTCCGGCTTTCCAGCAGCCCCAGATTGCTTCAGTCGGTGCACCCTGTTAAGTTGTGGGTGAACATATCAGACGACATAGCAATTCTTCAAACAGCTCTTGTTTATTCACAGGCCAGAACAGAAGTGAACTGAAGGGTTCAGCCAGCCTGATTATATAGAGCTCCAGTACAAAGTAACTGTAACAACCTTCTGTAACTATCCAATCACTGAACGTCACTTTTGATCCCTTATTTGCACATGTGGACCTGAACTATCTACAGTATCCCCCTGCTGGCCCAGGGTGAGAACTTCAGTACATAACACACCCCAACCCAGAGCGATCCGAGGCTGTCTCCACCATCAGAGGCCAGATCTCCCGGAATCAGCCTGATTTCTGCTCGGAATTTAGCCCAAACCAGTGCACTGCAATAAAAGGTAAGGGGACCCCTGACCATTAGGTCCAGTCATGGCCGCCTCTGGGCTTGCGGCGCTCATCTCGCTTTATTGGCCAAGGGAGCTGGCGTACAGCTTCCGGGTCATGTGGCCAGCATGACTAAGCCACTTCTGGCGAGCAAGAGCAGCGCACGGAAACGCCGTTTACCTTCCCGCCGGAGCGGTACCTATTTATCTACTTACACTTTGATGTGCTTTCAAACTGCTAGATCAGCAGAAGCTGGGACCGAGCAATGGGAGCTCACCCCATCACAGGGATTCGAACCACCGACCTTCTGATCGGCAAGCCCTAGGCTCTGTGGTTTAACCCACAGCGCCACCTGCGTCCTTAGTGCACTGCAATAGCTGGTGTCATTGGCGAGGATGTGGTTCACACAACAGTGGTGTGCTTGCAGAATTGTTGCTCTTGCCATCACAGCTGAGAACTTGTTTTTGTAACGTAGTCATCCCATCAGTCGCCTGGGGGTGGGAGACCATCTGGAGGGACCTTGAAATGTGTGAAAACAGAGCGCTTCTGTCTCCGTCCCACCTTGCGAGGTAATTCTCTTCCACGCTTAAGCCAAGATGGGCTGTCTCCGAAACATTCAAAGCGGTGGAGTCTCCAGCTGCTTCCCATGGGATAATCTTCGAGAAGGCTGTGAGATCTCCAGCTTCCTGACTGTCAGCTGAAAGAACAAAAACCAGAAAAGGTTTTAATCTCTCGCACATCCCTTTATCTCTCCGCGCACCCCTTCCGTCATCCCTCTCAAGTCTTCCATCCTCCTCAGGCTACTTTGCACAGTTTATTTCCTGCCTTCTTCAGTTGCGTGTCTTTGCTGAGTCCTTGGGGAAAAGGAAGAACTGGAGAACGCGGCTCAGGGTTTCGGATTGTGAACCAGGAGCAAAGTTTTTGCAGAACTGACACCCAGACAAAGTACACGATATCAGAGAGCTTGTGGTTTCCAGCAAATGGTATTCAGAGGCATTGCTGCCTCTGACTGTGGAGGCAGAACATAGCCATAAAGCCTAGTAGCCTTCTCCATTGATTTGCCAAATCCTGTTTTAAAGAAATCCAAGTTGGTGACCATCACTACCTCCAGGAGGAGTGAGGTCCATGCTGGCCGGTGAGCAGAAAACCCGTTGGAGGTGTTAGAGAGAGAGGCGGGTGAGGAAAGGTCCGCCCATTAGCCTGGAGGGCACCATCTCTTCCTTGCAGATCTTGCGATGGAGCTCATTCTTTTGGGATGCTGATGAGGACACTTAAGAGGCCAGCTAAGGTCATTATCTCACAAAGAAACTTGCCTTAGTTCAGCAAACTCTGCTAGATTCCAACCTTCTTTTTTTTTTAAAAGAAGTTTTTATTGGATTTTACAAAGTATAGAAAAAATACAAAGACAAGAACAAGAAAAAAAATAGAAACACAAACACATACTACAAAATACAACAATACACACATTAAGCACAAAAATACAAAATACATACATTAAAGACTAATAACAAAAAGAAAAGGCACATATAAGAAAAACACAAAAATTCCTTCTTTCTTAATTTTAGATCTTAAATTCACATATTCTCCTGACTTCCTCGCGTCCCCCGTTCTTGTATCCCTTTTCAAAGTCAGTTCAGCAAATTCATAGCCCATTAATTTACCTGTTGTTGGTTTAATCTTAGATTTTATCTTGTTGCTAGAACCCCCACAATTCATTTCAATGTCATCAACATTCAGAAATTTTACAATATTTCTGCAAATAGATTTTAAATTTCCCCCAATCTTCTTCCACTTGCTCTTCTCCCTGGTCTCGGATTCTGCCAGTTAGATTCCAACCTTCATTAGGTACGGGACTTCAAGAATTTGAAGGGACTCATGGCATCTTCTAGACTGACCACCCCCAACCCACAACAATATAATAGATACCAAAAAAGGCAAAATCACAGGCCAACTGCAGTGAGACGACCACCTCAGGTGGCAAGGTCCATGAGGGGCAACAGATCCAGCCTCCAAGGAATGCGTCACCTGCTGCTGCTGCCACGGTGGCAGTGAAAGCCTTGGATGCTTGATCTACCATCTTCTCAGCAGCAGCAGGACGCCTGAAGCTACCTCTACAGCAGCCTCTTTCCCCACCCTTGTCCCTGATCTAGATCCCTCCTTCTTCCCTGGTGGGGAGGTGGCGCCATTTTCTGGTTTGCCTCAGGTACCAAGATGTTTTGGGCTGGTCCTGGCCAACAGCTAATTGTTATGGGAGCGGCCGCCGAGACCGCATAACACCAGTCCTGAAAGACCTACATTGACTCCCAGTATGTTTCCGAGCACAATTCAAAGTGTTGAAAGCCCTAAATGGCCTCAAAGGCCCAGTATACCTGGAGGAGCGTCTCCACCCCCATCATTCAACCCAGACACTGAGGTCCAGCTCCAAGGGCCTTCTGGCAATTCCCTCCCTGCGAGAAGTGAGGTTACAAAGAACCAGGCAGAGGGCCTTCTCAGTGGTGGCGCCTGCCCTGTGGAACTCCCTCCCATCAGATGTCAAGGAAATAAGCAACCAATTGTCTTTTAGAAGAAACCTGAAGGCGAAGTTCAGCGAAGTTTTTAACATTTGACGTTTTATCGTGTTTTTAATATTCTGTTGGGAGCCGCCCAGAGTGGCTGGGGAAACCTGCCCAGATGGGCGGGGTATAAATAATAAATTATTATAATATTATTATTGTTATGGAAAGATATATCCTTAAGTGCCTGGCAGAGGGCAAATGTTTTCAGCAGACGTTTAACGATTGAAACAGAAGGTGCTCAACTCAGTGCTCAACCTGAGATATCAGACCAGGCCATCTTTTTTCTCAGGGGAGTCGTCAGCCCATCTTGCTGCAAGTCCACCTCAAAAGTAAGGAATGCCTCTCTTTTTAAAGCACACATCTCTGATCCTCAAAGATGGCTGTCACAGTGTCTGCCAGCAACCATATGATTGCATGGGCAGAAGCATATCTCTCACGACTTTGCATCTGGAGTTCTCCATTCTAAAGCATGTTGTTGTCTCCCTTTCATCTCTGCAGTAAGCTCTGGCTCTCCTCTATATGTGGACATTGAACATCTTGAATTCATCTTGAAGGCATCTGACAAGGTTCCCCCATGATATTCTTCTTGGCAAGCTGGAAAAAATGTTTGCTAGATGATAATACTCTTCGGCGGTGGATTGGCAAGTGGTGGGTGGACTTGCACCCCAAAGAGGTCTCATCAACAGCTTTGCCTCGTCAATGGGACAGAAGTGACAGTTCTGGTACAGTCTTGCTTAACATCTTTATAAATGACTTGGACAATGAAGCAGAGGAAAGATTTGCAAATGACACCCAACTGGGGAGGGGTGGTTAATACCTTCAGAGACAGAAACAAGATCTAAGTTTATCTTGACAGGATGGAGAACCGGGCCAAAAAACCAAGGAAGAAATGAATGCATTTCAACAGAGATAAAGGGAAAGTTCTGCATTAAGTCAGACACCCAAATGCAAGATGGCTTGACAGCTGTGCATGTGAAAAGGATCTCAGGGGGTTTGGTAGACTGCAGGCTAAGCGTGATTTGGCAAAGCGACGCAGCATCTGAAGAGGTCAATGCAACTCGAGGTTGCATCCTCAGAAGTTACAGTGGCCAGATGACAAGAAGCAAATGGTTCTGTTCTCTTCTTTTGCTCAGACCTCACCTGGAGGCCTTTGTCCCGTTCTGAGCACCATGGTTTGACAAAGCTATTGACAAAACTGGAGTGTAGCATGGGTGGTGAAGGACATGGGGGCAAGCTTTCCAAGGAAAGGCTGAAGGAGTTGAGTCCCTTTAACCTGGAGAGGATTAAGAGACTATTTATGTACAGGGTGTGTTTTTTTGTACAGTCCCACCACCAATCCCCTGGCTCTGAGCCTTCCTCTTCTGGGGGGTTCCTTCTTCCTCCTCTTGGAGGTCCTCAGCATCCAGCCAGTCCCTGACAGCCACCCACAAAGGTCATCTGGGCCTGACAAAGATGTCTCCAGGAATACTTCCAAAATATGCACTTGCTCCTTCAGAGATACTGCAGCCCCATCCAGAACAGGTAACCTGCCTGTTTTCCCAACATGGGAACCACACGCCCAAAGATTCTCCATCTTCCTAGGATTCAGACACAGTTTATTGTCTCTCGTCCAGTTCACCACTGCATTTAGACACTGATCTAGAGATTTCACAGCCTTCTCTGGGCAGCTGGAGGATCCTGGAGACAATGATTCTTCTCCCCGCGACCTATCAAGGGTGCAATTACAGTAGAGGTACTACATTGGCAGGAGGTGGGAATAGAAGTCACCTCTTCTATTAGAGAGTGGCTTGCCAAATTATTGGAGTACTACAATATATCCAAAACAATGGGAGAAATTGGAAGGATCTCAAAAGAGAAGATAGACAGGGACTGGAAGGTGTTTAAAAGATACTTGCAAAACCATATCGAAAAATCAGAACTCCTATTAGAATAAACAAGTTCCATTTCAAATACTGAAATACTAAATAAGATGGATAACAATGGGTAATAGAAAAAGAAGTATGAAATTAGGTTAAAGGTGTGTGAAAGAAAGTAATAGAAGTGGAAAGAAATTGCAATTGAGTAGATTGGAAGTCTAACACAAAGGTGGGGTGAGGGGTGGTGGATGGTGATGGGAAAAGGAAGTATCAGTGGGATTGAGTGTAGGCATGTTTGAACACTTTTAAGGATTGTATGAAATGTATGTTTGTATATTTGTAATATATGTGTATTAATGAATTATTTTAACAATAAAAACTTTTCAAAAAAAGAAGTCACCTCTTAAAAATCCATGATTCAGCACAACATTCAGGCAAAGGGAACACTTTCAGCAGCCAACCGCAAAGTGATGAGGTGAAGGGAGAGAAGTAGAGTAGTCGTAGCAAGAAAATGGAAAATGGACAAACCAGCTGACGCAATGGTATAGAAAAATGTGGGAATTGACAAAACTTGCTATATAATTCAATAACTACTGAAGGATGTGCACCAAACACATTTATTGAAAAACTGGAGCCCATTAATTATAGGAAAGCAAAATTCCAAGGCAACCTTCAAGCTTATGCATTGCTTTCAGTCACGTAATTTGGCCGGCTGCTTGAGAACGTAATCGTAACCAAGGATACCTGGAAAGTGTATGCAACGATTATAAAAACATAAATGACTTTTAAAATACAAATGCATGATATTATTAAATCATATTTATAATCCATGTTTTCGGACAGTGGAGCTTGTTTTGTGCAATGCAGAAAACGAGCAGGTCAGGTGGAAAGTTGGGTTACACAGATGTACGCCCTGGTAACCTCAAGACCGGGCCATTGCAATGCTCTTTACATGGGGTTCCCTTTGAACACGGCTTGGAAGCTTCTATTAGTGCAGAATGTGGCTGGCCGACTGTTGACAGGTTGGAGGCAAACAGATCATATAACACCAGCATTGTTCCAGCTACACTGGCTGCCTCTAGGCTTCCAAGTCAAAATGCTGGTTTTGATCTTTAAAGCCCTTTACATCTCAGGACTCCCAACATCTCCTGGAACTCTTAGATCAGCAGTTCTCAACCTGTGGGTCCCCAGGTGTTGTTGGACAACAACTCCCATCATCCTTGAGCTCTGGCCTTGCTAGCTAGGGGTGATGGGAGTTGTAGTTCAACAACATCTGGGGACCCACAGTTTGAGAAAAGCCGTCTAGTTCATCTGAGACCCTTCTCCAGGTTCCCCCCTCTGAGGAAGACTCGAAGAATGATGGCAAAGGAGAGGGCTCTTATTTTGTGGCTCCCCACCCATCCAGGAGCGCCTTCACTGGTATCTTACATTTCCTTCCAGTCTTTCAATAGTCTGAGATCTTGCACTTGTATGTGTGTGCAAGTCCTGCTTACCAAACACAATGCATTCCCTGGAAATGTTTCGTCAGATGAGTGTTCACATAACGAGTCCACGATTTCCATCATTTCATATGGAAATATTTCTAATGTGGGATTTGTCTGATCTCTCTCCTCCCTCTCTCCATGGGTTCTCCTGGAAATATCTTCAGCCAATCAGCAAAAGAGAGAGACTAAGGGCAAAACATCTAGATTTGATCTCGCTACCCGCTCTCTCCGCAAACGGCTGCCACAGACCAGCAAAGCACAAATAAACAAGGAAGTCAGCTGTTTGGATAAGTGAATCTGCAGAGCGTATAGCAAGGTTTGGGCATGAGTCTCTATGTGTGGATACGTGAATTTTCACAGAAGAGGAAGAAGAAGACTTCTACCTGACATGCTTCTTCTGTGTGCAGCAAGTATTTCTCTTAAACATCCAGGCCAGCAAAAGCTACAGGACAGGACTGGAGAATGATAGCCAGGGCCACATTCCCTTGCAGGCAATTTTCCAGGGTCCACATGCCAGTAGTGGGTGGAGCCAAAGGGAAAAGTGGGTGGAGCAACGAGTGTGCCTCATACCTTTGTGCAGTTGTCTGCTTCGAAAACCACACCCACACATCTCTTCACTCTCCATCCTAGCCCCCTCAAATATTTTATGGGGGGACTGAAGGGACCTCGGCCCCTAAGACTTGGCTCCTATGTCCCTTAGGAAGGAGATCCCCCCAACCCTAGACGTGCTCCCTTTTCCAGGCCAGAGAGCTTGAACAGAAAGATGAGCTAGTGAGCTTCTCTGCTGCCGGTGCAGCTCTGCTGCGATGACATTCGGAAGCAGGTGGCTTTCGTGATGAGAGAGCTACACAGCTCCTCAGCCCACGATAGGCAACACGCCAGGAGTCCGAGCTGAGGAGATCCCATATTTATCATCCCTGCGTCGCTGGGACTGACAAGGGAATAGATTAGCGTAATAGAGCTAAAGAGCAAACATCTTCTCACGGCTATTTCTTAAAGGACCAAAGTTTTCAACTAGGATTTGCCCTGACAGGAGTAAGTGCATATTCGGGTTCCCCTCCTTAATGGGCTGCGTCTGCTTAGTGTAACTTCGCCTTAGGATGTGATGTCTTGTCAGGTTTGGAAGGGATATTTTATGGAGCAATCTGCTCTTCTCCTTGAACCACATCGGAGCTAGCGATGATTAATGCAATGCATTCTACACAGGGCTTCCTTTGGAAACGGCCCTTAACGACCTATAAGCATTGGTAAGGGTACAATCCTGGGTTGGGCAGATAGACCACTGCTATAGTCATCTTAAAAGGGATGCGGGTGGCACTGTGGTCTAAACCACTGAGCCTCTTGGGCTTAGCGATCAGAAGGTTGGTGGTTCAAATCTGCCCAATGGGGTGAGCTCCTGTTGCTCTGTCCCAGCTCCTGCCAACCTAGCAGTTCGAAAGCACACCAGTACAAGTAGATAAATAGGTACCACTGCTGCGGGAAGGTAAATGGTGTTTCCATGCACTCTGGTTTCTGTCACGGTGTTCTGTTGCACCAGAAGCAGTTTAGTCATGCTGGGCACATGACCCGGAAAGTTGTCTGCGGACAAATGCGGGCTCCTTGGCCTGAAAGTGAGATGAGCGCCGCAACCCCATAGTCGCCTTTGGCTGGGTCCTTTGCCTTTACATTTTTACATCTTATGGGACCATGTGCTACTGGCTGCCAGTGAGTGACGGAGCCCAAGAAAAGGCCAAGGAGTAAACCCCGTACAAATCTGGAGTGGGACCCCTAAGATGATTGGATGGTGCCTTGTACGCCTCCTTCCAGCAACTCCTGCAGCCAAGCTGGTGCCAAATGTCTTGCTCCGCTTTCCTTTGGACCACATCAACAAGGCCAAGAGAGGGGTCTTGTCATCTGGGCAGCCCAGGGCCTCCAGACACACTGCCTAGGCTTGCACCCCTGGGGAGGTCACTTCAGTGTTGTGAATGCAACAATTAGACCTCACCACCATCTAGGATTTCATTATCTACACACTAAGCATGAGCAGAAGGCAGATGGGATCTCCCAGTTCATCACTGGCTGACTGGCAATAGATGATGAAGGCTTTCAGATTCCCAGCTGTCCAGCAACAATGCTAACTAAATATCTTCCCCCTTCTTAAATTTGGTCGTTTGGAGGAAATAACAGGAGCAGGTTTTTGTGTGAAAGGACTTGTGCTTCCGGTTCTGACCATAACTTCTTGCAACTCCACAACATGTCCTCAGGGGCACCCTGGTACTTAATTCTGAGCATGCAACGTCCTGGCAGACAGAATCCCAACATGACGGGCAAACTACAAGTGTGGCAGATTTCGCACCTAGTTTGGCAGATCCAGAGGGATTTCCCAGTTGCTGTTCAATTTCAGTTTGGCTGAAACCTGCCTTGCCACCATTAAGAAGACACAGGCATTTCCAGATGGGATAGTCAATCTCTTCAGGAACACATTTTAACAGCTGCTTGCAAGGCTCAAAAGGGATTTTACAATCTGGGCCCACTAAAGGCCGGTTGACGTCAGAGTCAAGCAATGGCAAACAGATCCCCGGCAAGGTAGACAGGCCAGACAGACTCTCTAGCAAGAGTCAAGAGGCCAGGGAGGCCTTAGGTTCCTCATCTCTGATGTGGCTTGATATTGTCTATTCTTGCAGTGACTGCAAGATGCCTCTCCTGTAGGCTCCACCCCTTCCCACTAACTCCTCCCCAAAATTAGGAAGCATCACCCCATAGCACCCAAACTCCACAAT
>NC_138762.1:9843757-10183656 GCF_965113315.1 Podarcis vaucheri | reverse complement strand
TTCCCCAGCCACTCTGGGTAGCTACCAACACAATCTTAAAAACATGATAAAACATCAAACATTAGAAACTTCCCTAAACAGGGCCTGCCTTCAGATGTCTTCTAAAAGTCAGATAGTTGTTTATTTCTGATGGGAGGGCATTTCTGATGGGAGGACATCTGGTGGGAGGGCATTCCACAGGGCGGGCACCACCACTGAGAAGGCCTCTGCCTGTTTCCTGTAACCTCACTTCTCGCAGTGAAGGAACTGCCAAAAGGCCATCGGAGCTGGACTTCCGTGTCCGGGCTGAATGATGGTGGTGGAGATGCTCCTTCAGGGATACGGGGCCAAGGCGGTTTAGGGCTTTCAAGGTCAGCACCAACACTTCGAATTGTGCTTGGAAACATACTGGGAGCCAGTGTAGGTCTTTCTCGGCGGCCACTCCCAGTCACCAGTCTATCTGCTACATTCTGGTGCCACACAGTGACCTCAGCTGAGTTACTCAACCCTCTTGCAAGAGGCATCATATTTTCCTTTGTTTTGCTACGCCTCTCCTTGTTTCTTAAGTACAAATGGCTGGGTTTTCACTTGTGTGGTTCTCCTCAGGAGGTTCCTTCCAACTCATCCAGCACAACCTCAACCTTTCGTAAGAGAAGAGGCATTTTTAATGAAAGATCCGGGCGGTCCAGAAGTCACAAAGCCAGCCAAGTACCCAGAAGGGAAATCCTTGCACATGCAAAGGGAATTATTTGGTCTTTAGGTCTTAAGGATGGCTTTCCCGTTAGGTCCAGGGCATGCGTCCAAGATGCAAAACCTGGGAGCCAAGGCCTGGCCATCTTTATAATGCAAATATTGACGGGTGTTGAAGGAAACGGCTATAAAGAAATATTGTCAAAGGTAACCAACGAATTATTGAATTTTGGCTTGGAAGATTGGATCCCAGATGCTACGGGGGGCATTCTTACACCAGGGAGGTGACGTCTGCAGGCCAAAGAGCCACAGCTAATTATTATTTTATTTTTCTGCTATTGGACTCAGGAATTTGCAGTGGACGGTGGAAATATGGAAACACTCAATAGTAGATGGGAATGTCTTATTGTTCAGGAATTGATTGTGTAATAATCCAAACCATGATCCGACGCATGCAGCAAAACTAATAAAGCTATACCTGGCAAGAGCTGGAGACTAAATATTTGCAATATTATGGCCCGGCTCCGGGAACAAAGGCCTCCGTCGGGATAATATTAGAAAAAGATGTAGTGCGGCTTGTGACCAAATCAAAACAGCCCAGAAGGACGGGGACGAGCTGTGCGCAGTGAGATGTTCAGTCCAATGTAGAAGGCGTTGCATCCATTGAGGTTACCAGGTCCAAGCAGCAGATGATGTGTAATGTACACAAGTCAATAAAGGGAGGGAAAGGAGCCATTTATATGCTCGAATAACATTTTGTTGTTGCTGTTGTTTAGTCGTGTCCGACTCTTCGTGACCCCAGGGACCAGAGCACGCCAGGCACTCCTGTCTTGTACTGCCTCCCGCAGTTTTGTCAAACTCATGCTGGTAGCTTCGAGAACACTGTCCCACCATCTCATCCTCCGTCGTCCCCTTCTCCTTGTGCCCTCCATCTTTCCTAGCATCAGGGTCTTTTCCAGGGAGTCTTCTCTTCTCATGAGGTGGCCAAAGTCTTGGAGCCTCAGCTTCAGGATCTGTCCTTCCAGTGAGCACTCAGGGCTGATTTCCTTCAGAATGGAGAGGTGTGATCTTCTTGCAGTCCATGGGACTCTCAAGAGTCTCCTCCAGCACCAGAATTCAAAAGCATCAGCCTTCTTTGTGGTCCAGCTCTCACTTCCATACATCACTACTGGGGAAACCACACCTTTGTCGGCAAGGTGATGACTCTGCTTTTTAAGATGCTGTCTATGTTTGTCATCGTTTTTCTCCCAAGAAGCAGGCATCTTTTAATTTTGTGACTACTGTAAATTTAACTGGGAAGATGCAAATCTCTCTCTCTCTCTCATTTTTTTTATAAAATTCTTTTTTCCTTTTCCTTTTTCCTTCCTTGAAATTTCTTGGATGTTCCTCATGAGTGGGAAGAATCCACTGGTTGGGAACAGGCTATTTTAAGGATTGCTTCCTAGAATCATAGAATCATAGAGTTGGAAGAGACCACAAGGGCCATCGTGTCCAACCCCCTGCCAAGCAGGAAACACCATCAGAGCACTCCTGACATATGGTTGTCAAGCCTCTGCTTAAAGACCTCCAAAGTAGGAGACTCCACCACACTCCTTGGCAGCAAATTCCACTGTCGAACAGCTCTTACTGTCAGGAACTTCTTCCTAATGTTTAGGTGGAATCTTCTTTCTTGTAGTTTGGATCCATTGCTCCGTGTCCGCTTCTCTGGAGCAGCAGAAAACAACCTTTCTCCCTCCTCTATATGACATCCTTTTATATATTTGAACATGGCTATCATATCACCCCTTAACCTCCTCCAGGCTAAACATGCCCAGCTCCCTTAGCCGTTCCTCATAAGGCATCGTTTCCAGGCCTTTGACCATTTTGGTTGCCCTCCTCTGGACACGTTCCAGTTTGTCAGTGTCCTTCTTGAACTGTGGTGCCCAGAACTGGACACAGTACTCCAGGTGAGGTCTGACCAGAGCAGAATACAGTGGCACTATTACTTCCCTTGATCTAGATGCTATACTCCTATTGATGCATCCCAGAATTGCATTGGCTTTTTTAGCTGCTCCTGTTTTGTTTGAATGGCATTGATTGTTCTTTTTATTGTACAGTACACTGCTTAGAGATTTTTCACAAAATCATAGCATCATAGAACTGTAGAATTGTAAGGGGTCCAAGGGTCATCTAGTCCAACCCCCCACAACGCAGGAATCTCAGCTAAAGCACCCATAGCAGATGGCCACCCAACCATTGCTTTAAAACCTCCAAGGAAGGAGAGTTTGCCACCTGCTGAGGGAGTCCATTCCACTGTCAAACAGCTCTTACCATCAGAAAGTTCTTCCTGGTTTGAATTAACTAAATAATGCTTTTTGTTCAATAGGTATTTTTAGGCTTGTAAATTTTCATTATTATTTTTGTCGTGTGTTTTTCCTTTTTCTTTTCTCTCTCTCTTTCTCTCTCTTTATTTCTTTTAAATAATACAAATTTATCCTAGAGGTTTGATCATTTGATTATGTATACTGTAATAATATTTTTTAAACCAGCAACTGTAGAAATAATTTTTTTTTATTATATTACTAATGTAATTACCTGGACGTATTTGGGGCTTTTTTTGGGGGGGGGAGTTAGGGAAAAACTGTGTTTGCTTGTATTTGATTATATGTTGTTCTTGTAGTCAACTAATAAAATATTTTTTAAAAAAGATGTATACTGTAATAACTACGGTATCTTAAGCAGTGGCGTAGCGTGGGGGTGCAGGGGGGGCCGGCCGCACCGGGCACAACATCTGGGGGTTAGGGTTAGGGGGCGCAAATCCACGGGTTAGGGGGCGCAAATCCATGGGTTAGGGGGCACAAATTACTTGCCTTGCCCCGGGTGCTGACAACCCACGCTACGCCACTGATCTTAAGTCTAGAAATATCCAATGTAAGATTAGTTTGTGGGGTTTTTTCCTTTTTTATGTAATGTGTGTTCAAGAAAAGTGAATAAATTTCGAAAAAAGGAAGAAAGTTATTCCTGATGTTTAGTCGGAATCTCCTTTCTTCTCCCTTGAAGTCACTGGTTCGAGTCCTACCCTCCAGAGCAGGAGAAAACAAGCTTGCGCCGTCTTCTATCTCACAGCCCTTTAGATATTTGAAGATGGTTACCATACCTTCTCTCAGCCTTCTCTTCCCCAGGCTAAATAATAATCATTATAAATTTGATGATGATGATTACAATACTTCCATTATATGATATTGGTTCTTGCACCAGCTGCCTTGCTGCTGCTGTAAATTTAAAATCCTCTCAACTAAATTAAACAGGTATCTCATGAGTGGGAGAGAAAGTGGTTACGGCCGCAGTTGTGCTCCCAACAATGCACAATTGTGGTTCATCACCACCTGTTCCTATAAGCTGGTTTGATGTCAACAGACCACTTGTCGGTCATGATATCCCGGAAGCGGCAGCTGCATCACATTCCTGGCCAGAGATGCACACCTGAGAGCCTCAGAGTCTGGAGAAATACTTATATCACGCCCCTTCACCTCCACAGACTTGCCCAAGAATGGGGTGTGCATGTGTGCGCCTCTTTGTGCTGATTCGTGTCACAAGGATGCTCATTAAAGGAGCTGTCGGATGTAGGACTCTGCTCTTTGTCAAGCCAAACTTATGCCTGACTGCAGATAGCCAAGCTCAGACTTCAGTGTCAGAACAAGGGCCTACCTTGTCCGGCATCCTGTTGTCGCAGTGGCCAGCTAGATGCCTGTGGGAAACTGGCAAGCTAAATCTGAAAATAATAGTAGTAGTAGTTGTAGTAGTAGTAATAATCCATTATATCTGAAGGAGCGTCTCCACCCCTATCATTCTACCTCAGGTCCAGCTCCGAGGGCCTTCTGGTGGTTGCCTCACTGCGAGAAGCAAAGCTACAGGGAACCAGGCAGAGGGCCTTCTCAGTGGTGGCACCAACCCTGTGGAATGCCCTCCCAGAAGATGTCAAAGAGAACAACTATCAGACTTTTAGAAGACATCCGAAGGCAGCCCTGTTTAGGGACGCTTTTAATGTTTGATGTATTACGGTATTTTAATATTTTGTTGGAAGCTATCCAGAGTGGCTGGGGAAGCCCAGCCAGATGGGCGGGGTATAAATAATAAATTATTATTATTATTTATACCCCACCCATCCGGCCGGCATTCCCCAGGCACTCTGTGCCGGCCAGGGTGTGAATCATCCCTGAGAATTTTCCTCACTCTCCTGAGGCAACGTTCTTCCATGATGTCATTCAGCGGATTGATGGAACAGCCCATAATATCTTGTGCTGTATTCACCATCCTCTGTAGGCACTTCCTATCCATTGATGTCAAACCAGCGTACCACACCATGATGCAGTAGGAAAGGACACTTTCTATTGTGGACCGGTAGAAGGAGATCATCAAATGTTGATTGACATCATTCTTTCGCAATACTCTGAGGAGATGGAGTCTCTGTTGGGCTTTCTTAACCACCTGGGTTGTATTGATCTTCCAAGTAAGGTCTTCACTGAGATAAACTCCTAGGAATTTAAAGGAAGAGACTCCACACAGCCCTCCCAGATGTACAGCGGGATTTTTATGTACCTTTATTGTCATTGTACAACCTGTGTACAATGACATTAAACGAGTCTCCCTCCCCCCCCCAACACTCAATCTCTTATTGAACAACACACCACCTCGCAAGTCAATTTCGCTATGTTATTTTCCATTCAACGGCCTAACATCCACGGACAGAAGCTATTTTTTATCAGACACAATATATGGAATTGATGAACCAAGAGATTGAATGGAAGATAAAGCAAATGAAACAAAAGACATTTGAATCGGCAGACAAATGTGGTAAACTTCTGGCATGGCAATTGAAGAAAAGGCAGAAATTAAATACAGTTACAAGCCTAGAAGTGGATGGAAAGAACATATCTAAACCTAATGAGATTAGAAATTGTTTTTTGAGTTATTTTAAAAAACTTTATTCTCAAGGACCACAAAACGAAGAAGATATAGATAAATTCCTTAATAAATATGGATTACAAAAAATCTCTTATCAAAGTAAGGTGGATCTGAACCAGAGGATAACAGAACAAGAGATAGAGGGTGCCATTCAGAACATGCAATTGGGAAAATCTCCAGGACCAGACGGATTGACTTCCAGATATTACAAATCTTTGAAGGAGTGGTTGACTCAACCGTTAAAGGAAGTCTGCAACGAGATCCTAGAGGGAAAAAAGGCACCTGAATCGTGGAAAGAAGTGTATATTTCACTCATACCAAAGACAGAGACTGAAAAGACTCAACTGAAGAACTACCGCCCAATATCATTACTTAATGTGGATTATAAAATTTTTGCAGATATTTTGGCAAAAAGATTTAAAAAAGTGTTGATGGAGAAGATTCATAAGGACCAAGCAGGCTTTCTCCCAAAAAGGCACCTATCAGACAACGTAAGGAATATAATAGACATCTTGGAAAAGTTAGAGGTGAACATAAACACCAAAGCAGTGCTGATTTTTGTGGACGCGGAGAAAGCCTTTGACAATATTTCTTGGAGCTTTTTGAAAAAGAATCTTCATGGGATGGGGGTAGGCCAAGGATTTGAGAATGGTATGGGTGTGATATATTCTGAACAAAGGGCCAAGCTGATTGTAAATAATGTGATAACTGAGGAACTTAAGATAGAAAAAGGAACACGACAGGGGTGCCCAATTTCCCCATTGCTTTTCATTTCGGTTCTGGAGGTGTTGCTCAATATAATTAGAAATGACCAGCAGGTTAAAGGTGTACAGTTCGGAGCTAAACATTACAAGTTAAGGGCATTTGCAGATGACCTAGTATTGACTTTACAAGAGCCAAACACTAGTACGAAAAGGGTGTTAGAGATAATTCAACAATTCGGCCAGGTAGCTGGATTTAAATTGAATAAACAAAAAACCAAAGTCTTAGGAAAAAACTTAACAGACATGGAGAAGGAGAAATTTCAAGAAGAGACAGGCTTGACGGTGGTTAAGAAGGTGAAATACCTAGGGGTTTATTTGACATCTAAAAATCTGAACTTGTATAAGGACAACTATGAAAAATGCTGGTCAGAAATTAAAAAAGATCTAGAAATATGGTCAAATTTGAAGTTGTCAATGTTAGGCCGAATTGCAGTTATTAAGATGAATGTATTGCCTAGAATGCTATTTTTGTTCCAGGCTTTGCAGATTCTTGACAAGATGGACTGTTTCAAGAGGTGGCAGAAAGACATTTCGAAATTTGTCTGGCAGGGCAAAAAGCCCAGAATAAAATTTAAAGTACTTACAGATGCAAAAGAAAGAGGGGGGTTTGCCCTGCCGGACTTAAAACTGTACTATGAAGCAGCAGCGTTTTGCTGGTTGAAAGAATGGATGCTCCTCGAGAATACAGATATCTTGGATTTAGAAGGTTTTAATAATATGTTTGGCTGGCATGCATATTTATGGTATGACAAAGTCAAAGTGCATAGGGCCTTTAAAAATCACATTGTTAGAAAAGCGTTGTTTAATGTCTGGATAAGATATAAAAATCTGTTGGAGAACAAAACCCCTAGATGGGTGTCACCCTTGGAGGCTAAGGCATTGAAGAAACTCAATATGGAGGTCGGATGGCCAAAGTATTGGGAGATTTTGGAACAAGATGGAGACAAATTGAAATTACAGAGCCATGAGAAAATGAAACCTAAAGTACGAGATTGGCTCCATTATTATCAAATAATGGAGGTTTATAAACAAGACAGGAAAATTGGCTTCCAGGTGGAAAAATCCAAATTAGAGACTGAACTGTTAGAACCCAATACTAAGAATTTGTCAAGAATGTATAATTTGCTGTTGAAATGGAATACACAAGATGAAACGGTTAAATCAGCCATGATTAAGTGGGCACAGGACATTGGTTATAACATTTTGTTTGCTGACTGGGAAAGGTTGTGGAACACCGGTATTAAATTTACGGCATGTAATGCCTTAAAGGAAAATATTATGAAAATGATTTACAGGTGGTACATGACCCCAGTCAAGCTAGCAAAAATTTACCATTTGCCTGATAATAAGTGTTGGAAATGTAGAGAAACTGAAGGTACTTTCTACCATCTTTGGTGGACATGCCCGAAGATTAAGGCTTTCTGGGAAATGATATATAATGAAATGAAAAAGGTACTTAAATGCACTTTCCTTAAGAAACCAGAGGCCTTTCTCTTGGGCATTGTCGGCCAATTGGTGTCAAAGAAAGATAGAACTTTCTTTATGTATGCAACAACAGCAGCAAGAATACTCATCGCAAAGTATTGGAAGACACAAGATCTACCCACCTTGGAAGAATGGCAGATGAAGGTGATGGACTATATGTCATTGGCCGAGATGACTGGCAGAATCCGTGACCAGGGAAAAGAGACGGCGGAAGAAGAATGGAAGAAATTTAAAATCTATCTTAAGGACTATTATAAACTTGATGAATGCTAGAATGTCAAGGTTTTGAGAAAGAAAGGGTTACAGCGATATAAGACTAGATTAAAGAAAAGATTAAGACGACAGAGGTTGGACAGAAATATTTAGAAGCTGCTAAAAAATTTCGGACATTGGGATGCAGAAAGGGGAGGTATGGGGGAGTCTGAGAAAAGAGGTTTATGAAAAAAATGTTATGAAACTATACGTGTTTGCATGTCTTTTTATATGTTTGTTTGTTTTAAAAAATTTTGTAAAACCAATAAAAATTTTTATTAAAAAAAAAAAAGAACTTTGATTCAGGATGAGAACAGAAATCGTGCTCCAGCAGCGCGGTGGCAGTGGGAAGCCCCATTAGCTAAAGTGGTGCTTCAGGTCAAGAACAGTTTCAGGTTAAGAACGGACCTCCAGAACGAATTAAGTACCTAACCTGAGGTGCCACTGTATTCTTTCGCAAGACCCTGAGGAAATGGAGTCTGTTGGGCCTTCCTGACCACCTGAGTTATGTTGATTTTCCAAGTGAGGTCCTCACTAAGGTAAACTCCAGGAATTTAAAGGAGGAGACTCTCTCCACACAACCCCCCCCCCCAATATACATTGGGGCAGGTTCCCCTCTCTTCCTCCAGAAGAGATGTAATTGTGATGTCTGGTGATTGACAGGTGGGCAACCCGCAGGGGGATGGGGAGCTAAAGAACGGGTCCATCAGTCAGACGTGGTTCCTCAACCGCACATCCAAACTTAATTTTACATCCTTTTCCATTTTGACCACACGCGCGCACACACACACTGATGCTCCAAATAATTTCCAAGTGCAGCGACTTCTCTTCAGCTGGGGCTGCGATCAGGAGATTGTGCCAACAGGACAGCAGTGTATCGGAGGCTGGAATGAGACTCATCGCCGGTGCGAGAAAGATCTGCTAATATTTAGTCTGTCAGAAAGACTTTCCCAATGAACGGATCTTAGATCAAGGGCCCTAGGAAACCTGTGACATGTTGAAGCTCGGGCAGAGCTCAGACAGCTGCGTAAGGGGTCATCAGTTATTAAAACGATTAGTATCTGTCAAGCCGGTGACTTAACAGGGCACTTAAATGCAAAAAAGGGGGGGCTTCATTTTTTTGCTTACAGTGGTGGGGATGGAACCCATTTAGCCAAGATTCCTTCTCTCCCTAAAGACCCAGTTCCCATGTCTTAGCAATTTCTCATCCTCCTGCAAATTGCCAATTCATATACATTTAAATTGGCTTTGTCTGGGGAAGAAATCATTTCCCATCCGACCGACTGCAGCTCTGCAGATCTGCGGTTGCAAAGGAATCGACAACCTGGAGCTCTGCAGCTCAAGGGAGTTCTCAGCAGAAGTCGTTGTTTAAATGGAAATGCATAAGAACACAAGAACTGCCCTGCAGGATTAAGCCATCTGTCCCAGAATCCTTTTCTCACAGTGGCCAACCGAAGCATTACTGGGATGCTTGCAAGCAGGTCCTGAGTTCAAGAGCTCAATGTGCTGCAGCTCTGATTGGAAGCTTTCCTGTATACAACAGGCATGGGGAATCCATGTCTGTCCATGTTACTGAACTGTAGCTCTTATCATGATCACTGCAGATGGTGACAGCAGCCATGAAATTAAAAGGCACCTGCTTCTTGGGAGAAAAGCGATGACAAACCTAGAAAGCATCTTAAAAAGTAGAGACATCACCTTGCCAACAAAGGTCTGTATAGTCAAAGCTATGGTTTTCCCAGTAGTGATGTATGGAAGTGAGAAATGGACCATAAAGAAGGCTGATCACCGAAGAATGGATGCTTTTGAATTCTGGTGCTGGAGGAGACTCTTGAGAGTCCATGGACTGCAAGAAGATCAAACCTATCCATTCTGAAGGAAATCAGCCCTGAGTGCTCACTGGAAGGACAGATCCTGAAGCTGAGGCTCCAAGACTTTGGCCACCTCATGAGAAGAGAAGACTCCCTGGAAAAGACCCTGATGTTGGGAAAGATGGAGGGCACAAGGAGAAGGGGACAACAGAGGACGAGATGGTGGGACAGTGTTCTCAAAGCTACCAGCATGAGTTTGATCAAACTGCGGGAGGCAGTGGAAGACAGAAGTGCCTGGCGTGCTGTGGTCCATGGAGTCACGAAGAGTCGGACACGACTAAACAACAACAACAGCTCTTATCATCTTTAGCCACTGGCCATTCTTGCTGCAGCAGATGGAAGTCGCAGGCCACAGAATCATGGAATTGGAGAGTTGGAAGAGACCCCAAGGATCGGCTAATCTAGGAATCTAAACTAAAGCACCCGTGACAGATGGCCATCCAACCTCTGCTTTTTAAAAAATAATATTTTATTAAGAGAATTTCAGCTATAGAAAATAAAATAATGAAAGCCCGCAGCCTGTCCAGCCAGAGTGGTGTGTGCTCTAGTGCATTATCTCTCGCTTGGACTACTGCAATGTGCTCTATGTGGGGCTACCTTTGGAGGTGACCTGGAAACTGTAACTAATCCAGAATGCGGCAGCTAGACTGGTGACTGGGAGCGGCCGCCGAGACTACATAACACCGGTCCTGAAAGACCTACACTGGCTCCCAGTACGTTTCCAAGCACAATTCAAAGTGTTGGTGCTGACCTTGAAGGCCCTAAATGGCCTCGGCCCAGTAGACCTGAAGGAGCGTCTCCACCCCCATCATTCAACCCGGACATCGAGGTCCAGCTCCGAGGGCCTTCTGGCAGTTCCCTCACTGTGAGAAGAGAAGTTACAGGGAACCAGGCAGAGGGCCTTCTCTGTGGAACGCCCTCCCATCAGATGTCAAGGAAATAACCAGCTATCCTATTTTAAAAAGACATCTGAAGGCAGTCCTGTTTAGGGAAGTTTTTAATATTTAATGCTTTATTGTTTTTAACACTCGATTGGGAGCCGCCCAGAGTGGCTGGGGAAACTCAGCCAGATGGGTGGGGTATAAATAAATTATTATTATTATTATTATTATTATTATTATTATTATTATTATTAAGAGAGAAAAGTGCAAAGAATACAATAAGAAACAAAGCTAGTCAGTTACGTTTCCATACATTATTATATAGTTGTATAAATAATTTAATTGTCAAAATACATTTATGATTACTAGTGACGTAGTACTATATTCTGTATAACCTCTGCTTAAAAGCCTTCAAGGAAGGAGAGTTCTTACGGTTTCCCCTTTGCTTTCAGGGACCAAAACAATGATGTGAAGGAGAACTCGGGCTGCTGGCTCCCTGAGACTCATTTCTGTTGTTTCTTGCTTGCCCTGCCCCTCTGGAGTCCAGGTCTGGGCCCAATTCCCAAAGGGAGTGGGCAAAGTGACTTGAGTGACTTCTCCTTCTTTTCCTTGCTCCTGGTATTGCTCACACTCTTGGATGAGGACTGTAACTCACTGGTAGAACACCTGATTTGCATGCCAAAGGTTCAATTCTCGGTGTCTTCCAGGTAGGGCTAGAACAGACTCCCTGCCTGAGACCCTGGAGAGCCTTTGCTAGTCAGGTTAAATGCTACTCAACTAGATGGAGCAATGTTTTGACTCTGTATCTAACAGCTTCCTATGCTCCTGTAAGAGGGAGGTGAAGAGGCATTGAGAAGAAGGCAGCGGAGGAGGAATGGCGTCCTGAGGTTCTGGAGGTTGGCAGTAGGAGGTTTTTGCTGTTTAGTCGTTTACCCGTGTCCGACTCTTCGTGACCCCCTGGACCAGAGCACGCCAGGCACTCCTGTCTTCCACTGCCTCCCGCAGTTTGGCCAAACTCATGCTGGTAGCTTCGAGAACACTGTCCAACCATCTCGTCCTTGTCATCCCCTTCTCCTTGTGCCCTCCATCTTTCCCAACATCAGGGTCTTTTCCAGGGAGTCTTCTCTTCTCCTGAGGTGGCCAAAGTCTTGGAGCCTCAGCTTCAGGATCTGTCCTTCCAGTGAGCACTCAGGGCTGATTTCCTACAGAATGGATACGTTTGATCTTCTTGCAATCCATGGGACTCTCAAGAGTCTCCTCCAGCACCAGAATTCATTCTTCAGCGATCAGCCTTCTTAATGGTCCAGCTCTCACTTCCATACATCACTACTGGGAAAACCATACCTTTAACTATACGGGGCTTTGTTGGCAAGGTGATGTCTCTGCTTGTTAAGATGCTGTCTAGGTTTGTCATCGCTTTTCTCCTGAGAAACAGGCCTCCTTTAATTTCGTGACTGCTGTCACCCTCTGCAGTGATCATGGAGCCCTAGAAAGTAAAATCTCTCCCTGCCTCCATTTCTTCCCCTTCTATTTGCCAGGAGGTGATGGGACCAGTGGCCATTCATGCCAAAGGATGCTGGCTCCCTTGGAAGGCCGAACGTGGGCTCCCTTGAGATTGTGCAGGAACCTGGCATCCACTTTCTGGGTTTTCAAGTTGACCTGCCTTGCTGCCAGAGCACTGATCCTAAACGGATGCGTATGAGAGAGAGCAGCCTTTTTTGGAGAACTTATCTGGGCTTTTGATAATTCACTTTGGGGAATGGGCAGCGGCCAAGGTTGCCTCATGTCGGGCGCATCAATTTCCCAGCTGTCAGAGTCGAGACAGTGAGCAGGAACCGCAGCCGGGGGTCCCACGTGTTCTCCCTGCCGACCTGCATAAGGGGGTGTTTACGACTTATGGATTCCAGGCCAGGTTTCAGGTTTCCTTCGCTTCCTAAGTTCCGTGCCAGTTTCGGGGCCGAATGTTTGTTGGCTCCATCGTCATGGTAGCCAAGGGCGGCTTGATTGTGCGGAGGGTCTGGCCGTCCAACAGGCGAGAACACTAACCTGGAAGGCCAGGATTGCAGCCACTATAGATTTCATTGGGTGGGGAGAAATATCCAAAACATTGCTGTCTCCATCCATGGAGGCAGAGCAGAGCCATAATGGCTAGTAGCCATCAATGAAAGGTAAAGGGTAAAGGGACCCCTGGCCATTAGGTCCAGTCGTGGCCGACTCTGGGGTTGCGGCGCTCATCTCGCTTTATTGGCCGAGGGAGCCGGCGTACAGCTTCCGGGTCATGTGGCCAGCATGACTAAGCCGCTTCTGGCAAACCAGAGCAATGCACGGAAATGCCGTTTACCTTCCCGCCAGAGCGGTCCCTATTTATCTACTTGCACTTTGACATGCTTTCGAACTGCTAGGTTGGCAGGAGCTGGGACTGAACAACGGGAGCTCACCCCGTCGCGGGGATTCAAACTGCCAACCTTCTGATCGGCAAGTCCTAGGCTCGGTGGTTTAACCCACAGCGCCACCCACATCCCTAGTAGCCATCAATAGTCCTCTGTAAATTTGCCCAGTTCTCTTTTCAAGCCCTCCAGGTTGGTGGCCATCACTGGCTCCAGTGTCAATGAGTTCCATAGTTTATCTATGTGTGATTGGATATGAATCTCTTTAACATTGGGACTAAGTGTGATTTTTCTCTCTCTTCTCAATCTACCCTCTCTCTGCTAGCAGGTCTCCCTGACCCTCACCAGGTTTGCAACGAAAGCGGGAAACGGCTGGACATTCGGAATGCTGTAATCCTATTTCTAATCTCTCGCCCCATCTGGGGCCCCCCGCTGAATACCGCATTATCAATCTGGCCGTCTCCGATGATGGAGAGCACATGGGAATTTCAGATAATGGATTGCAGAAGAGGATGTGAGTTTCCAAATGGTTTTAAGATGCCTGGCATGAAGCTGGGTTTATTTTATTTTTAATCTATCTTTTCTTTTTTTTAAAAAAAAAAAAGGCTGGGAAAAATGATTTGCCAAAAAAGAATAGAGGTGGAAGGAGGAGACAATAGGGGGTGGGGGAGAGGAGGCCTACACAATACGCAACAAGTTCACAAGGACAAATGGCAAGCAAAGTAGAGCATTGAAAAATGCCAGAAGAGCTCCTGGTGAGGGACGCATCCTGCTCCTTCTGGGGTAGTTTCTCCAGCTTTGGTACCCAACCTGCACTCAACTCTCACCTGCGGCTCCTAGAAGCTGTCAGCGTGTGACAGTAGCCACAATCCCAGGAATGGCTCCAACTGGCCGGCTAAACCAGGTGTGCTGGTCCCGTGGGCTAACCGAGAGGCGAGGTCCGAGTCCAGTCCGAAGTCGAAGGTGCAGTATGGAGACAGTCCAAAGAAGTTGAAGCTGGATGCATTGCAGGTAGTCGGGTGAGGTCAGGAGCTCCAGCAGGATAGTAGGACAGGGTTCAGGCAGGAACTAATAACCCACAAAGTTGCTCCTGCAACCTGGGACTGGGGCTGGCTGGCTTTTATCTGCCCCGAGGCACAGGGCGGCCCCGATCCTCAGGTGACTCGCCTCTCCTGGCCTGGAGGTGAGCACTCCTCCTGCGGGAACTTAGTTCCCTCCACCTCTCTGCCCTGAGCCTCTGCAGCTCAGGAGAGGCTGGAGGGTTACTGGACCCAGAGGCCGCCTCACCTTCCCCTGACGGGGCTGAGAGAGGAGCACCTGCAGGCAATGGGTCCTCCACCAGCTCAGGAGCCAGAGCGGATTCAGCTGATGCCTGCACCTGAAGATCCAGCACAGGTGAGGACCCTTCAGGCTCATGCCCCAGCCCCGGCTCAGCTGGTCCTGGAGGCGGGGACTCCTGTGCAGGCTGGGATTCCTCAGGTTCAGCCTCCGAGTCCGAATCCCAGGCCATCACAGCAGGTGAAGGTACCCGATGGGTCTCAAACCCTCAGTGGGTTAAGGACTTCCCCTGCATGTGAAGACAGGCTCTGGCAGATTGAGCAGACGAGACCAATAGTGGCTTCATTGGTCAAGAAGGCAGTTTCTGCATGTTATGTACTGAAGTTCTCACCCTGGGCTAGCAGGGGGATACTGAAGATAGTTTTCACTTAGGTCCACATATGCAAATAAGGAATTGAAAGTGACGTTCAGTGATTGGATAGTTACAGAAAGTGTTACAGTTGCGTTGTAGTGGAGCTCTATATAAGCAGGCTGGCTGAACCCTCAGCTCAGTTCTGTTCTGGCCCGTGAATAAACAAGAGCTGCCTGAAGAATCGCTGTGTCGTCTGATATGTTCACCCACAACTTAACACTGCACCTGCTGTAGAGAGAAGTGAGGGGCAGATGGGACTTGTCCATCTAGGATATGGTTACCAGATTTTTTTTCAGTGAATCCGGGGACACTTTAAAAAAAAAAAAAAGCTGAGTAGCAACAGGGAGTCAGTAGTGGGGATGGTGAGGCAAAAGACCCTGGGCCCATGCATATTGCATAAAGGTGCAAAGACCTTCTTTCGCACCCTGTGAAACATAAATGCGCAGAGTTTTTAAAAAATGGCACGCCACCTGCCCGTGACTCCCAAGCCTTCCCTGATCTCCTCCCCCCTTTGTTTTGACAGATTGGGGGAGGCTCAGGAGTTGCGGACGGGTGGCCATTGCCCATGAGAGGCGCAAGGAGCGTGGTTTCTCTGCCAGGCAAGGTGCAAAGCCCTTCTTTCACACCCTGTGAAACATAAATGTGCAGATTTTTTAAAAAAATCGGTCAACGCCTGCCTGCCTGAGCCTCCCCTGATCTGTCAAAACAAAGGGAGAAGGGGGGAGGAGGTCTGTACCACCGGACGTCCCCGGTTCCTCTTCGGCAGCGGTGGCAGCAGCGAGCAACTCCTGAAGCCAGCCAGAGCCAACTGCGCTACCAGGCTGGCTCCGGGCTTCTGAGGCTGCCGCTGCCACGTTTCCTGGAGACAAATTTACAAATCTGGGGACATTCCGGGGATGGAAATTTGTCCGGGGACATATCTGCAAATCTGGGGACTGTCCCCGGGAACCGGGGACGTCTGGTAACCCTAATCTAGGAGAAGGAAAACTCTGATCCTAAACCTCCACTGCCTTGTGGGACATCTTCGGGAGAAGAAAAGTCTCTGAAGTCAACCCTACGCAAATCCAGAGTGGAGTCCTTAAGACCGTTGTATGGCACCGTTTTGTTCAGGCAACTCCTGCAGCCAAGCTGGTGGCAAACGTCTTGCTCTGCTTTCCTTTGGACCACATCAATGAGGCTGAGAGGGGAGTCTTGTTGTCTGGGAAGCCCAGGACCTCCATACATACTGCCTAGGCTTGCGCCCCAGCAAGGTCAATTGAGTGCTGCAGATGCAATGCTTTGACTTCATCCCCGGAGGCAGACTCCATTGTCTCTTGAGACAGACAAACGCCAATCCAAATCTGCTTTGGTACCTTATGGTGAAGGGACACGGGTGGCGCTGTGGGTTAAACCACAGAGCCTAGGACTTGCCGATCAGAAGGTTGGCGGTTTGAATCCCTGTGATGGGGTGAGCTCCCATTGCTCAGTCCCTGCTCCTGCCAACCTAGCAGTTTGAAAGCACGTCAAAGTGCAAGTAGATAAATAGGTACCACTCCAGCGGGAAGGTAAACGGCGTTTCTGTGTGCTGCTCTGGTTCGCCAGAAGTGGCTTAGTCATGCTGGCCACATGACCCGGAAGCTGTACGCCGGCTCCCTTGGCCAATAAAGCGAGATGAGCGCCGCAATCCCAGAGTCAGTCATGACTGGACCTAATGGTCAGGGGTCCCTTTACCTTTACTACCTTATGGTATAGGGCAGGTAGGAAACAACAACACCAACAATTTCCTCTTGCTGAGAGAGCTCCTAATCTTTTGCAGCAATCACATGTCCACAGCGAGGAGAGCTGCGAACATTTCCACAGCTCCAGATCTCACATGTCTTGTGTTACTTTCAGCAGCAAAGCCATTTATCAACCCCTGAGTAGATTAACATAGCTGGTGCTAGAGGGGATTAAGCCACCACGAAGGCGGTTGTTTACACCATCCGTTATCCTGGGAGAGCAACCTTCCCGAACTCCTGTCAACCTCTTGATTTGTTTATATGCTCTTGGGGTGAATAAGAGGATAAGGCTGGCGGAAGACTCTCAACAGCCCCTGCCCAGAACTGGGCGCAACATATACTTGCCCATTCGGCATATAAAGGTGCTGATGTGTGCCAAAGCAATGCTAATAATAATAATATCAATAATATTATTATTAATAATAATTTATTTATACCCCACCCATCTGGCTGGGTTTCAATAGTCCTTCAGATATAAAAAGCTTCCCTAAACAGGGCTGCCTTCAGATGTCTCCTAAAAGTCTGGTAGTTGATTTTTATTCCTTTGACAGGGTGTTCCACAGGGCGGGTGCCACCACCGAGAAGGCCCACTGCCTGGTTCCCTGTAACCTCACTTCTCACAGTGAGAATGGGGGTGGAGACGCTCCTTCAGGTATACTGGGCCGAGGCCATTTAAGGGCTTGTTGTGGAATCTCACAACAACCACCAGTCCACCACAAGGGGCTTTTTTCCGGTGCAGGTGATGATTCCATGGCCCTTTTCATGTACGCATTCCCTTATTGATTGCATTTCTATCCCACCTGTTTGCGTGGCAAGTCCCCTCCCCCATGTGAAAAGAAGACACTGGACACATTATTTAAGGTTAATGGGCATAAAAAGGCCACAACTTTATTGATTACAGAATTGAAAGGTATTGGCTTTAGGCATTGGCTCCTATCGACCACACGGCATGGGGTCCGGGGAGGGTTGTCCACAAGCCGGGGGAGTCCTGTTGAAGTACGCCAACTAGGATCCCCCGGGTGTCACCGCTTGGGGGCGTGCCAGAGGCCCTTACCTCCCTAGGTTTCGGACAAGGCAACGCCCCCTGGAGTCCTCTACCGGACTACCCCTTTCATTGGGGGGAAGGTGATGGCGCTTCCTTCCCCCCCCCCATTCATTTGCATGACAATTAACCCCTGCCAATGCCTAACTGCCAATACCGTGGAAGTTGTGACGTTTGCTACGAGGTAGGTGAAAAAACCAAAAGGCTCAAAATGCGCCAAGTTGGAAAAATTCCTACCAGGCCCCTTGCGGCGACCAACCGGAGTCCATAGCAAGGTCATAGCTAGCTAAGCCTAAGGGTGGGTGGGATGGGAAAACCTCTCGGCTGGAAAGGGGGAAAGAGGGCGGTCCCCGGGCGTGCTTGGCCCTAAATAGTCCAGGCCCCGCCTCCCCGACCCGCTGATTGGCGGGCCGGGTCGGAGACACGCCCGGGGATTCCCTGATCTTGCGGGGGCAAGGGCCGGCCCCCGCGTGTGTGGGGGGGGATTAGCCCGCAACCCCCTCTCCTCCCAGGTCGGAAATGGCTTTCTCCAAGCAGCTCAAGGTGACATACATGGTTCTGCCCCACCTCAGAAAAATCTGCACAATAACCCTCAGCATCTGGGCTTAACAATGGTGACGGAGAAGCTCCTTCAGGGCAGAGGTGATTTAGGGCTTTCAAGGTCAGCACCAACACTTTGAATTGTGCTCGGAAAAGTATGGGTAGCCAATGTAGGTCTTTCAGGACCAGTGTTATGAGGTCTTGGCGGCCGCTCCCAGTCACCAGTCCAGCTGCCGCTTTCTGGATTAGTTGTAGTTTCTGGGTCACCTTCAAAGGTAGCCCCACATAGAGCGCATTGTGGTAATCCAAGTGGGAGATAATGCTAATTGGAGAGCCGGTGTGGTGTTTTGGGTTTGAATCAGGGGGACCTTCGCTTAGGTCCTTGCTCAACCTTGAAACTGCTGGCATGGCATATAACAGCCCGGCTGGATGAGGCCATTGGGGTCCTTTACCTTACGACATGCCTTTTCCTAACTTGTAAGTACAGTGGTACCTCGGGTTACATACGCTTCAGGTTACAGACTCCGCTAACCCAGAAATAGTGCTTCAGGTTAAGAACTTTGCTTCAGGATGAGAACTGAGATAAACTCCTAGGAATTTAAAGGAAGAGACTCCACACAGCCCTCCCTGATGTACAGCGGGATCTTTATGTACCTTCATTGTCATTGTACAACCTGTGTACAATGAAATTAAACGAGTCTCCCTCCCCCCCCCAAACACTCAATCTCTTATTGAACAACACACCACCTCGCAAGTCAATTTCGCTATGTTATTTTCCATTCAACGGCCTAACATCCACGGACAGAAGCTATTTTTTAGCCTGTTGGTACGGCTGATTATTCTTGTATATCTCCCGCCCGAGGGTAGAAGGTTAAAGAATTGATGGCCAGGTTGTGAATTGTCCCTGAGAATTTTTCTCACTCTCCCTTGCATTGTCATCTAGCAGGCTCAGGGGACAAACCGTCATACCATGTGCTGTGTTCACCACCCTCTGTAGAGACTTTCTGTCCGTGGCTGTCAAGCCAGCATACCACACTGTGATACAATATGAAAAGACACTTTCTATTGTGGACCGGTAAAAGGAGTTCATCCGTTGTTGTTTAACATTACAGTGGTACCTCGGGTTACATATGCTTCAGGTTACATGCACTTCAGGTTACAGACTCCACTAACCCAGAAATAGTGCTTCAGGTTAATAACTTTGCTTCAGGATGAGAACAGAAATCGTGCTCCAGCAGCGTGGTGGAAGCAGGAGGCCCCATTAACTAAAGTGGTGCTTCAGGTTAAGAACAGTTTCAGGTTAAGAACGGACCTCCGGAATGAATTAAGTACTTAACCTGAAGTACCACTGTATACTTTTGAAAATTAAGAGTTAATTCTTCACTCTGGACCTTCTTTGCCTGACAGCACCGTGACATCTATGAAGTGGACTAATTGCCTCTTTAATTCCAATCATCTCTGTTAAATACAGAGTCTGTCAACCCATGCATGGTGATGAACATAGCCTGGGGCCTTTAGAAGACGCCCAGCTTCTCTAGAAGAAGTCTCTGGAGAACTTCCAACTTCGGCTCTTGCGAGCAAAACCTGACTCACAGTTGGATGGTTGGCCTGTTATTCATTCCGCAAGCGGGTATATCCAACCACCTGGGACTGCAACTGCCAAATCAGTGCAACACCCCCCCCCAAAAAAAAACCCCAACCACCCCAAAACAAAAACCAACCCTCTCCTAGCTATCCGCCAGACACTTCTGGGCCAGCTTGTCTTCATGAAATATTTTCAAATAACTCATTGTCATTCTTTCTCTCTGCCCCCTCCTCCCGCACCATTCCTTTCCTCCGCTTCTCTTTCCAAGAAATTGATTGGCTAATAAATCTGAGCATCAGTTCTGCACGTCCAGCTCTACGGACATGGACTCGACATTATTTGCGGCGTGTCTGCGTAGATTTCCTGAGGCTGCCAGATCTTGATGTCCATCAGCCTGTGGGATTGCTGTTGTAAATCAGGTGTGCTCAGTCCAAGAGAGGCTAAGAACAAGGTACTTCCATGGTCTTGATGACGGTGAAAACTGATCTTTCCCTCTCTCTCATCTGTCTCCTAGAATTGTAGAAACAGAGTTGGAAGGGATCTTGCCCAGGAATCACAGCTAAAGCATCCAACCACTTCTTAGAAACCTCCAAGGAAGGAGAGTTCACTACCTTCCAAGAAGAAGAAGAAGAAGAGTTTGGATTTGATATCCCACCTTTCACTCCCTTTAAGGAGTCTCAAAGCGGCTAACATTCTCCTTTCCCTTCCTCCCCCACAACAAACACTCTGTGAGGTGAGTGGGGCTGAGAGACTTCAGAGAGGTGTGACTAGCCCAAGGTCACCCAGCAGCTGTATGTGGAGGAGCGGGGAAGCGAACCCGGTTCCCCAGATTATGAGACTACCACTCTTAACCACTACAATACACTGGCTCTTCCAAGGGAGACCGTTCTACTGTCGAACAGATCTTGCCTTCAGAAGGTTCCTCCTGATGTTTAGCCAGAATCTTCTTTACAGTGGTACCTCTGGTTTAGAACTTAATTCGTTCCGGAAGTCCATTCTTAACCTGAAACTGTTCTTAACCTGAGGTACCACTTTGGCTAATGGGGCCTCCCGCTGCTGCCACGGCCACAGGATTTCTGTTCTCATCCTGAAGCAAAGTTCTTAACCCGAGGTACTATTTCTGGGTTAGCAGAGTCTGTAACCTGAAGTGTCTGTAACCCGCGGTACCACTCTATTGTCATTTCAAAGCACTGGTTTGGGTCGGGGGGTGGCACGCCACACCCCCAGGATGTGTGCCACGCCCCTGTGGATGCATGTCACGCCCCCGGGATGCGTACCACGGCCCCAGAACGTACGCCAGCCACGCCACACCTGTTCTCCGCCCTTCCCGCCAGAGCTTGACGCTCCACCACTGATTGACAGGTGGGTTGTCCTGCCCACCTGTCCAAATCCCTTGTGTGCAGGTGCATGAGGATCATTCCCAGAGCTGTGCTTCTGAATCCCAGTCTCTGGAAACCACAGAAGGGGAGAAGGAGAAGGAGAAGGAGAAGGAGAGGAAGAGTTTGGATTTGATATCTTGCTTTTCTACCCTAAGGATGGCTTATGAGGAACGGCTAAGGGAGCTGGGCATGTTTAGCCTGGAGAAGAGGAAGTTAAGGGGTGATATGATAGCCATGTTCAAATATATAAAAGGATGTCACATAGAGGAGGGAGAAAGGTTGTTTTCTGCTGCTCCAGAGAAGCGGACATGGAGCAATGGATCCAAACTACAAGAAAGAAGATTCCACCTAAACATTAGGAAGAACTTCCTGACAGTAAGAGCTGTTCGACAGTGGAATTTGCTGCCAAGGAGTGTGGTGGAGTCTCCTACTTTGGAGGTCTTTAAGCAGAGGCTTGACAACCATATGTCAGGAGTGCTCTGATAGTGTTTCCTGCTTGGCAGGGGGTTGGACTCGATGGCCCTTGTGGTCTCTTCCAACTCTAGGATTCTATGATTCTAAGGAGTCTCAAAGCGGCTAACAATCTCCTTTCCCTTCCTGCCCCACAACAAACACTCTGTGAGGTGAGTGGGGCTGAGAGACTTCAGACTAGACCCAGGTCACCCAGCAGATGCATGTGGAGGAGCGGGGAATCGAACCCGGTTCACCAGATTACGAGTCCACCGCTCTGAACCACTACACCACACTGGCTCTCTTGGGAGTTCTCTTCTGCTCAAATCTTGCTGGCGGGTTTCCCAAAGGCACCTGGTCTCAATCCAGCAGGATCCTCTTATGTGTCAGAGGGAAGGAAGATCTGCTTTCCGTTGAAGCCATAAGCTTTGGAAAGGTCTCTTTATGTTCATGACATGCTTTCCTTGGCTAGCGGGGAAGTAGCAGTAGCTCACCGGCGAATGAGTTTACCTTTCAACTGTCCCCCACTTTGGACTTCAGGGAAGGAAGAAATTATATTTCCTCCTTGTCTGGTCGTGACCTTCCTTGTCCCGGGTGGGATATTTCTGCCAAGCCACGACCAGGACAAAAACAGATCACCAGATGGCCGCGAAGAAAGAGAGGGGATCATTCTCTTTCGAAGTCTCCTCTTTCTTTCTCCTTCGCTGCCTTACTTTATGAACTCCTGAAATTTATGGCGGAGTTCTGGCATGCTGTATTCCCTCATCCCATCGCTCTCTGCACCGGTTTGCGCATTGTTTGTTGTTTTAAGAATCAGAAAGAGATTCCCCGGGAGGAAAAGGCAAGTTAATATTCAGAACCTTCGCCTATTTCCTTCAGGCCCCGAGCAAATATTCCATTGACTTGAATAGAAGCAGGAGCAAACCCATATATCAGTGTCTGGTTTAAACCATATTATTGCATGTGGGTAATGTTGAGTTACGGACCCCGCTGCGCTGCCCTCCAAGGAAAATCAAAATCAAAATGAATATCTTTTTTTTAAAAAAAAGAAACCTCAGGCACCTGATATTTATGCAAATGTTTAAATAAATAAACAAGCATGTGTAATTAATTTTTTCTAATGATTTACGACCCAAGCTAGAGAAATTTGATTACCCCTCCAGCATTCGAAGAGATGAGTTGAGCAGACAGTAATGTAACTTTAAATTGATTCCAACAAGATTAATTGCTCTTATTAGCATTTGTTATGTTAATTTATTAGGCACTTTCCCCCCCTCGTGAGAGGCGACTCAAAATAACTTACAAAATGCCAGGGACTTGCGGGACGCCGACGAGGGTGTGCCGGGGTAAAGGGGGCCAGGATTTGACTCAGGAAAGGGGGGGCAGTAGTTTTGGGGGGCTTGTATGCAGGTGGCACTGTGGGTTAAACCACAGAGCCTAGGACTTGCCGATCAGGTCGGCGGTTCGAATCTGCGTGATAGAGTGAGCGCCCGTTGTTCGGTCCCTGCTCCTGCCCACCTAGCAGTTCAAAAGCACATCAAAGTGCAAGTAGATAAATAGGTACCACTTCGGTGGGAGGTAAATGGTGTTTCCGTGCGCTGCTCTGCTTTGCCAGAAGCGGCTTAGTCATGCTGGCCACATGACCCGGAAACTGTACGCCGGCTGACTCGGCCAGTAAAGCGAGATGAGCACCGCAACCGCAGAGTCGGTCACGACTGGACCTAATGGTCAGGGGTCCCTTTACCTTTTTATCAGCCTGAAGGCAAGAATTAGAGGCAGGGGGAGCTTCAGAGATTGAGGAAGAGGCTAGCCAGGCAAAGGAAGGGCTGGCTGCTTACACATCCCACACCACTGTCTGCCAGAACCAGGAGAGAATTATGGCCGCTTCCACGCAGATGCAGTCTCTGGCTCTGTGGGGGCAGCCCATGGAAAAAAGGTACATAAACTGAGGAGATGTGGTCCCCAATTGCTGCAACAGTGTTGATGCTGACCTTGAAAGCCCTAAACGGCCTCGGTCCAGTAGACCTGAAGGAGCGTCTCCACCCCCATCGTCCAGCCCGGTCACTGAGGTCCAGCTCCGAGGGCCTTCTGGTGGTTCCCTCACTGCAAGAAGTGAGGTTACAGGGAACCAGGCAGAGGGCCTTCTCAGTGGTGGCACCTGTCCTGTGGAATGCCCTCCCACCAGATGTCAATGAAATAAAGGACTATCTGACTTTTAGAAGACATCTGAAGACAGCCCTGTTTAGGGAAGCTTTTAATATTTGATGAATTATTGTATTTTAATATTTTGTTGGAAGCCACCCAGAGTGGCTGGGAAGACCCAGCCAGATATATAGAAAGGAGCGAACCAGTGATATTTTAGGGAGCAGGCTAGCAGGTAGGGCCCATGACGTATATCACAGCAGCCTACACAACACAAAACACTGTGTTGCTGTATGTAGGTTTTATTTTATTTTATTTTTTGATCTTATATTTTGGAAATGTACATCCAGTTTTTCCCCCTTTAATTTTTTTGGGGGCCCCCAAGAGTGTAGAACCCTAAACTATAGCTTGTTTAGCTTATACGTAAATCCAGCACTCCCCACCCCCACCCCAGGAAATTGCTGTTCAGGGAGTAGAGCATGTGACTCCTAATTACAGGGTCGTGGGTTCAAGCATTGCATGGGGTTGGGCTAGATGACCCTTGAGTCCCCTTTCAACTGTACAATTCTACGATTCTATGACATCCTGCGCCATCTTAACCGCAGCAGATAACCAATCAATGCCTCCGCCTAAGACTGCACCAGCCCCGGGTCTAGTTGGGGTCTTTAGCCAAGCAAGACGAATTTCTGACGAAGAGAAATGATTGAAAACCGAGACAGCTCAGAAAACCGAGATGGGGCTGTGCTGTCTTCATCTGGGCTGTCCTAGGAAATAGAGATAAATTCCCCCACTTCATATTTTAAAACAGCTTATCCTAATCACCAGTAATGGCAACCAAATGTTGGCTTTTTATTCATTACATTTTTGGGCCAGCAGGACGGGGTGGGGGGGTGGCTGGGAAGATTTGGGGAGGGGAGCGGGGTTTGCGCAGCCTGCTGGGTCACCCCCTCCTCCTTCGGAGACTCATCTAGGCTCATTTTAAGCCGGGGTCAGGGGTCGTTTCCTCTCCATGTTGCCAATTTGACGGATGGGTTTTGCTGCCAGAGTTTCCGCACTCTCTTGGAATGGCTGGAGGTGGTTAGGGGGAGAGGAGGGGGCGAAATGGCACAAAGCTCAGGGGGGCGGCTTTGTAGGTCACGGGGCTTGCTGCGGGAATGGCAATTGTTCGATTCACTTTGAAACGGACCTAGATATTTATTTTATTTTATTTTTAATGATATTTATTGGAAAAAGAATTTTTTTAAAAAATTACAAAGAAATAAAAAGACAAAGTTACAAAGAAAAAAGACAAAAAAAGAAAAAGAAAAAATAAAACCATCCTTTTCAAATTCTCGAATTTCATTACCTTCTTTCCATGACCTCCTCCTCCTCCCCCCATCTCTTGTATCTTGATTAATAATTGTCACAGCAAGTCCTTTCCATAATTCATAGTATTCTGTCCTTACATTACCTTACTCTATTTTCATCTTATCTTATAAAAAACCTTAAAACTTAAGACTTAAGTCTTATTTTTACCAGCTTCTCATAACCATAACCTTTTTACCTGATTCTAGATATTTAAAGAAAGGGGCAGAGGAGGCACGGTGAAGGCAGCTTCCTAAGTTAATGTGGAACTTGGATGTCCTAAATCAGGGACAGGGCATATCAGGCCAGATGCGGCCCTCTGTGACTCTTTATTTGGCCCCCGGGAACCTTCCCAAGCCATGACCTGATCTCCTTATGCCCTGCTTTGCAGCCTCCTTGTATGCTTCTTCCTGGCTTGAACTCTGATAATGCTTCTTTCGTGTGTGGATATGGTATATATTTTGGAAAGGAGGCTGATGTTACGGTAATTTTCCGGCTCCATTGGAGAACCTTTTTTGTGAATTGGTACTATAATGGCCTCCTTCCATATTTTGGGGATGAGATCAGAAGCGTTGATTGCGTCGAAGGTTTTGGCCAGGATGCCAGCCCACCATTTTGGGTGTAGTTTGATGGCTTCAGCAGGGATCAGGTCGGGCCCTGGGGCTTTGCCCGATTTCAGCTGGGCTATTAGCTTGGCTATTTCGTCAGGATCGGTGGGAGGCCAAATAGGTAGGTGGGAAAACAGATGCATCAGATGGTCGGAGGGAGCATCTGCCTGTGAGAAACATTTCTTCAGGAACAATTCCCATGTCGGTGCAGGGATGACTGCCCTTGGGTATTTCCTCACCCTTCTGTTAATCAGAGACCAGAATTCCCTGGATCTATGTGATTTTGAAGCAGTAATCAAGGCCTGCCAGCGATTATGTTGGGATGGGGCCCGAGGATTTCTTTTTGAAAGAATTTCCACCTTTAAGATCGAGAATGTACAATCTAGTGATCATCTTCCCCTTGTAGCCAAGCTTTCCCTGAATTGGCAGTCGGAGGCCTATAGACATGCGACCCAGATGGTAACCAACGTATCTCTCCAAGTAAGAGGAATCAAATGGTCGGAGACCCAGGCTCAAAGGTATCAGGAATTCTTTCAAAAAGAAATCCTCGGGCCCCATCCCTACATAGGCTCTGCCTCAGACGAGCATAGCATAGTGTTGAAACGCTTCCACCATCATACGACTGATCTCACGTCCTTCTTCAGGTTACCACCCAAAATATTAAATCGAAACGAGTATACTTATGGTGCCCCCTGGTATAACTCTCAGTGCAAACAAGCAAGACAGCGCCTTCGTGCTATATATAATGTATATAAGACCTCCGATGCATCTACTCTGCCAGCTAGTTATGCACAAGCCAAGCAAGTTTACAAACGCACGCAGAAAATTGCCAAACGTGAGTGGCAACATAATCGCTGATGCATCTGTTTTCCCACCTACCTATTTGGCCTCCCACCGATCCGGACGAAATAGCCAAGCTAATAGCCCAGCTGAAATCGGGCACTCTGGGCCGTTATGACAGACCTTGCTCCTCTTGAGACTCTGCAAAACCAATTCCTACGTCGGCTCCTAATGCTCCCCCTGTGCGTAAGCAACGCAGCCATGCGACTAGAATTGAGGATCGCATCCTTAGAAACTTGCCTGTGGAAGCAAGTCTTCAATTATTGGTTATCATTGTGGCATAGATTACCAGACCATTACCTTGTCCAATGCTTATGGCGAGATGAATTCTCCAGCCTTTGGACTAGTAGAATTCATGCCAAACTCCTGAGCTATGGACTCTCTCCCTTAGATTCCCTAAAACTAGATCAAATCACTGCTCAAAGACTGATCCGCCAAAGACTGGATGACATCGATTTACAGCGAAATTATATGCTGGGGGGAGGTGTTTGTTCACCCCAGAACATTGGTATCACTTTAACTTACTGCGTTCCATCATACCTCTCCTCCCTTTCGACTGTTGCCCATAAGCTGGCCTTCACCAAAGCGAGGTTTAACGTTTTTCCCTCCAATGTCCTGAGACATAGATTCTCAAAGGGCCAAGCCTCCACCATGTGCGAATGTGATAAGGAGACGCCGGAGTCGCTTCAGCACATTATGTTCACTTGCCCCTTATTCAAGGTGCCACGGGCAAATTTGTTGGGATCAATCATACAGAAACTAGAGGGTACCCCACCAAAATTCCACCTTGCCCAAATCTTGCAGGATAAGGATACCCACACGACCCTGAAAGTGGCTAGGTTCCTGGTCGCTGTCCTTACCCAAAAGCGTTGCCAAGGAGCACCACAAGCTAATTAAGGCGTAGTATGCCATTCCATCTTACAGGATTTTATTGTTATAGTAGTGTTTTAGCGGCTGTTTTTTCCCACGTGCACAAGCTGTTATTTATGTCTTGTTTTTATCTGTATGGGCCTACGGCCGTAATAAATTATTATATTTAATTTGAGTTATAAACATTTGGGTGAGTGGGAAGTCACTACTTTTGTCAACCTGGAACATAACTGTTGAGTAACAAATGCAATTTTCTATATGGAAAAAAAAAGAATAAAATATTATTGCAAAAAAGTGAGAAGCTTTTTGTAGCTAGAAGCACAATGCACACACTGGACTAGAAACATGCAAAACTGAGATTCACAACATATTGAATCCCGTGGCCAATGCGTCTTGGAAGGCAATAACGGTACTTCAAAGTCCCTAACCTGGACTTTCTTCTGTGTTTGAAATGATGCAGATGGTGGAATTTGAAAGCGGCCGATTCTGGGGCATTCGGGGAAGGATGAGGTGGGGTAAGATCCTGCTCTCGTATAACTTAATTAACTAATCCATTGTTAGCCGGGCTCAGCTGAAACTGAACACGTGCAGCTTGCACGAAAAAGTGACCTGCCTTTGGCTGCTCCGGGATTTCGGAACGTAGCGAATGTTTCTGCCGCGAGGACAAATCCATTCAGCGTGGAAGAGAGTCGAGGGGTCAAGACATCGGGGGGGGGCGTGATGTATTGGGAGCCCTGCTCTGGTTACTCTTATGGTGGGGGAGAGGATGAAATTTATTCTCCCACTAAGACTCTTGAAACCAGAGAGGTTATACTGACGTGGTGTTAGCTCATAGCATGGAATCCAATCTAGCCTGGAAGGGGAGGAGGGAAGCCCCAGAGGTTACGACAACCAGGGTCCTGTTTTCATCTCTGTTTTACTCCTTGTATCCTTGTACACCACTTAGAGATTTTAAATAGCCAGGCCTTTGGAAATGCTGATACAGTCATACCTCATGTTGTGAACGCTGCGGGTTACGTCTTTTCAGGTTGCATCCCGCGACGACCCGGAAGTACCGGAAAGGGTCACTTCTGGGTTTTGCCGTTCGTGCATGCACAAATGTGCAAAATGACATCACGCGCATGCGCAGAAGCGGCGAATCGCAGCCCGCGCATGCGCAGACGTGCAGACGTGGGTTGTATTCCGTTCAGGTTGCGAACGGGGCTCCGGAACGGATCCCGTTTGCAACCAGGGGTACCACTGTATGTAAACAAGCAAGCAAGCAAGCGTTGTTGGAACAGCCCTGCGATGTTCAAACCTATGATCACACACACCCCACCACCATTCCTCATTCCTCAAAGGTTTGCTCCAATGTCGTGAAGTCAGTGGACGAGGGGCATGAAGCTAGTCTTCTAAATGCCCCTGGTAAATTAGAGTTGTTGATGTTTAGTCGTTTAGTCGTGTTCAACTCTTCATGGACCAGAGCATGCCAGGCACTCCTGTCTTCCATTGCCTCCCGCAGTTTGGTCAAACTCATGCTGGTAGCTTCGAAAACACTGTCCAACCATCTCGTCCTCTGTCGTCCCCTTCTCCTTGTGCCCTCCATCTTTCCCAACATCAGGGTCTTTTCCAGGGAGTCTTCTCTTCTCATGAGGTAGCCAAAGTCTTGGAGCCTCAGCTTCAGGATCTGTCCTTCCAGTGAGCACTCAGGGCTGATTTCCTTCAGAATGGAGAGGTTTGATCTTCTTGCAGTCCATGGGACTCTCAAGAGTCTCCTCCAGCACCAGAATTCAAAAGTGTTAAGTATTAAAGCCTGGCGCCACCTTCCCAAAGCCCTGGATGCTCACACGTGCAGCGTCGGGACATCCCTTCGCCCGCCAATCAGGCTCGCAAGCTGGCACATCTGGCCCTAACCGGGCTCCTTTGAAAAATTTCACCTCACGCCACTGCAAAAGAAAGTACTTATTCATGCAGTGCATAGTTGCTGTTGTTGTTATTGTCTATTCAACTTATACACCGCTCTATACCAGGAGGTCTCTAGGCAGTTCACAACAGGACCACAAAATACAAAATCAAACCAAAAACAGTAACCCAGTAAACACCCGCCCCTCCAAAAAAAGCCACTTTCTAAAAGGGTGTTGGATGTCAAACTGATCAACCAATCACCTGGTTAAAAAGGGATGTTTTTGCCTGGTGCCTAAAGGTGTGTAATTAAGGCACCAAGTGAACGTCCCTAGGGAGAGTGTTCCATAAATGGGGAGCCACTGCGGAGAAGGCCCCGTTCTCGTGTTGCCACCCTCCAGACCTCTTGAGGAGGAGGCACATGAAGGAGGGCCTCAGAAGATGATCTCAGGGTCCAGGTAGGTTCATATGGGAAGAGGCGGTCCTTGAGGCATTGCGGACCTGAGCCATTTGTAGGTCAAAACCAGCAGTTTGAATTGGACCCGGAAACTAATCTGTAGCCAGTGCAGTCGGACCAGGATCGGTGTAATGCGCTCAGACCGTCTTGCTGCAGTGAACAATGGCAATCCATCCCACAGTAAGCAGTGGTGGTTTCCAACGTAGATGCCATCAAAAGGAAGCAAATAGATAAAATATGGAATTTTCTCCAGCAGGAGGCAGTGAAGAGCCACCAACCTGGGCATATTAAAATGGTGGCATATGAGCATAACCTTGTTTTCCCCCAGCCTATTTCTGAAATGATAATGTTAGGGGTGAGGTCCCTGACTCAGACATAAGATTCTGAGCTTAATCCAGAGACTTTTTGCTACAACCCAAGCTCTCTTGGGTCTCCACCCCCATCGTTCTGCCCGGACACTGAGGTCCAGCGCCGAGGGCCTTCTGGCGGTTCCCTCACTGCGAGAAGTGAGGTTACAGGGAACCAGGCAGAGGGCCTTCTCGGTGGTGGCACCTGCCCTATGGAACACCCTCCCGTCAGATGTCAAGGAAATAAGCAACTAATTGACTTTTAGAAGACATCTGAAGGCAGCCCTGTTTAGGGAAGTTTTTAATGTTTGATGTTTTATTGTGTTTTTTAATATTCTGTTGGGAGCTGCCCAGAGTGGCTGGGGAAATCCAGCCAGATGGACAGGGTATAAATAAATTTATTATCATTATCATTATCATCATTATTATTATTATCATCATCATCATCATCCTAGGGTTTGATTCAGAGCTAACTTAGTTTAAATGGATGGTGTCAACATGCCCTGAAATTGCATCTCTCAGTTTTCCAGTCTACATGGCTAAGAAATCTCTGCAGACCTGTGATGGCCTGATGATGAAATGTACAATCATAACTGTCAGCGGCCTGCAGTTCTGATATATTTTTTGAAAAAAATCTGCTCGCAAGCATCTTCCCTGATTGCTCCTGGCACCAATGTGCTGCCTTTTGCAAGTGAGATGTGTGGTCCCAGCCAAGCTGGGGGGTCAGGCGAAGGTCAGCTTGAATCATACGGCTCCCCTGCAGACCATTGGGCTCCGTCTCAACTCCCTGGAGGAAAGACACAATTGGTAGAAATGGGAGGAGCACCTTGGAAAACGAGGGATGGATGAAGCAGTCCGTTTCCTGTCCAATGGCACATTTGCTCACTCAATAAGTCTGTTCTGTCACTTTTCACGCTAACCTGCAATTCAATTTTGGTTTTTTAAAATTAAAAATGCATGAAAATCTTCTTCTTTCTTTGGCGATCACTCGTAGCCAAGTAAGATTGTCTTCCATAAACACGGTTTTAACAACGAGCCCGTAAGTGACTGTGGAGGCCAATTCTGGACCCACACGTCCTTCCACAGTGGGGACATAGGTTTCCGGGCGGGAGTTGATCATGGTGGAGGTTTGCCAAGCATGCCTTCCTCTTAGCACACTTCTCCCTTGCGTCCTGAGTTTGAGTGTCTTCAAATCCCATGACACCTTTGGTAAAGGCTGTTCTCCAACTGGAGCGCTCACAGGCCAGTGTTTTAATGCATTTTAATGTTGTATTTTAATCTTGTTTTTAAGTTGTATTTCAATCAATTGTTTTTATACCAGTGTTAGCCACCCTGAGCCTGGTCTTGGCTGGGGAGGGCAGGGTATAAATAAAATTTAATAATAATAATAATAATAATAATAATAATAATAATAATAATAATAACAACAACAACAACAACAACAACAACAACAACAACAACAACAACATCAACTTCGTTGGACTGGTCATGTTGTGCGGATGCCTGATTATCGTCTTCCAAAGCAACTGCTCTATTCTGAACTTAAAAATGGAAAGCGTAATGCTGGTGGTCAACAAAAGAGGTTTAAAGACTGTCTCAAGGCAAATTTTAAAAATAATGTAGTATAAACACCAACAATTGGGAAACACTGGTGTGCGAGTGCTCCAGTTGGAGAACAGCCTTTACCAAAGGTGTCATGGGCTTTGAAGACACTCAAACACAGGATGAAAAGGAGAAATATGCTAAGAGGAAGGCACACTTGGCAAACCCTCACTGTGATCAGCTCCCACTTGGAAACTAATGTCCCCACTGTGGAAGAATGTATGGATCCAGAACTGGCCTCCACAGTCACTTACAGACTCACTGTTAAGACCGTGTTCATGGAAGACAATCTTACTCGACTACGAGGGATCACTGAAGAGAAGAAAGAGAGTGCACAGCACAATAAACATAGAATCATAGAATCATAGAGTTGGAAGAGACCACAAGGGCCATCGAGTCCAACCCCCTGCCAAGCAGGAAACACCATCAGAGCACTCCTGACATATGGTTGTCAAGCCTCTGCTTAAAGACCTCCAAAGTAGGAGACTCCACCACACTCCTTGGCAGCAAATTCCACTGTCAAACAGCTCTTACTGTCAGGAAGTTCTTCCTAATGTTTAGGTGGAATCTTCTTTCATGTAGTTTGGATCCATTGCTCCGTGTCCGCTTCTCTGGAGCAGCAGAAAACAACCTTTCTCCCTCCTCTATGTGACATCCTTTTATATCTTTGAACATGGCTATCATATCACCCCTTAACCTCCTCTTCTCCAGGCTAAACATGCCCAGCTCCCTTAGCCGTTCCTCATAAGGCATCGTTTCCAGGCCTTTGACCATTTTGGTTGCCCTCCTCTGGACACGTTCCAGTTTGTCAGTGTCCTTCTTGAACTGTGGTGCCCAGAACTGGACACAGTACTCCAGGTGAGGTCTGACCAGAGCAGAATACAGTGGCACTATTACTTCCCTTGATCTAGATGCTATACTCCTATTGATGCAGTCCAGAATTGCATTGGCTTTTTTAGCTGCCGCGTCACACTGTTGGCTCATGTCAAGTTTGTGGTCAACCAAGACTCCTAGATCCTTTTCACATGTACTGTTCTCAAGCCAGGTGTCACCCATCTTGTATTTGTGCCTCTCATTTTTTTTGCCCAAGTGCAATACTTTACATTTCTCCCTGTTAAAATTCATCTTCTTTGTTTTGGCCCAGTTCTCTAATCTGTCCAGGTCGTTTTGAAGTGTGATCCTGTCCTCTGGGGTGTTAGCCACCCCTCCCAGTTTGGTGTCATCTGCAAATTTGATCAGGATGCCCTTGAGTCCATCATCCAAGTTGTTGATAAAGATGTTGAATAAGACCGGGCCCAAGACAGAACCCTGTGACACCCCACTAGTCACTCTTCTCCAGGATGAAGAGGAACCATTGATGAGCACCCTTTGGGTTCGGTCAGTCAGCCAGTTACAAATCCACTGAGTGGTAGCAGAGTCAAGACCGCATTTTACCAGCTTCTTTACAAGAATATCATGGGGCATCTTGTCAAATGCCTTGCTGAAATCAAGGTAGGCTACATCCACTGCGTTCCCTTCATCTACCAGGCTTGTAATTCTGTCAAAAAACGAGATCAGATTAGTCTGACATGACTTATTTTTCAGAAATCCATGCTGACTATTGGTGATCCCAGCATTCCTTTCCAGGTGCTCACAGACTGTTTGCTTAATGATATGCTCCAGAATCTTCCCTGCTATTGATGTCAGACTGACTGGGCGGGGATTGCAGGGGGTTGGACTAGATGACCCCTGGGTTGCCTTCCTAGTCTACACTTCTGTGATTCTAAGGTGGCTCACCGTTACCAGGGGAACCAGAACTCTGCAAAACATCAGGCGAAGCAGGAAAGATCTGACCCGGCTCTCCGTCTGCAGCTGTTGAGTTGCACTCTGGCTACTTACAACACCGCTAATAAGCTGTCCCATAAATTTAAGAAATTGATTTGTTTTAATGTTAGGAAATATATGGTGTCTTTTTATCATAATGCAATAACCGCTCGGCTCAAATGACTCAGGCTCTCTCTCCTTTTCCCCACTCCTTCCTGTGGAAGAGAACTCCTGTGTGTGCACTTATCACATCACTTACCCAAACCCTGGAGTCCTTTATAAGCTTAATTGAGTATAGTTAATTTTTTACCAGGTAGAGCCATTATAGCTTAAAAAAAAACACAACTCTTTATGGCAGTGTGCGGATTTGATCCGACTGACCTCACAGGGATGGAATAGATGCATTTTTTAAAAAAATTAAAAATCATTATTACTGTTATTATTAGAAGAGCGAGATCTGGTTAGTATTAGCAACTGTAACTTATATGCAGCCCCCTTGACAAGATTGGGGTGGGTTTTTTGTGTGTGTTTTATAAGATGAAGTATTACCTTTTTATTTTATTTTTAAAAAAGTGAATATTTGAGAGATAGCTTTAAAAAAAAAAGCCAGAGATGAGCTTTGGAGTCAATTTAATTCTTAAAAAAAGTTTGAATGGGGGGGGGGGGAGAGAGAGAGGTTATGCATGTTAAAAATTATACAGAGTCCCATATGCTTCTCTCACCATATATTTCCTGACATTAAAACAACACCCTAGAGGTCCCGGGCCCTAAGGAAGTTAGATTAGCTTCAACCAGAGCCAGGGCCTTTTCAGCACTGGCTCCAGCCTGGTGGAACGCTCTGCCTCATGAGACCAGGGCCCTGCGGGATCTGATTTCTTTCCGCAGGGCCTGTAAGACAGAGTTGTTCCGCCTGGCCTTTGGCTTGGAATCAGTTTGAATCCCTCCCCCTCTTTCTTTTTCCTTTCTCCACCTGTGAAGAGGCTTCATCCTAATGTTTTAATGTTGTATTTTAATCTTATTTTTAGAAATTGTATTTTAATCAACTTGTTTTTGTTATTGGTTGTTAGCTGCTCTGAGCCCAGTCTTGGCTGGGGAGGGCGGGGTATAAATAAAAAATTATTATTATTATTATTATTATTATTATTATTCCACAGATGTGATTCCTATTTGAATCAGAAGGGATGCCAGGGAGGGGCAGTCTGTCCCTAACACGAACCCACCCACTGACATCAACGGCAGTTACGTTAGCGCAGTCCTGGGCTTTGCAGAGCATATTATATCTAGACTGACAGTCAGGCCAGGACCAGACCCTGTCCAACAATAATCAGGCTTGCACCAGGTTATCGCAGGTGTCCCTAAGACAGGGGTAAGCTAAAGCTACCAGATTTTTTTCAAAGAATCCAGGGACACTTTTTTTTTTTTTTTGGAAAGAGAAAAAAAAAGTTTTTTAAAAAAGTTATTATTATTATTTTAAAAAAGAAGTAATATCTTCTCTTCTGTGGTCTCCTCTATTGCACAGCCTTCCTCTGGGGCCTGGCCTGCTCTCTTGAGCGCTAGCAGCCATGGAGTAGACTCGGATTGGGCCTGGGCTCGGCCACGTGTCCTTGCCCTCCTGGTGCTCTCCTACGTCTACTCCTGAGCAGCAGCAGCGGTGCGGCAAAGCCGGGGCTCCCCTCTTTTTTCTCCTTTCTCTTTCTCTCTCTTCCTTCTTCTCCTTCTCCTCTCCTCCTTCTCCCTGCGTCGGCTCCGGGGTTTTCCTGGCCCCGGAGTGCCGCTGGGCTGTCGGCCGGGTGGCCGGGCACTCTTGCTGCCAACTTGATTTGGGTCACGGGGGGGGGGCAGTCAGCAGTTCCCCCAGTTGAGGCACCGGGTGTCCCCGGTTCCCCCTTGGCAGTGGCAGCGGCAGTGGCAGTCTCAGCAGCCCACAGCCAGCCTGGTAGGGCAGTTGGCTCTGGCTGGCTTCAGGAGCTGCTCGCTGCCATGGTGTCCGCCATTTTGCCTTGCCGGAAATCCCCATATGATGTGTCTTGTGCCGTTGAACCAATCACGCAACATTCATTCCCTACTAATAAATCTACAACACTTAAAATATAAATCCAGGGACATTAAATGAAATCCAGAGACATTCTTGGCTCAGATTTTGTCCGGGGACAGATTTGGAAATCCAGGGACTGTCCCCAGGAAGCGGGGATGTCTGGTAACCATAGGGTAAGCCCAAGAGCCATGTTTCTTGGGGAGAACAATCAAAGTGATAGAGCAATTCCCCTACGAGGAAAGACTGAAAGCTTGGGTTTTTTTTAATTTTAGTTTAGAGAAAAGGCACATAAAATAATAAAATACAATAGTCCTTCAGATATTAAAAGCTTCCCTAAACAGGGCTGCCGTCAGATGTCTCCTAAAAGTCTCGTAGTTGTTTTTTCCCCCCTTTGACAGGGTGTTCCACAGGGCGGGTGCCACCACCGAGAAGGCCCTCTGCCTGGTTCCCTGTAACTTCGCTTCTCGCAGGGAGGGAACCACCAGAAGGCCCTCGGCACTGGACCTCAGTGTCCAGGCAGAACAATGGGGGTGGAGATGCTCCTCCAGGTCTACTGGGCCGGAGCCGTTTAGGGCTTTAAACGTCAGCACCAACACTTTGAATTGTGCTCGGAAACGTACTTGGGAGCCAATGAAGATCTTTCAGGACCGGTGTTATGTGGTCTCGGCGGCCACTCCCAGTCACCAGTCTAGTTGCCGCATTCTGGATTAATTGCAGTTTCCAAGTTACCTTCAAAGGTAGCCCCATGTAGAGCGCATGGCAGTAGTCCAAGCTGCACTCTTGGCTACCTTCCTCTCCAGCCTCCTCTTCTGCTCTGGCTCTGGACTGCTGTCTTTCACAGAGTCTCCCAGCTCACTAAGCCCTGTTATCTCTCCATCTTGCGACACCTCCTCCTCCCAGTCTTCTCCCTCTTCTCCCTCTGACCACTCATCATCGTCCCACTACCAATCCCTGGGCTATGACCCTTCTTCTATTGGGGGTTCGCCATTTCTTTGCAGCCAGCCTGTCCACGACAGCAGATGGCTGTGACTTGGCTTTTGTGGGCCAATTATGGAGGCCAGATTAGGCCTGGGTTCCATAGGTTCCCCACGCTTGTGCTAGAGACATGCAATGTGAAGGGGGTTAGGCTATTGTCATCACCTGTTTCTTGTGGGCTTTGGGGGAAGGATTTGACTAGGCATTGTACAAAACAGGATGCTGGAGACAATGGATCCAACAGAATTTGTCTTATGTTCTTAACCAAGAACAGTTGGGACGCGGAAAACATTCTCTTTATTCTCTCTCTCTCTCTCTCTCTCTCTCTCCCCCCCCCCCCCCCGTTTATGAACACAGCAAAGAGTAAGCAGACATATATCCACCATCTGGGAACAATGCCATTATTTGCAAAGGGGGGGGGATACCTTGGCACCAAGATCTGTTGCGTTGTAAAGAGGAGACTGAAGATTTGGGCTGCTTCTTCTGCATTGTTTGTGCAAACGAAGGGCAGTAAATTATTCCGGCTCATTGTGCTTCAATTTCTCGCAGCTGTTCAGTTTGACTCAACCAGCTCTGATCTGTGCAGTTTCCACCCAGATAGTTTCCCCCAGGTATTTGCACAGAACAGATCTTTGCAAATGCGCCTGGTTTTACTGTCCTTTTTATGCCAGGCCTCTTAACCTGTGCGGTGCTCAAAACCATTTGATGGGAGACTTGAAAGGAAAGTCGTAAAAATGGACACAGAATGCGGGGAGGAGGCATGTTAACAGAATGAGCGTTTTAAGGGAGTTTGCTGGGGGGGGGGTGTTTTTTACACTAAATACCACTTAGGACAGAACAAGATTTTCAGCAGCAATTTCTAAACCCCTGTCTGTATCCAACACTATGGTCAGGGCAGCGTGCACCAACTCCTAGGGGCTGAGCTGTAGAGATTGCTTTTGAGAGTGCAACAATGTTTGTTTAAATGGCCCCTTATTACTCTTTCAAGTACATTGGTACCTCGGGTTAAGAACGTAATTCGTTCCGGGGGTCCACTCTTAACCTGAAACTGGTCTTAACCTGAAACACCAACTTAGCTAATGGGGCCTCCTGCTGCCGCTGCGCGATTTCTGTTCTCACCCTGAAGCAAAGTTCTTAACCCGGGGTACTATTTCTGGGTTGGCGGAGTCTGTAACCTAAAGTGTCTGTAACCCGAGGTACCACTGTATAAACTTGCCCACAGTGGGGTGGAAATGATACTGAAAAAAGCTTGCTAACACTAAGGGTGCTTCTAAACGACCTGTTTATTGAGCATTCATCCTGGTTTGTGTTCAGGGAGGTCAGACAACATTCCATAGCTGTCAACCGTCCCTTATTTGGCGGGAAAGTCCCTTATCCCAGCGCTGTGTCCTGCTGCTGTCCCTTATTGATGATGTCCCTTAAATTTCCCAGGTTTCAAAGGAAGCAGCTCCTCTCCCTCCCTCCCTGCCGGCCAGGGAGGAGGGAGGCTCCAACTGTGTTGCTTGGCTGCGTTGCTCAGCCAATAAGGAGTCTAAGAACGACTGGGGGGTGGAGCTTGCATGCCTTGTGACAATCAAATCAGCCACATTGCCTGGGGACTCGCCTTTGCTCAGCGCTTCCCAGCGGAGAGGTGGGGGTGGTTTTCCTTGCTGCATCCCCTTTGCCGGGTTGCTGCGCTGTGGGTACCACCGCTTGAGGCTTCGTTTGGCTGCTGGCTGGGCTTTCTGCCTTTGGCTCGGAGGGGCTCAGAAGTTTAACATTGGCATTGTCGGCCAATTGGTGTCAAAGAAAGATAGAACATTTTTTATGTATGCTACAACAGCAGCAAGAATACTCATCGCAAAGTATTGGAAGACACAAGATCTACCCACCTTGGAAGAATGGCAGATGAAGGTGATAGACTATATGGGATTTGCTGAAATGACTGGCAGAATCCGAGACCAGGGGAAAGAGACGGCGGAAGAAGATTGGAAGAAATTTAAAATTTGCCTTAAGAAGAATTGCAAAATTAATGAGTGTTAAAATGTTGTGCTTATAGAAAGTAAGGGACTACAGCTGTATAAGATTAAGTAAAAGAAAAGAAAAGGAAAAATTGAATAAGATTAAGGGGAGCATTTGCTGAAAAAAATTGGGAATTGGAATGCAGAAAGGGGAGGTATGGGGAAGTCAGCGAAATAAGTTTTAAGAAAAAATGGATATGAAATTATACATGTTTGCTTTTGTGTTTGTATGTTTGTATGTTTGTATTGTGTATTGTTTGGGTTAATATAAATTGTGAAAAAACAATAAAAAATTTTTTTAAAAAACACAGAAGTTTAACATACCTGTGCCAGGAAAATCCCTTATTTGGGCTGCTGGTCCCTTATTTTCAAATCTGTAAGTTGACAGCTATGCAACATTCCCTGTCTTGCAAAGAGAGGAACATAGAAAGCTGGCTTGTGCTGAGTCAAACGTTGACTCAGCACTGTCTACAGTGACTCGCGGTGCCTCTCCTGGGTTTCAGATGAGGGACACTCACAGATGAGGGACACCTGGAGATGCCAGGGACTGAACCAGTGACCTTCTGCATGCAAAGCAGACGCTCTCCCACTGAGACATGGTCCCATCCCCAGAGAGCTTAGATGATGTTGCAGCCCTCTTTAGGGAAGCTTTTAATATTTGACAAATTATTATATTTTAGTATTTTACTGGAAGCCGCTCAGAGTGGCTGGGGAAACCCAGCCAGATGGGCAGGGTATAAATAGTAAATTATCATCATCATCATCATCATCACCATCTTCATCAAGTGTCACCCCCACACTTCCTAGTGAATTTTCCCCATCACTTTCCTTCTGGCAAAAAGTCCAATACAGTGGTACCTCGCAAGACGAATGCCTCGCAAGACGGAAAACGCGCAAGACGAAAGAGTTTTCTGTTTTTTGAGTCGTTCTGCAAGACAAATTTCCCTATGGGCTTGCTTCGCAAGACGAAATGTCTTGCGAGTTCTTGCGAGTTTGTTTCATTTTTCTTAAAGCCGCTAAGCCGCTAATAGCCACTAATAGCCGTGCTTCGCAAGACGAAAAAACCGCAAGACGAAGAGACTCGTGGAACGGATTAATTTCGTCTTGCAAGGCACCACTGTATCTGTGGAGGAAGCAGGCTTGTTGTGCAAGACCTCCCAACAGGGTTGCCACCTATTCTGTATATTACAGGATTGTCCCATATTTCAATGTAAAATACAATGTCCTATATTGATACAGTTTTGTCCTGTACAGTGGTGCCCCGCAAGACAAATGCCTCGCAAGACGGAAAACTCGCTAGACGAAAGAGTTTTCCGTTTTGGAGGTGCTTCGCAAAATGAATTTCCTATGGGCTTGCTTCGCAAGACGACAATGTCTTGCGAGTTCCTGCGGGGTTTTTTTTCCCTTCCCCCCCTTTTTCTAAGCCGCTAAGACGCTTATCAGCTGATCCGATCAGCAGATAAGCCGCTAAAAGCCACTAAAAGCCGCTAAAAGCTCTAATCCTCTAATCCGTCAATGGGCTTGCTTCGCAAGACGAAAAAACCGCTAGACGAAGAGAATCACAGAACGGATTCTTTTCGTCTTGCGAGACACCACTGTATTTCAGATTGTGATGCATGTGTACCTCTCCAGTGTAGAGCCAGTGTGGTGTAGTGGTTAAGAGTGGTGAACTCGTAATCTGGTGAGCCGGGTTCGCTTCCCCGCTCCTCCACATGCAGCTGCTGGGTGACCTTGGGCCAGTCACACTTCTCTGAAGTCTCTCAGCCCCACTCACCTCACAGAGCATTTGTTGTGGGGGAGGAAGGGAAAGGAGAATGTTAGCCGCTTTGAGACTCCTTCAGGTAGTGATAAAGCGGGATATCAAATCCAAACTCCTCTTCTTCTTCTTCTCTCTCTCTCATTCTTCCATGATCAGGATCTCCTGCAAATGCATGTGTTTGAAAGGGTGTGTGAAAGCTATTTAAGCTCAGAGTTGCCAGGCACAGACAAGTTTATACATTCGTGTGTGTGAGAGAGTTGGGAATCCCAGGGTTCTTTATTATTCATCATTTACTGCGCCAGCCAATCGGCTGGTGGCGGGGGCGGGCCTACTAGAGTTCATTTAAGGTCAGGGCAGCCAGTGCTCGCCCCTTTCTTTTCTTACAGCCAGCTGCCAGCCGCCATCACCTCCCCCAAATGATGAAGGGTAGTTCGTTAAAGGACTCCGGGGGGAGTCGCCTCGTCCGAAACCTATGGAGGCTAGGGCCTAAAGCGCGCTCCCGAGCGGTAACCCCTCGGGGAGCGCCTAGGAATGTGCATCTCAGGGGCTCCCCCTGTTGGTGCTTAACCCTTCCCGGTTCTATGCCGGTTAGTCTGATAGGGCCAATGCCTAAAGCCAATACTGCTCTTACCTGTAATCAATAAAGTTGTGGCCATTTTTCGCCCATTAACCTAAATTCTGGTGTCCGTGTGTCTTTATTTATTCCATCTGCGGCAGGGGGCGGGTATCGCCGCGCAATCTTGTTAGGCTGCCATAGGTTGTAATGGATTGCTTTGAAGTTACTTCAGCACCAGATGAAAAAAATAATTGTCCCTGTGCTGTGTTTTGCCAGAACAAAGGTGACATCCGTACCTCCCAACCAATAACTGCACAGCCTATATTTGCCAGGATGCAATCGACTCCCACTCAAAAACAGCAATGATTTGGACGCATCCTAATGAAAGGTCTGGCAAAATTCTACCTTTTCCCTTTTTTGCGTCAACTGTGCCCCATCTTGTGAACTTTTTTCCCCTACTGCTCGCCCTCAAAGGAATTATAAGGAAAGTGCAGGCGGGTGGGGAATCCCGCTTTTCCTCTCGTCGAAAAAGGAAATTGCAAGAAAACTCTCTTTCACCTCTTTCTTTCTCCCCCGAGTCACTATAAAGGCCGCCTTTCCCATTTTCTCGTTTCTGTTACGGGGCCAAGCGTGAACCAACAAGGCCCCGTGGATCCATTAAAGGGTAGCCGGCTGACATTACGCTGGCTCCAGGGCTGCCTCACCGCTTCACAAAAGCTCCCAGCTACCACAAAGGCAGAGGCAGAGGCACTTTAATCCTGCTGAAAATTGACTTTAAAAAAGTTAATTAAGGAGGCTATTTTCTGTAGGAGGAAAGGAATGTCTTCTCCGCTGCCTCCCCGCCTTGACCATCTATATATCAAACCGTTCTCTGCCCTTACCCTTCCCTCTCCGAATTGCAGAGCTGATGAGGCTTTGCTTGGCCAGGAGATAAGGAGCTGATCAATCTAAGTTCTCATTACATCAGAGAATGTTCCCCTCCGGTGCAAATATTTGACATGTGGTTTCTATTCGGGGGGAATATTGGGATCCCTTCCAGGGAGCTTCAGGTCATTGCCTCGAGCTTTCCTTGAATTGTTGTAGAGATCGAGGTAATAATAACCTCCAATATCCTGGGAAAGGAGGAGAGGTGGGCAAAAGTTCTTTAAAGTACTTAAGGCAGGAGACAGCGTATCTTGCAAATCAGCAGAACGTCAACTTTAACCTCAGGCAAGAGGGCCATAAAACATTCGTGAAGAGGGACACAACGATTTCCAGCTAGGGCTGGTTCACCAGCTGTGGCCATTCCTGGAACAAGCTAAATGGGTCTCTAGTAACCTCATTGTTGGACTGCTGCAATGGGCTCTGCATAAGGCTGCCCTTGAAATCTGTAAACTGCAGCAGGTGCAGAATGCAGTTGCCTGGCTATGGAGAAGGGTAACAAATTGGGAGAACGTAACACCAGTCTGTTGCTCTGTCCCTGCTCCTGCCAACCTAGCAGTTCAAAAGCATGTCAAAGTGCAAGTAGATAGATAGGTACTGCTCCAGCGGGAAGGTAAACGGCGTTTCCGTGCGGTGCTCCGGTTTGCCAGAAGCAGCTTAGTCCTGCTGGCCACATGACCCGGAAGCTGTACGCCGGCTCCCTCGGCCAGTAAAGCGAGATGAGCGCCACAACCCCAGAGTCGGCCACGACTGGACCTAATGGTCAGGGATCCCATTACCTTTACCTTTAACACCAGTCTTAGAGGCGCTGCACAGGTTGCCTGTGAGCTACGGGTCCAATTCTAGGTTTTGGTATTAGTCTCCAGAGCCTCAACGCAGGGCAGATCATAATAACCGTTTATTATTTTTTAAAGTTCTCATGAAAATCCACCAGCGGTTTAGTGCACAGTGGTACCTCGGGTTAAGAACTTAATTAATTCTGGAGGTCCGTTCTTAACCTGAAACTGTTCTTAACCAGAAGCACCACTTTAGCTAATGGGGCCTCCCGCTGCCAATTTCTGTTCTCATCCTGAAGCAAAGTTCTTAACCTGACGTACTATTTCTAGGGTAGCGGAGTCTGTAACCTGAAGCATCTGTAACCTGAGGTACTACTGTAAATGTATCCTGATAAACACATTTTTTGCAACCAATAATATATGCATCTTTGCAAAACAGTGTTCCCTAGTATATTGCAGTTCTGTTATTTTCATTAATATATTTTCATCCCCCCCACCCCCACACTACATCCTAATACAGTTGTACCTTGGTTCCCGAACATAATCTGTTCCAGAAGTCCGTTTGACTTCCGAAACCTTCGAATACCAAGGTGTGGCTTCCAATTGGCTTCAGGAGCTTCGTGCACTCAAGCGGAAACCGCGTTGAACGTTCGGCTTCTGAAAAACGTTCAAAAACCGGAACACTTAATTCCGGGTTTTCGGGAGCCAAAACGGATGAGTACCAAGCCGTTTGAGAACCAAGGTACTGCTGTATGTGCATTTTTTTTGGCAGATTGCTTTGCTAGAAAACTGCACTGCAAAATCCACACATGTGTACATTGTGAATGGTGGCTGTGGTCTGATTCGCATATCGTTCTGGAAAGTGAGACTGTGGTTGGCTCGCTTTTAAATATGAACTAAATCGAATCCGCCTCCTTCCATCCCTAACTAGGACATATGAAATCATAGGGAGGATGCTATGTATGCTGTATCCCGCCCCAAAACTCATGTGCGTTGGTGCGCCCTGATGACATCATCAACATGCTCCAGGGACCATCAGCTTTTTGACAAGCCCAGCCGTTCCTCTCCCTTGTTTCACGTGGAGCTAAAATTCCGCAGGAACAACACTTGTTGGTTTAAAACACACTCACACTCACAAGAGATAAGGGAGGCTTGGGCCGTAGAAGTCCTGGATTCTGACAGGACTGGAATCAATATAAAACTTCATTTTAGCTAAGTGATGCGATGTGGGGGCAGAGGAAGGGTAGACAAAAGGAAACAAATAATGAGGGGTTTTTTTGGAAAAGTGAGTGTGAAAGAGACTCCAGAGAGGCAGATGAAGGGCTCTTTATTGCAAAGAACAACACGTGATCTGACATGTGTGTTGCACATGGAGAAGGCACTTTGAATCCTTTCCTTTGTTTATGATTTGGGGGGGGGGGCAGGAGAGAGAATAAGTATCTTATGTAGAGGCGCTGCAGTTGAAATATTTGGTCTGGAGGGCAGGGGTTTTTTTTATATATGCACACCCCTAAGCATTTATGTCTGTACCTGCACAGTTGGTTCCAAGAGCCCGATTGGAGGGCTGGCGTTTGCATTCCCAGCACTCAGCACCTCCATAAATCTTGCCAACAGGCTGGATTTCCTGTACATTCGTTTATGTGCGCCCATAAGGGCCCGGGCCGGAAAACGGATTCTCTCTGCTGCAATGATGCCAAGCGTTGCGGTTCATTCCTCTCCCCGCCACCCCCCAGAAGACTCTGATCTCATGGAGCAAATATGTAGAGCTGAACTTCCTTCGATGGCTCTCCAGAAAAGAAAACTCAGTGCCCTAAAGGTGGCTAAGACTACAAAGCTGAAAGCGATTTGAGCGTCATAACGGCTTTTGGAAAACAACCGCAAAGCAAATTGAAGAAAGCAGAGGATCTACTGAGAAATTTATGGGCCACCATTATCCAGAACCAGCATTTGTGGAGGACTTTCATTCCTCTTTTTTTTGAGTAATTTTTATTGATTTTAACATATAAATTATAAAATGTACCACAAAACTTATCACTTATACAATCTTTTGAGACTTCCATCAGCACCTCTGATGATCCACCGTTTTAACCACTTCCTATGCATTTCTTAACTTTATATTGCCTTTACATCTCTTAACAAATCATCCTTCCCCTTCTCCATTTTTGCAATACTTCCAATAATACTCCTCACAAAACTTCTTGCAAGCCTACAAACGTTGTTTGATCTTCACAAATACTTTTCAAATAGTCCGAAAATTTACTCAAGTCTTCTGTGAATTTCTGGTCCCGCCGGTTTCGAATCCTTCCTGTTAGTTTATCTAGTTCTGCATAGTCCATTAACTTCATCCTCCATTCTTCAATCATCGGTAATTCTTCTTGCTTCCATTTTTGGGCCAGTAATATTCTTGCTGCTGTTATTGCATATAAAAAGAGCTTAGATTCCTTTCTATTTATATCACTCTCCACAATGCCCAGTAAAAATGCTTCTGGTTTCTTTATAAATGTATATTTCAACATTTTTTTCATCTCCTTATATATCATCTCCCAGAAGCATTTCACCTTTTTACATTCCCACCACATGTGATAAAATGTTCCCTCTTTTTCTTTACATTTCCAACATTTATTACTGACTTTATACATTTTCGCTAACTTGACAGGTGTAATATACCATCTATACATCATTTTCATCACGGAGGACTTTCATTGCTGATGTTGCACAGAGGAGAAATCCGATTCATGTTCCACCTGCAATCTGTTGTGGTACAGCCTAGATGATGGCTTAATTTAGGGATGGAAGAAGGCATTGTGTCTGGTTCCGCTGTGTATTTATCGCATGCCGTGCCGTTTCAATTCTGCTGCAGTTTGTCTTCCCCCAAAGGCTATTCTGTTCACCTCATTGTCCACCGTGGTGAAATTATGTAAGTTGTCTTCTCATGATGTTATCCAACCTCGTTTATTTCACTGCAAAGGAAACACAATCCAAATTATTGCACAGTTTGAACTGACAGGAAGCATAAAAATGGACTCCTTTTTGTAATGAAGCACAGTCCAGACCCATTAGATATTGTTCAAAACTTTACTTTGCAGAACTTTCATCAAAACAGAACAGAAACATCAAATGATACATCCAGACAGTTCCACAAGACATATGCTCAGTATCTTACAAAAGATGAAACAACTCCAACAGACCTAGAAGCAGAGGTTCCAGCCTCCATTTTGCCTTAGGCTGTTCACCTGGAGAGCTTCATTTACATCCTTACTCTCACAGTCTGAGAACAAAGGCAACTCCCTTTCAAGAGATGGCAATTTGTAATTCAATACCTTAATCACCTGATCTAAGGTTAAACACTCACGTCAGAGATACCGGAAAACAGCAATAGTTCATTATCAACTATTAAAGCTCCTTAAACTTCCTTAGAATACTGCAGTGGAATTTTCCAACGTCAAACCTTTAGCGACATACATGCAGGCATTTTCAATTTCAGTTTCAAATAAATAATTATACTTAATGGGGAATGTAATCAAAACAGAAGAACAGAAGGAAAGCCCTGCAGGATGAGGCCAATGTCCCATCTAGTCCAGCATCCTGTTCTCACAGTGGCCAACCAGATGACTGGGGGAAACTGGCAAGCAGGATTCGACCACAAGAACCCACTCCCCTCCTGTGGTTTCCTTTTTTAAAAAAAAATAAAAATATAGTTTTTATTGGGTTTTACAATTTTATATTCATCACCATTATCACAAAGAAAGAAAAGAATATAAATCCTAATCTCCCCCTCCCACCCCCCTCCCATGACTTCCCTTTCAATATTTGCTTCTCCTGCTTATTTTATTCTACCTTAATATTGTAGTATTTAAATTAAATACAGTCATACCTCATGTTACGTTTGCTTCATGTTACGTTTTTTCAGGTTGCGTTCCGCCGCGACCCGGAAGTACCGGAAAGGGTTACTTCCAGGTTTCGCAGCTCGCGCATGTGCAGAAGCACTAAATCGCACTTCGCGCATGTGCACAAACACCAAATCGCACCGCGCACCTGTGCAGTTACAGTGCCTCAGGTTGCACTCTTTTCATGTTGCAAACGGGCCTCCGGAACGGATCTCATTCACAACCAGAGGTACCACTGTATTGTTATATTCTTATCATTTTTGTACTGTAATTCTTTTCAAGTGACATCTTACATTTTGTTGTTTTCCAGTTATCACATCTTAGCTTCTGTGTTTGTTTGTTTTTATTGTAAGTGTTTACTCAAACCCTGCTAGTGAGCTCACTTCTTTACATTGTTTCCTTAAGTACAGCCTAAACGGTTTCTAGACTTTTTTTTTTTTTAAATCCCTATTGTCCTTATCTCTGGGTTTTCCGGTTAGCTTCGCCATTTCAGCGTATTCCATCAGTTTTTCTTGCCATTCTTCTTTCATCGGTATCTTGTTCCCCTCCTGTGGTTTCCAGCACATTGCTACCTCCAACTGTTGAGACAGAGCGTAGCCTTCATGGTGTGCAGCCATGGACTTGTCTAATCCTCTCCTAAAGCCATCTAGGCTGGTTGCCATCACTGCCCCCGGTGGGAGCGACGGAGAGCAGCAACAACAACAACAGTGAATACTGTATTTGTTGGATTGGATTTCTATTCCAGACATGAGACAAACAAGCTTTACTGATGCTTTGTTTATTTTTAACTAGCCTATGGTTTTAAACTTTGTGTGTGTGTGTGTGTATTGCTGTCATTTAGATCGAGGAAGGGCCATCACTCAGTAATAGAGCACATGTCTTGCATGTAAAAAGCTCATGGAATCAGCCGACTCCAAGTTGTGGGATGTGATCCATGTAAAGGTAAAGGGACCCCTGACCATTAGGTCCAGTCATGGACGGCTCTGGGGTTGCAGTGCTCATCTCGCTTTACTGGCCAAGGGAGCCAGCGTACAGCTTCCAGGTCATGTGGCCAGCATGACTAAGCCGCTTCTGGTGAACCAGAGCAGCGCACGGAAACACCGTTTACCTTCCCGCCGGAGCTGTACCTATTTATCTACTTGCACTTTGATGGGCTTTCGAACTGCTAGGTTGGCAGGAGTAGGGACCAAGCAACGGGAGCTCACCCCATCATGGGGATTTGAACAGCCCACCTTCTGATCGGCCAACCCTAGGCTCTGTGATTTAGACCACAGCACCACCCACGTCCATGATCCATGAGAGGCAGTCAAATACAACATTCCATGAAATGCTAGAGAAGACATGCGAGGGAATGTTTGGTCCAGCCAGTCAAAACTTCCTGTTCCTTCTGGCTGGAGCATCCTTGCTTTTGCATGTGATAGAAGGTGGGCGTGACCTAACCTGTCCAGGTAGCGAAAGGACGAGTCACACAGCAACCTTTCCTCTTTTTGACTTCCTTCTTCATTTGACCAGCTTCTAGCTAGGACTGCTCTGCTAGCTCTCAGCTAGCAGAAGCACTGGGATTATTCCCCCATATGGGGTAGATCCACATGTACATATCAGTAACTAAGTCTGCCTTCAGGAATCCAACCGTGAACTGATGTAAGTAAGAAGAAGAAGAAGAAGAAGAAGAGTTTGGATTTGATATCCCGCCTTTCACTCCCCTTCAGGAGTCTCAAAGCAGCTAACAATCTCCTTTCCCTTCCTCCCCCACAACAAACACTCTGTGAGGTGAGTGGGGCTGAGAGACTTCAAAGAAGTGTGACTGGCCCAAGGTCACCCAGCAGCTGCATGTGGAGGAGCGGAGACGCGAACCCGGTTACCCAGATTACGTGACTACTGCTCTTAACCACTACACCACACTGGCTCTCCAGTGTGGTGTAGTGGAAGTAAACTTCTTTTATTGACTTTGAATAAGATTGTGGCGTCTTTATTCTTTTAAGAGGGATTCAAGGGAACTTTCCAGGAAAGTACAATTCAATCTGAAGGCAGACTGAGTTGTATAATAGTGAGAGGCTCACACAAGCCTGCAACCAGCTATCTGCTGTGCATGTAAAAAGGGGAATGTAAACTCTGCTAAGTAAAGGAACTTGCTAGCACAAGTTAGGAAGGATATTAATAAACAATATATCCTCTCCTGCCACCCTGAACATTCCCACACGTGGGGGTGTGGATGTTTCTTCCCAGAGAGCCACAGCCAGCCAGTGTCCACAACACTCAGCTACATGGATGAATGGTCTACCTTAGCAGTTTCCTATGTTCCAAACTGTCTATAATGAGTTTATTATAGATGATCCAGCAGCAACATGCCTAGCATTACTTGGGGAGTCTAAGAAATGGGGGGAATCCGTACAATTTTGAAATTGGTGACTAAAATCAGTGCGCTTTCAGAAAGGTCGGTCTGTCAGTCAGGTCAATGACCTTGCACATACAGTGGTACCTCAGGTTAAATACTTAATTCGTTCCAGAGGTCCGTACTTAACCTGAAACTGTTCTTAACCCGAAGCACTTTAGCTAATGGGGCTTCCCGCTGCCGCCGCGCCACCCGAACCACGATTTCTGTTCTCATCCTGAAGCAAAGTTCTTAACCTGAAGCGTCTGTAACCTGAAGCGTATGTAACCCGAAGTACCACTGTACAGTGGTACTTCGGGTTACAGACGCTTCGGGTTACAAACTTCGCTAACCGGGAAGTGGTTGCTCCAGGTTAAGAAATTTGCACCAGGATAAGAATGAAAATCGTGTGCCAGTGGCGCAGCAGCAGCAGGAGGCCCCATTAGCAAAAGCACGCCTCAGGTTAAGAACGGTTTCAGGTTAAGAAGGGACCTCTGGAACGAATTAAGTTCTTAACCCGAGGTACCACTGTACATCCAAATTATTTCTGAGGGCACCATCTTGATTCGAAATGGTCTCCAACCATATCCAAACTCCTTGATCTGAGTAACCGTGATGCAAAATCAGGGCTGTTTTGAAAAGTTTGCTCCCAAAATGCATTCTATTAGGCAAAACATTTTTAAAAAATGTATATATTAGGGGAAATTCACACTGAATTGCTGGTGAGTTTTCATGAGGACTAAAAAAAGAGAGATATAGCAAATAATAGGTTTTGCTCCTTTATATGGATAATGCAGTGCCAGATTTACGTATAAGCTAAATAAGCTATAGCTTAGAGCCCCACTCTCTTGGGGGGCCCCAAGAAAATTTAAAGGGGGGGAAGACTGGATGTACAGTTCCAAAATATAAGATAAAAAGCAAATAAAATAAAACCTACATACAGCAACAGTGTTTTGTGTTGTGTAGGATCCTACGATGTAAGTCATGGGCCCGGCCTGCTATCCTGCTCCGTAAAATATCACTGGTTTGCTCCTTTCTATATACAGGGTGCCGACATTCTGCATGGACTGGCTGCATGGCAACATGTGCAAATGGCTTTGATACCTTTTAGGTCCATAAATTACCATATGGCATATGTTTGTTTAGTCATTTAGTCGTGTCCGACTCTTCGTGACCCCCTGGACCAGAGCACGCCAGGCACTCCTGTCTTCCACTGCCTCCCGCAGTTTGGTCAAACTCATGCTGGTAGCTTCGAGAACACTGTCCAACCATCTCATCCTCTGTCACCCCCTTCTCCTTGTGCCCTCCATCTTTCCCAACATCAGGGTCAAAACACAGCGATCATTTGTTGTTGACAAAGGACAGCTGGACATATAAGGGGCCCCATTACCTTCAGTAACTTAGGGCCTCATCAAATCTAAATCCGGCCCTGGGAGAACGGATTTCACGCACAGGCCAAGTGATGAAATGCCAAAAGGACCCACCGGGGGGGGGACCCATCCCTTTTATCACCCAGGTGCAGCAGCACTGGCATTTGCTATATGTCTGCTAACTGCTTACAACACTCCTCTAGCTCTCAAGAGCCATGTTACGTTGCTCTTAAAGCAGCCTTTCTCAAGCTGCGGGTCCCTAATGTTGTTGAACTACAACTCCCATCACCCCTAGCTAGCAAGGCCAGAGCTCAGGGATGATGGGAGTTGTAGTCCAACAACATCTGGGGACCCACAGGTGGAGAACCACTATCTTAGAGGGTCCTGCTTAGAGCGTCTCTTTTCTTTTTTCTTTTTTTTAAAAGATATTTATTGCAAGTTTTAAACAAAAGAAAAACAAACCAATAAACATATAAAAAACCATCACCATACACCATAACAAAGACAACAGAAAAAAATAGAAAATAGACATAACATAAAAGGAAAAAGTACAACAAAATCAGTTTATCCTTAAATCTTATTTTCATAATCTTTGGACTTCCTCACATCACCCTTTCCTGCGTTCTCAGTCATATAGTTATAAGCAGCAAATTTTTACCTTATTTCAATTCTTATTTTATAGTTCTCAGATATTATGTCCCAAATTTTCAATATTTTATCATATACTGAACTGCTTAGCTTAAACATAATATTACTTCAAATTTCATCCTTTTCTTAATCATCACTTATTCATACATCATACAACTAAATTACTGATGCCATGTTGTTTTCTATCATGCATTCTCTTAGCATTCATACAGCTTATATTGTTTTTGTAAATAGTCTTTAATTTTTTTCCAATCCTCTTCCACTGTCTCTTCTCCCGGGTCTCGAATTCTGCCAGTCATTTCAGCAAGTTCCATGTAGTCTATCAGTTGTGTCTGCCATTCTTCTAGAGTGGGCAAATCTTGTGTCTTCCAGTGCTTTGCGATGAGTATTCTTGCTGCTGTTGTTGCGTACATAAAGAAAGTTCTGTCCTTCTTAAACACCCCTTGTCCCACAATGCCCAAAAGGAAGGCCTCTGGTTTCTTAGAGCGTCTCTTTTCAAGCCCTAAGTACATCCTGTCACTTTCCCTTTGGGTTCTAGCCTCTTCGACTCAGGTCAAGCGCATGTTGCCACTGTGGCAAACTTAGGCCAATTAATTTCCATGGGTCTACTTTGAGTAGAACTTACTTGGCTGCAAAACTGCTCATGTTTCATCCTGGGGAGGAAAATGAAAAGCATACCCATCATGTTGGTCTGGTCTCTGGTCCCACAATCCCCCAGAGTGAAGAGAAATCCGCTTTGTGTTTGAAGCAGTCAATGGAACAAGTCAGCGACGGCAACATAAAAATTCTGGGTTCGTGTTTACACTCTGCATTTTTTCCTTTGGTGTTGGTTCCTTTTCTTTGCGGCTTGCTGTGTTGTTTCGTTCCCACAGAACCAGCCTTGCCCAACAGCCACATGTGTGTACTAAACAGTTCCAGGGACAAATTCCCATGGAAGCGTCATCCCGTCAGATGTTGCTGTTTTCCATCCCTCTTCTACTTTTGCAACCCCCTCCTCCTTCTGCAGCACAGCTTCCTGTACAGGACTCATCTTCCCAGGCCGATAAACAACCCAGAAACACGTGCCAGACTTCCAAATCAGCATGGAAATAAAGAAGAAGAAGAAACATCACCAAAGTTAGTCGTGGGCACCATACTCACCGCTCAGTTCAGAATTGGGCTCCACCAACCAAAGCTTTAAAACAGGGATAAGAAACCTCTGTATGTGGGGGTCTCCATCAGCCCCAGTTAGCACTGGCTGACAGTGAGGGATGATGGGAGTTAGAGTCCAGCAACATCTGGAATCATGGAATTGTAGAGTTGGAAGGGAACGTGAGGGTCGTCTACTCCAAACCCCTGCAATTCAGGAATCTTTTGCCCAACGTGGGATCTGAACCCAGAACCCTGAGATTAAGAGTCTCATGCTCTACTGACTGAGCTATCACAGCTTCCCCGAACCCTGCTTTAAAAATACAGTATTTTTCGCTCTATAGGACGCACCCGACCATAGGACGCACCTTGTTTTAGAGGGGGAGAACAAGGAAAAAAATTCTCCCCCTCTCTGCTCAGCGCCCCTTCAGCGAAGCGGCAGGAGAAACGGAGCCCCTTCCATTTCTCCTCCTGCTTGGCTGAAGGGGCGCTGCGCAGCTCTCCCTCTCTGCTGAAGCCAGGAGAGTCTTGCTCTCCCGGCTTCAGCAAAAAGAACCCGAAGCCTCCAGAGCGCAGCGGGAACTCGTGCTGTGCTCTGAAGGCTTCAGGTGGCTATCCCTGAAGCCTGGAGAGCTAGAGGGGTTGGTGCGCACTGACCCCTCTTGCTCTTCAGGCTTCAGCGAAAGCAACACGTAGCCTCCGTAGCGCGGAGGGAGCGCTCTCTCTGCGCTTTGGAGGCTTCGCGTTGCTATCACTGAAGCCAAGGAGCCTGCATTCGCTCCACAGGACGCACTCACATTTCCCCTTAGTTTTTGGAGGGGGAAAAGTGCATCCTATAGGGTGAAAAATACGGTACATGTCAGTAAGTCAGGAGCACAAGGATTAGAGGGGACTACCCCCAGCTACAGAAGGAATGGTTGACTGTTAAGACAAAGGAATTTTATGACAGCTCCCCACAGTCAGATGGTGATCTTCTTGCTTGTCTTGCCGTTCCTTGACCCAGAGCACTCCATTGCTTCCACAATATTCATTCCATCTTTGACTTTGCCAACGACCACATGTTTACCATCCAGCCGGTCAGTTTTGGCAGTGCAGATGAATAACTGAGACCCATTTGTATTGGGACCAGCATTTGCCATAGACAAGATGCCAGCACCTGTGTGCTTGAGGACAAAGTTCTCATCAGCAAACTTCTCACCGTAAATCGATTTACCACCTGTTCCATTATGAGTGTTGGAGTTCAGGACCATATGGAAGGAGACAGGGTCCCCATTTCCGGCCTAGAATGTGCTCAGTGTGTCCTGGGACACATATTACCCAGGGAGATGCTAAGCTCCAACTCGACTTCTTCCTCTTCTTCTTTGGTGACCCCTCGTAGCTGAGTGGGATTGTCTTCCATGAACACGGTCTTAACAGTGAGTCCGTAAGTGGCTGTGGAGGCCAATTCTGGATCCACACGTCCTTCCACAGTAGGGACATAGGTCTCCAAGCAGGAGCTGATCACAGTGAGGGTTTGCCAAGCGTGCCTTCCTCTTAGCACGTTTCTCCCTTTCGTCTTGAGTTCGAACGTCTTCAAAGCCCATGACATCTTTGATAAAGGCCTTTCTCCAACTGGAGCACTCGCAGGCCAGTGTTTCCCAGTTGTCGGTGTTTATGCTACAGTTTTAAAGATTTGCCTTGAGACAGTCTTTAAACCTCTTTTGTTGACCACCAGCATTACGCTTTCCATTTTTAAGTTCGGAATAGAGTAGTTGCTTTGGAAAACGATCATCAGGCATCCGCACAACATGACCAGTCCAACAAAGTTGATGTTGAAGAATCAATGCTTTGACACTGGTGATATTTGTTTCTTCCAGTACACTGGCATTATTTCACCTGTCTTCCCAAGCGATGTGTAAAAATTTTGGGAGGCACCATTGATGGAATCTTTCAAGGAGTTGGAGATGGCGTTTGTAAGCAGTCCATGTTTCACAAGCATACAGTAAGGCTGGTAGTACAATAGCTTTGTAAACAAGCATTTTGGTTTCCCTGTGAATGTCCTTAAACACTCTGGTCCTCAAACCAAGTGTGAGCAGCAGCCCATCTCCCAGAATCCTCTGCAAGGCATACTTCTTCCATGGCAGATGCACCCATGTTTAAATGGTTCCCTGGCTAAATGTAGGACATTTGAAAGTCCATGGCTTAAGAGGTTTCTAGCTGGATGAAAGGTGCATACCACTGAGGAAAGACCAGCCCATCTTATATTTCAGACCACATGTGCTTTTTGTTCAGGAGAACATATTTCTCTGGTTTTTATATGGCACCAAAAGCAACCACAGCAACTGCTCTTAAAATACACGGGCTTGCGGGTTTCTTTGCAATTTAATCCCAAACACATCAGAGAAGGCCTTTGAACCTCAACATAAAATTTCTCCTCCTGTTACCAAAATCTCACTGTCCAGCCTCCTTCTTCACGCTCGGTCCATAGGGATGCCCTCAGCTGTCAGAAACAGATCCCAAGATGACCATTGCTTGCTTTATTTATTTGTTTATTATTTTATTTATTTATTAAATTTGCATACCACAGGGCAGTTCACAACTATGTGAACTTGTTGGAAGTGCAACAACAGAGATCGTGAAGGGGCAGCGATGGGGAAATGTAGGAATGGGAGAGAAATTTGACTTGGTTTGCATTTCCATGTGAACCGATCTAATTCAGCCTTCCCCGCAAAACGACAGACGAAATTCAACATTCCTTCAAAATTTGCACTTCCCCCAATTTTGAGGTGCTGCCTTCCAACAGGAAAATGTGTACAAAAATTTCTTGCATTGGGGTGTGGTCGGACGCGACTAAACGACTAAACAACAAACAGCAATACATTAGGAGAAAATCACACTTCATATATGGGTGAATTTTTATGAGGACTTTTTAAATAGAAAAATTAACAAACCAGTGTGGAAAACTGAGCTTAAGGCAGGGGGAAAAGAGAGAAACTAAGAAAAGTCAGCATTGACAAATTCATTTGTCCCTGTGGCATAGAATGTGAGCCAGCGAGGGTCCTTTGCAAAGCAGAATTCAACCCATGCAGGTCTTTGCCTGCACTTGGAAGGAAGGAAGGCTCCACCTGGTTCAAGATCCTGTACTTCCTTGGAACATCGCACACACAGAAATACACGTACACACTTTGTTCAGGTGTTGCACCCCCCCCCCCCAAAAAAAGGGAATCCACTCCACAATATGAAAAGCAATATAAGTTTAGAGCCTTGAAGCTCTTCTTGGTCACACCATGTCCTTTCCCAAGAATCTCGCAGAAGCAGATTCCAGCTTCCTGTATCAACAGATAGCATCCCAAGCCAAATATACACGGTGCAAAAGGAGAGAGCAGAGAGGCGGATATAGAGAGCTGAGCTCCCACACACTATTTTGACCAGCGAAATAAATTACCACCAAGTCAAAATATTACTTTCCTTTGCAATGGAATGTGCTGAACACATCAACTGAGAAGGAGGGGGCAGCCTCAGTGGCAAAATCAGGATGCCCATTAGCAGTTCTTTGTAAAAAGTTGTTGTTGCTGCTATTATTATTATTATTATTATTATTATTATTATTAACGATCCCAGGGAAACAAGCAACGGCTGCACAGAAAATAGAAATACTCACCACCATCTGCATATAATCATCGTAATCGTACATACATAAACCTCAATCACTGGATTTTTACACATCCCTTGGGAAGACAGGTGAACTAATGCCAGTGTACTGGAAGAAGCAAAGATCACCAGTGTCAAAGCATTGATTCTTCAACATAAACTTCGTTGGACAGGTCATGTTGTGCGGATGCCTGATTGTCGTCTTCCAAAGCAACTACTCTATTCCGAACTTAAAAATGGAAAGTGTAATGCTGGTGGTCAACAAAAGAGGTTTAAAGACTGTCTCAAGGCAAATTTTAAAAATAATGTAGTATAAACACTGACAATTGGGAAACATTTGCCTGCGAGCGCTCCAGTTGGAGAACAGCCTTTACCAAAGGTGTCATGGGCTTTGAAGACACTCGAACTCAGGACACAAGGGAGAAACATGCTAAGAGGAAGCCATGCTTGGCAAATCCACACCGGGATCAACTCCCGCCCAGAAACCAGTGTCCCCACTGTGGAAGGACATGTGGATCCAGAATTGGCCTCCACAGTCACTTGCGGACTCACTGTTAAGACTGTGTTCATGGAAGGCAATCTCACTCGGCTACAAGGGATGGCAGAAGAAGAAGAAGAAGAAGAAGAAGAAGAAGAAGAAGAAGAAGAAGAAGAAGAAGAAGAAGAGGAAGAAGAAGAAGAAGAAGAAGAAGAAGAAGAAGAAGAAGAAGAAGAAGAAGAAGACATACACAATACTATTAAATAAAAATTAAACCCATTAAAATCTGAAAAACATAAAAATAAAAAAAGCATTTCAGCGGTCCAGACAAATATATGCGCGAGAAGGATCTCTTCTTCAAGAAGATCTCTATTTCAGAATTTTGCTCTCCAACACATGGACTGGGGTGAGGAGAAGGCGGTGTGCCAAGAGATCAGGGCTCATGCCATTTTGACCAAGTATGAAATGCCCAGATTGGGCTCCTGCCTTGCCCATATGTGGTGTAGATAGACTTGGCTTCTTAGCTGCTCCATCCATCATCATCTCAAGACATTTACTGCCCTCCCGATCACTCTGACTCCCTTCTTGCAGACAGCTGCATGTTGTCCATTAGTTCCAATGTTCTTAATCCCTTTGTTTTGGCTGAGAAATGTCCTGGGTATTTTATTTCCGTCACGGCAAATTTGCTCTTCTTTTATCCAATTTCATGTCCCCACCACCAACGTAGACACCTGTCTAGAGCTCACCTCAACCTCTCTTTGTCTGGTCTTTCCCACGTGTTACCAGTGAGACCCTCGAATCAGCATCTCTGGAGCTGAAGAGATCTTGAATTGCACTCTGCAAAACTGGTTTACCTGCCAAACAGTATCTCAACTCAGAGGCATAGCAAGGTCAAGTGGTACCAGATGCGAAACATTTTTTGTCAACCCCCCCCCCCCCCACATTACAACTTGTTGATTTACCTTTTTTGAGGTAGGTGTGATGGCCTGGGGCTCGGACTCGGAACTAGAGGAGTCTCAGACTGCACTATAGATCTAAGGCAGACACTTCCTAACCTGAAGAACTTCCTAGAGCAATGGCCTCATGGTCAGATGGTAAGTTCTGTCCACTGCAGTAATGGGAAGGTGGGGTAAATTATGAAAAGTTTGTAAAACATACTAGATACCTAGGAAGTTGCACTTAGAGTTCTTTCTCGTGACTTTTTGGTTTGCAGCGTGTCCCACCACAAACCTTTTGTCACTTGATGGTGACTTGGGGACCGGGAGCCTCAAACACATCTGGGTTGGATGTGCTTTATAAAAATAGGATCTGATCCCTTTCAGGAGAATTAGGATATTGTGCTAAAGGATCTCTTAATTCATCTGTGACTGAATATGAAGGTGCATATTCAGGCAGTGTTGTTGTTTAGTCGTTTAGTCGTGTCCGACCCTTCGTGACCCCATGGACCAGAGCACGCCAGGCACTCCTGTCTTCCACTGCCTCCCCCAGTTTGATCAAACTCATGTTGGTAGCTTCAAGAACACTGTCAAACTACCTCGTCCTCTGTCGTCCCCTTCTCCTTTCCCAACATCAGGGTCTTTTCCAGGGAGTCTTCTCTTCTTATGAGGTGGCCAAAGTATGGGAGCCTCAGCTTCACGATCTGTCTTTCCAGTGAGCACTCAGGGCTGATTTCCTTCAGAATGGATGGGTTTGATCTTCTTGCAGTCCATGGGACTCTCAAGAGTCTCCTCCAGCACCAGAATTCAAAAGCATCAATTCTTCGGTGATCAGCCTTCTTTATGGTCCAGCTCTCACTTCCATACATCACTACTGGGGAAACCATAGCTTTAACTATATGGACCTTTGTCGGCAAGGTGATGTCTCTGCTTTTTAAGATGCTGTCTAGGTTTGTCATTGCTTTTCTCCCAAGAAGCAAGCGTCTTTTAATTCCGTGACTGCTGTCACCATCTGCAGTGATCATGGAGCCCAAGGAAGTAAAATCTCTCACTGCCTCCATTTCTTCCCCTTCTATTTGCCAGGAGGTGATGGTACCAGTGGCCATGATCTTAGGTTTTTTGATGTTGAGCTTCAGATCTTATTTTGCGCTCTCCTCTTTCACCTTCATTTAAAGGTTCTTTATAGAGATTTAGAGAGATAAACCAGAGTGTGGCACACAGTCTGAGCTCCCAGTTTCACTAGACCCTTTTTGTGGGGAGGGGGTTATGCAGGGGGGGCTGAGAGCTGCCTATAGAAAACAAAGGAGAAATCCTAATTGACATTGGTAGGCTGTTCATTAGCAGGCAGGGCACAGAGCAGAAAGAATGGAAGAAACCTTCTTCGTGCCAGCATTGATGTTTGCAGTTTTTCGGGTTTGGCAGTGGGAGAACCATCTGACTTTGATTTCGTTGTGTTGGTGTTTGGGTACGTGAAAAGGCCAGGCAGTGGAAAGAAAGACCGCCAGCTTTTCATTTCACGTAGAATGTGAAATGCCTCTGGATATTTCCAGTGGAAATATATCCCCATGGGCTCCCACGTCCCGAGTGCAAATTACCTAACTTGTTTGCATTTCTCTGCTCAAAGATGCAATAGATACAGAAGCATTAAACCCACACAGGCAATACAACTATGCAAAGGAACGTTTCTTGGTTTAGAGCATGGGTAGGCAAACTAAGGCCTGGGTGCCGGATCCAGCCCAATCGCCTTCTCAATCCGGCCTGCGGACGGTCAGGGAATCAGCATGTCTTTACATGAGTAGAATGTGTCCTTTTATTTAAAATAGAAATACTGCACCACTTGTTTACAGTGAGATTAAATGAGCCTCCCCCAATCTCTCAGTCCTTGTTACACTCTGTGTGCTGTCATACGACCATCAACGCTGAACGTCAGCTGCAATGTTGCTGTCTTCCATTCAGCAGCCTCACAGCCCACGGGTAGAAACTGTTCTTTTACATGTTGTTGAGGCTTATCATGCTTCTATATTTCCTGCCCGAGGGCAGGAGATTTAAAAGGTGCTGGCCAGGGTGTGAGTCATTCCTGAGAACGTTCCTCGCTCTTCTGAGGCAACGGTCTCCTGCAATGACATCTACCGGACTCAGGGGACAGCCCATGATATTGTATGCTGTCTTCACCACCCTCTGTAGGGACTGTCTGTCCATGACTGTCAAACCAGCATAAAGGTAAAGTAAAGGGTAAGGGGACCCCTGACCATTAGGTCCAGTCGTGACCGACTCTGGGGTTGCGGCACTCATCTCGCTTTATTGGCCGAGGGAGCCGGCGTACAGCTTCCGGGTCATGTGGTGAACCAAAGCAGCGCATGGAAATGCCATTTACCTTCCCGCTGGAGCGGTACCTATTTATATACTTGCACTGGTGTGCTTTCGAACTGCTAGGTTGGCAGGAGCAGGGACCGAGCAACGGGAGCTCACCCCATCAGGGGGATTCAAACTGCTGACCTTCTGATCAGCAAGCTCTAGGCTCTGTGGCTTAACTCACAGCGCCACCCGCATCCCTTGTCAAATCAGCATACCACACCGTAATACAGTATGAGAGAACACTTTCTATCGTGGACCGATAGAAGGAAACCATCAGTTGCTGTCTAACATTGTTCTTTCGCAAGACCCTAAGGAAATGAAGTCTCTGCTGGGCCTTCCTAACTACCTGGGCTGTATTGACCTTCCAAGTAAGACTCAAGACCTACCCACTCTGGAAGAATGGCAGATGAAGGTGATAGACTATATGACACTGGCTGAAATGACTGACAGAATTCGTGAACAGGGGAAAGAGACAGTGGATGAAGATTGGAAGAAATTTAAAACGTATCTTAAGAAATACTATAAAATTAATGAATGTTAAAATGTTGAGGTTCTTAGTAAGACAAGGAGATTACAGCGACAAAAGATTAAGTAAAAGAAAAGAACAAATAAGGAACAAATTTGACAAAATTAAGTTTAGGACTTGCTGAAATAATTTTGGAAATTGGGATGTAGAAAGGGGAGGTTTGGGGGAGTCAGAGAAGTGAGGTTCATGAAAAAAGGAGATGAAACTATACATGTTTGTTTTGTCTTTTTATTTGTTTGTAATGTTTATAAAAATTTTGTAAAATCAATAAAAAAATTTTTTTAAAGAAAAATATGTATTGACCTTCCAAGTAAGGTCTTCACTAAGATGGACTCCCCGGAATTTAAAGGAAGAGACTCTCTCCACACAGCCTCTTCCCCCCCCCCCCGATATACAACGGGGCTAGCTGGCCTCTCTTCCTCTGAAAGCCCAACACCATCTCCTTTGCCTTGCCAATGTTTAGGTGCAGATTGTTCTCTGAGCCCCATGTGGATACCTTTTGAACCTCCCCCTTGTACGCAGATTCATCTCTGCCTGTAATTAAACCCATTGTGGTGGTGTCATCAGCAAACTTAACAATTGCAGTAGATGGGTCCGATGAAATGTAATCATATGTATATAACGAATACAGGTATGGACTCAGCACACATCCCTGTGGAGTGCCAGTGCTGAGCTTCAGGGGCGTAGATGTAACAGGCCCAGTCCTCACTATTTGTGTCTGATGTCTCAGAAAGAAGAAGAAGAAGAGTTTGGATTTGATATCCTGCTTTATTACTACCCAAAGGAGTCTCAAAGCGGCTAACATTCTCCTTTCCCTTCCTGCCCCACAACAAACACTCTGTGAGGTGAGTGGGGCTGAGAGACTTCAAGAAGTGCGAAAGGCCCAAGGTCACCCAGCAGCTGCCTGTGGAGAAGCGGGGAAGCGAACCCAGTTCCCCAGATTACGAGTCCACCGCTCTTAACCACTACGCCACATCCAATCACAGATGTTAGAAGAAAGGTCGCTTAACTTTCCAATGAGCATGCATCTCTGGCTATTTCAGACCACACAGATTGGCTTCTAAATGCAAGCTGAACCGAATTCACCCCCTATCTCTAAAAGGAGGGGTGGTCAAAGGGTACAATGGCCATTCTCTCCAGCCCCACACGCATCCATGTATCCACCTTGCTCCTGATCAAGCATTGGCAAGGGACTCCATGGAAGCTGCACAAGGAACAACGGTTCAGTTTGGCTTCGGAGCAAAACGGATTGGGGTTGACAGGCAGCAGAGATCTTCAAAGCAGGGGGACTAACGAGAAAAAAGCCACAAATATCCCACTGATTTGGCTTTCTTCCACCATTCCTAAACTCCATTCAATTGCAGAGAAGCATACAGAGAGCCTGGAAGGGGGGCAGTACCGACAATCCCACATGTAAATCATCATCTAAAGACTATTTATGTTCCCTAAGGCTCACGCTTGTTTGCATGGGGATTTACAACCACTCTGCTTTCTTTTTACTATAATACCCATTTACATTTTTACTAAATCGTTCCACGAGCAGCACTTTGCCTCGGATCCCCCCCCTTCTAAGACGTCACTGAGAAATGAACATCATGACAACTCAAATTGAGCCAGAAGCCATTCAATCGACAGCGCTGTTTTTAAAAAATCATTTAGTAGAGCCATTCACATTTTAGAGCCATTCACATTGATGGCCACCTCATGAGAAGAGAAGACTCCCTGGAAAAGACCCTGATGTTGGGAAAGATGGTTCGAATCCCCGCAACAGGGTGAGCTCCCGTTGCTCGGCCCCTGCTCCTGCCAACCTAGCAATTCAAAAGCACGTCCAAGTGCAAGTAGATAAATAGGTACCGCTCTGGCAGGAAGGTAAACAGCATTTCCGTGCGCTGGCCACATGACCCGGAAGCTGTACGCCGGCTCCCTTGGCCAGTAAAGTGAGATGAGCGCCGCAACTCCAGAGTCGGCCATGACTGGCCCTAATGGTCAAGGGTCCCTTTACCTTTACCTTTACCACAAACTCTATATAAATTTTATGAAATAAATAAGTTTGTAGAGCTTGAGGCTTTTAATCTCAGGACCGTGGGTTCAAGCCCTATGTTGGGTGAAAGATCCCTGCATGCCCTATGTGATCCCTTCCAACTCTGCAATTCTGTGATTCTATTATCTGCTCTACTGCCTTGCTTCTTGTTTGAGTGTTATTTAACTTTGGGAGGGACTCTTGGCCTCTAAGCAAGCGTAAATCTCCCCTTAACTGTAGGAACCGTCAAAAAAGCTCCAAAGTCCACTTCTTTGATCACAAAAATCACCCGAGGTGCAAAGCCCCCACCCCCAGGCCTTGGCGGATGACCCCGGAGCACGCAGGGCAGGTGAGCAGTGATCGATGACTCCTAAACAAGATGTCCCACTGAAACAGCACATGTTTTATAAATTCCTCCTCTCCCTCCCTCCCTCCCAACCCCAGTTGCCAGTTGTGACCTGGAAATCTGTAATAGAAACCCAGGTCTTTCTCTCTCTGTCGCCACACTGGGGCTTTGTGCCTTAAGGGGCGTGTGGTATTCTATCACTCTGCAGGGTCTCTTTCAAGTCAGAGACTATAGCAAGCAAGCTGAGCTTTAGGAATTAGAAACATCCAGTCCTTGCATGGGAGGGATTGGGGCCTGCTGTGCCATCAGAGGTGTGTTGGAACAAGATACCTCTGCAAAACTGCCAGCGGGCAACTGAAGGCTACCTCCATCCCAGGTTCCAGTAGTAGATAGGTAGCCGTGTTGGTCTGCCATAGTCAAAATAAAAAAAATCCTTCCAGTAGCACCTTAAAGACCAACTAAGTTAGTTCTTGGTATGAGCTTTCGTGTGCATGCACACTTCTTCAGATACACTTCTTCAGATGCACACTTCTTCAGATGTATCTGAAGAAGTGTGCATGCACACGAAAGCTCATACCAAGAACTAACTTAGTCAGTCTTTAAGGTGCTACTGGAAGGAATTTTTTTATTTTGTCCATCCCAGGTGTGATGGCCTGGGACTCGGGCTCAGACTTAGAACCAGAGGAGTCTCAGTGTGCACCGGATCCTTTAATCCCCTGCAACAAACACCAGCTGGGCCAAGAAGGAAAGACCTGAGTACTTGAAGGAGGAGTGCTCGCCTTCGGGTGAAACAGGGAGGTGAGTCGCCAGGGGATGAGGACCAGGATAAAAGGCTGTCTGGCCCCATCCCAGGTTGCAGGTGCAGGTGTATGCCAGATCCTGCCTGAGATCCTGTACCTGTCCTTGCCTGGATTCCTGCCTCGTGTCCTGCCTTGGCCCTGTCAGACTGACTCCTAGTGGAACCTTCAGATTCTGGACCGGTCCTGATCCCCCGGCGACTCACCTCCCTGTTTTGCCCGAAGGCGAGCACTCCTCCTGCGAGTACTCAGGTCTCTCCTTCTCTCAGACCTCAGTCTCTGCAGCTCTGGAGATGTCAGTGGGTTACTAGACCCAGGGGCCGCCTCAGCCTCCCCTGAGCCAACTGGTAGTGGAGCAGCTGTGAATGATGGCCCAGCTGGAGGCAACGAGGTCATCCCTGCATCTGGAGCCAGGGCAGACTCAGCCCCTGACTCGGCCCACCTGGTTTTGTTGCAGGAGAACCTGTGCAGACTGGGACTCTTCAGGATCAGGCCCCAGACCTGGTTCAGGTGATGCCTGAGGCAAAGGATCCAGTGTGGATTGAGATTCCTCTGGCTCCAAGTCCAAGCCCGAGTCCCAGGCTACCACACCATGAAGAATGGAATGGATCACCCCATTCCAGATTCCCTCGGTTTCTCATTTCTCCAAACATGTCTCACTCCGTTTTCACATCAGCTTGAGTTTTTCACGTCCGCACAAAAATTCACATGGATTTTGAAGCCCCTTTCTACCCATAGGGACATTTTATATGCAATTGCTCGGTATATTACTTTTTGCAAGCCATTTCCCCATATATAATGCGATTTTTTTATATAGTTTTTTGCCCCAAAAGACAGAATCAAGATTCAACATTAATTTCGATAGGGACAAATGTAAGGTTCTGCACTTGGGAAGGAATATCAACCTGGACAAATAGAAGATGGGGGACACCTGGCTTGCCAGTAATATGTGTGAGAATAATCTAGGGCAGCAGTTCTCCACCTGTGGGTTCCCAAAATGTTGTTGGACCACAACTCCCATCATCCCTGAGCTCTGGCCTTCCTAGCTAGGGGTGAGGGGAGTTCCAGTTCAGCAACACCTGGGGACCCACAGGTTGAGAAATGCTGATCTAGGGGGTCTTAATAGACCACAAGCTTAACGAGAGCCAATGGTATGGTGCAACAGAAAAAGAGGTTAATGCTATTCTAGGCTGAATCAACAGAAGTATAGTGTCCAGGTCAAGGGAAGTCATAGTCCGTCTTCCAAAGCAACTACTCTATTCCGAACTTAAAAATGGAAAGTTAACAAAGGGGATTTAAAGACTGTCTCAAGGCAAATCTAAAAAATAATAATAATATAAACACTGACAACAGGGAAACACTGGCCTGCGAGCGCTCCAATTGGAGAACAGCCTTTACCAAAGGTGTCATGGGCTTTGAAGACACTCGAACCCAGGGTGCAAGAATGAAACGTACTAAGAGGAAGGCATGCTTGGCAAATCTTTGGCATGATCAACTCCCACCCGGAAACTTTGTCCCTACTGTGGAAGGACGTGTGGTTCCAAAATTGGCCTCCACAGTCACTTAGGAACATTGTTAAAACCGTGTTTATGGAAGACAATCTTACTCGGCTACGAGGGATCGCCAAAGAAGAAGAAGAGTCTGCCTTGGTCAGACCACACCTGGGGTCCTGTGTCCAGTTCTGGGTGCTGTAATTTGAGAAGGATATTGACAAGCTGGAATGTGTGCAGGGGAGGGCAACCAAGATGATCAAGGGTCTGGAAGCCAAGCCTTATGATGAACGGTTGAAGGAGCTGGGTATGTTTAGTCTGGAAAAGAAGAGACTGAGAGGAGATAGGATAGACATCTTCAAGTATCTCAAGGGCTGTCACATGGAAGATGGAGCAAGCTTGTTTTCTCCTGCTCTGGAAGCTCAGACTCGAGGAGATGTCCTCATGTTATAAGAAAGGAGATTCCGACTAAACTTTCGGGGGAAACTTTCTGAAGATAGGAGCTGTTTGGCAGTGAAGCAGACTCCCACAAGAGGTGATGGACTCTCCTTCCTTGGAGTTTGGATGGCCATCTGTCGGGGTTTTTAAAAAATCAGTGGTTCCTTCATTCCAGGAAATGGACGACTCTTGGTGCCCCAACTCTACGATTCTATTATTCTAAAGTCCTCCATCTCTCTCCCTCTCTTTGAGAAGGATATTGATAAGCTGGAATGTGTGCAGGGGAGGGCAACCAAGATGATCAAGGGTCTGGAAGCCAAGCCTTATGATGAACGGTTGAAGGAGCTGGGTATGTTTAGCCTAGAAAAGAGGAGACTGAGAGGAGATATGATAGCTATCTTCAAATATCTCCAGGGCTGTCACATGGGAGATGGAGCAAGCTTGATTTCTCCTGCTTCTCTTTCATTGGAGGATATTTAAGCAGATGTTGGCTGGCCATCTGTCATGGATCATAGAATCATAGAATCATAGAATCATAGAGTTGGAAGAGACCACAAGGGCCATCGAGTCCAACCCCCTGCCAAGCAGGAAACACCATCAGAGCACTCCTGACATATGGTTGTCAAGCCTCTGCTTAAAGACCTCCAAAGTAGGAGACTCCACCACACTCCTTGGCAGCAAATTCCACTGTCGAACAGCTCTTACTGTCAGGAAGTTCTTCCTAATGTTTAGGTGGAATCTTCTTTCTTGTAGTTTGGATCCATTGCTCCGTGTCCGCTTCTCCGGAGCAGCAGAAAACAACCTTTCTCCCTCCTCTATGTGACATCCTTTTATATATTTGAACATGGCTATCATATCACCCCTTAACCTCCTCTTCTCCAGGCTAAACATGCCCAGCTCCCTTAGCCGTTCCTCATAAGGCATCGTTTCCAGGCCTTTGACCATTTTGGTTGCCCTCCTCTGGACACGTTCCAGTTTGTCAGTGTCCTTCTTGAATTGTGGTGCCCAGAACTGGACACAGTACTCCAGGTGTGGTCTGACCAGAGCAGAATACAGTGGCACTATTACTTCCCTTGATCTAGATGCTATACTCCTATTGATGCAGCCCAGAATTGCATTGGCTTTTTTAGCTGCCGCGTCACACTGTTGGCTCATGTCAAGTTTGTGGTCAACCAAGACTCCTAGATCCTTTTCACATGTACTGCTCTCAAGCCAGGTGTCACCCATCTTGTATTTGTGCCTCTCATTTTTTTTGCCCAAGTGCAATACTTTACATTTCTCCCTGTTAAAATTCATCTTGTTTATTTTTGCCCAGTTCTCTAATCTGTCAAGGTCGTTTTGAAGTGTGATCCTGTCCTCTGGGGTGTTAGCCACCCCTCCCAGTTTGGTGTCATCTGCAAATTTGATCAGGATGCCCTTGAGTCCATCATCCAAGTCGTTGATAAAGATGTTGAATAAGACCGGGCCCAAGACAGAACCCTGTGGCACCCCACTAGTCACTCTTCTCCAGGATGAAGAGGAACCATTGATGAGCACCCTTTGGGTTCGGTCAGTCAGCCAGTTACAAATCCACTGAGTGGTAGCATAGTCAAGACCGCATTTTACCAGCTTCTTTACAAGAATATCATGGGGCACCTTGTCAAATGCCTTGCTGAAATCAAGGTAGGCTACATCCACTGCGTTCCCTTCATCTACCAGGCTTGTAATTCTGTCAAAAAACGAGATCAGGTTAGTCTGACATGACTTATTTTTCAGAAATCCATGCTGACTATTGGTGATCACAGCATTCCTTTCTAGGTGCTCACAGACTGTTTGCTTAATGATCTGCTCCAGAATCTTCCCTGCTATTGATGTCAGACTGACTGGGCGGTAATTATTTGGGTCCTCTCTTTTCCCCTTTTTGAAAATAGGGACAACATTTGCCCTCCTCCAGTCTGCTGGGACTTCGCCTGTTCTCCAGGAATTCTCAAAGATGACTGCCAGTGGTTCTGAGATCACATCTGCCAGTTCTTTTAATACTCTTGGATGCAGTTCATCTGGCCCTGGAGACTTGAATACATTTAAACTAGCCAAATATTCTTGTACTATCTCCTTAGTTATTCTGGGCTGTGTTTCCTTTGCTGAATCATTTGCTCCAAATTCCTCAGGTCGGGCATTGTTTTCTTTATCGGAGAAGACTGAGGCAAAGAAGGCATTGAGTAGTTCAGCCCTTTCTGTGTCCCCTGTTTGCATTTCACCATCTTCTCCTCTGAGTGACCCCACAGTTTCTTTGTTCTTCCTTTTGCTACGGACATACCCATAAAAGCCTTTTTTGTTGCTTTTAACCTCTCTAGCAAGCCTGAGTTCATTCTGTGCTTTAGCTTTTCTGACTTTGTGTCTACATGTGCTGGCTATTTGTTTGAATTCCTCTTTGGTGGTTTCCCCCCTTTTCCATTTTTTGTACACATCCTTTTTTAATCTTAATTCAGTTAAAAGTTCTTTAGATAGCCACCCTGGCTTCTTTAGGCACCTTCCATGTTTCCGTCTCATTGGTATTGCCTGACGTTGTGCTTTTAGTATCTCCCTCTTAACAAACTCCCAGCCATCATGAACTCCCTTTCCTTTTAGTATTGTTGTCCATGGGATCTCACCCAGCACTTCCCTAAGTTTTATGAAGTCGGCTTTCTTAAAGTCAAGAAATTGAGTCCTAGTATGCTTGGCTGCTCCTTTCCGCTGTATAGTAAACTTCAGAAGAGCATGATCACTCGCGCCTAATGATCCTTCCACTTCTACCCCACTAACCAGGTCATCAACATTGGTTAGGACCAGATCTAAAATGGCTGTTCCTCTTGTTGCTTCTCCCACTTTCTGGACAATGAAGTTGTCTGCAAGGCCAGTGAGGAATCTGTTTGACCTTATGCTCTTGGCTGAGTTTGACATCCAACAAATATCCGGGTAATTGAAGTCCCCCATTACTACTATCTCCCTTCCTTTTGCATGCTTGGCCATCTGTTCCAGGAAGGCATCATCTATGTCCTCCGTTTGGCTTGGGGATCTATAGTAAACTCCCACAATGAGGTCTCTGTTATTCTTCTCTCCCTTAATTTTGACCCAAATGCTCTCACTTTGGCTTTGAGGATCTAAATCTTGGATCTCTTCACAGGTATACACATCCCTGACATATAACGCCACTCCTCCTCCTTTCTTGTCTGGTCTGTTTCTCTGAAATAGATTGTATCCCCCCATTATTACATTCCAATCGTGGGACTTATCCCACCAGGTTTCAGTGATGCCTATTATGTCATATTTAGTTTGCTGTACCAAGAGCTCAAGCTCATCTTGTTTATTTCCCATGCTTTGCGCATTAGTGTACAGACATTGAAGTCCATTAATCATTCCCCCGTGTCTCTTATTTAAGGATTTTTTCCTCCCACCACTAGGTCCGTGTGCTGTTTTCTCCATTTGGTCTATGACATTTGGATGATCATCTTCATTAATTGATAGGCTCCTACCTTCAGGAGCACTGTCTCCCTCCCCCACATTAGTCAGTTTAAAGCCCTCCTGATGAGGTTTCTGAGATTTTTGGCAAAAACATTTCTCCCAACCGTTGTGAGGTGCAGCCCATCACTTGCCAGAAGTCCATCTTCAAGAAACTGCAGTCCGTGATCTAAGAATCCAAACCGTTCCTGTTTACACCATTTGCGAAGCCAGCTGTTCACTTCCACTATTTTCCCCTCTCTCCCTGGGCCACGTCGTTCAACTGGGAGGACAGATGAGATGACAATTTGTGCATTTAGTTGCTTCAATTTCCTGCCGAGAGCCTCGTAGTCTCTTTTGATCTTCTGGAGGCTATTGCTTGCAGTGTCATTGGTTCCCACATGAACCAAGAGGAAGGGGTATTTGTCAGTGGGTTTTATGATTCCTTGCAGTCGTTCAGTTACATCTTGGATCTTAGCCCCGGGGAGACAGCACACTTCCCGAGACATCTTGTCAGGCCCACAGATCACTGCTTCTGTTCCCCTCAGTAGGGAATCCCCTATCACCACTACACGCCTCCTCTTGGGTTTGGTCGGGGTTCTTCCGTGAGCTGTCCGTTCCAAGGTCGCCTGCACATTCCCTGAGGACTGACTTTGCTGCTCGTCTTCATATACCTGATCGACTGTAATGAGGGAGAGATCCTCAAATGGAGTCTGCTCTTCGTCTTCCATGCTAGGGGAGAGGACCTCAAAGCGATTGTGTATTTCTAAGCAATCAGAGTGAACCCTGGGCCTCCTACTTCTTTGAGTCATGTTTCTCCATATATCTGGCTCCTGTGTTGGTGAACTAGACTCCTTCTCAGGGGAGTCCCCTGTCTCCTCCTTGGTGGAGACGGTGTGCTCTGTTGCTTCCAAGAAGAGCTCCAGCTCTCTAATTCTTTGGAGCGTAGCTACACGTTCCTCCAGTTGCTGAACTTTGTCTTTTAAGAGAGCAATCAACATGCAATTGCTGCAGGTAAAGCTGCCTGCAACCTTTGGCAAGATGGCAAACATTGCGCAGGAATCGCAGGCTACTGCAGCTGTTCCCTCCCCTTCCATCTTGAGATCGTGTCGTTGGGGGTGGCTACAGAGGTCCTCCATCATAAAAAGCTTGAAGACAGGACAAATAACTTCCCCCACACAAAAAAACACCTAGATCTCCCCCCACAAACGTTTGAGACTAGCTCCCCTAAATCTAAAAGATGGATCTAACTGCGCGCGCCGCTGCCCTGCAAACTCTGATAAGCTCCTCCCACAGCTAATCCCCTGCCTCAACAGAAACCCTGCCCCCTGACCTTTACACAGGGAAAACAGCTAATCAGCCACAAGGAAACACACAGACACAAGGAAACCCTTTTTGCTCCTTCTTCAACTGATGCCCTGCAAACTCTGCAAACTCTGCTTTAGTTGAGATTTCTGTATTGCAGGGGGTTGAACTAGATGGCTCTCAGGGTCCCATCCAACTCTACAGTTCTATGATTCTCTAAAATATACACATCTATTTGCACATTATTTGGCCAGAGAGCTGCACTGAAAAATCCTTGATTGGGGCAATGGAGACCACGCGGTGCTTGGTGTGTTTCCCAGCTCTTCAATTCTCTCTCACCCGCATGCATGTGCATCCACCAGCCTATGTGTGTAATGCACACCCGGCCTATTACCAAACAGCCTCCAAATGAAATTGACAGGCCACAAGATTCCTGCTCTCTTCACACAATGCTGCTCAAGGTCCTCACCCTTAAATCGAAGACACTTCCCCAATCTCTGTTCCAGAGCAGTTTTCTGGGCCAGGCGAACAACGATTCCTTGTGCAGCTGGTAAACAGAGCTCTCACGGCCAACATCTGACTCCGGGAGAAATTGAAAACAGTCCTCCCCACGCAAATCTGTATCCACGTGGCACGCCATGTATTTATTATCCTGTGGGGTGCTGGGCAAGGAGATAAAAGCGAGTTGAGCAGAATGAGGAATCTGGCTGGAATCTTCCAGGGTTCCAGCAGTCCGGGGAATAGAAAAACAAAGCAAAAATATCCAAGCCTCTCTCTGTGTGTGTGCATTGGTGGGATAATCTATGTTATAGAGTTCTTCAACTTCCATGCAATAGAATCATGTGCTGCTTTAAGTCTCCTGTAAGCATCTTAGTCTTGACAGAAGTGCACCACAAAGGATCCACAAGGCTCCCTTGTGGGATAAAGAAGCCCATTACAGAGGATCTAGAGTATGGTTATCAGATGTCCCCGTTTCCCAGCGACAGTCCCCGGATTTACAAATCTGTCCCCGGACAAAATCCATCCCCGGAATGTCCCCGGATTTCATTTAATGTCCCCGGATTTCATAGAATCATAGAATCATAGAGTTGGAAGAGACCACAAGGGCCATTGAGTCCAACCCCCTGCCAAGCAGGAAACACCATCAGAGCACTCCTGACATATGGTTGTCAAGCCTCTGCTTAAAGACCTCCAAAGATTTCTATTTTAAGTGTTGTAGATTTATTAGTAGGGAATGAATATTGTGTGATTGGTTCAGCGGCACAAGACACATCATATGGGGACTTCCGGCAAGGCAAAATGGCGGGCGCCACGGCAGCGAGCAGCTCCTGAAGCCAGCCAGAGCCAACTGCGCTACCAGGCTTGCTCTGGGCTGCTGAGACTGCTGCTGCCACCGCCACTGCCAAGGGGGAACCGGGGGTGCCTGGTGCATCAACTGGGGGGAACCGCTGACACCCCCCTGCGACCCAAATCGAGCCAGGAGCAAGAGCACCCGGCCGACTGCCCAGCGGCACTGCAGGGCCAGGAAAACCCCAGAGCCGACGCAAGGAGAAGGAGGAGAGGAGAAGGAGAAGCAGCAGGAAGAGAGAGAAAGAGGAAGGAGAAAAAAGAGTGGGGCTCCGACCTTGTCGTGCCGCTGCTGCTGCTCAGGAAGAGAGGTAGGAGAGCATTGGGAGGGCAAAGACACGTGGCCGAGCCCAGGCCTGACCTGAGCCTACTCCACGGCACCTAGCGCTCCAAGAGAGCAAGCCAGGGCCCAGAGGAAGGCCGCATGACAGAGGAGACCACAGAAGAGAAGATGTTGTTGTTTAGTCGTGTCCGACTCTTTGTGACCCCATGGACCAGAGCACGCCAGGCTCTCCTGTCTCCCACTGCCTCCGCAGTTTGGTCAAACTCATGCTGGTAGCTTCAAGAACACTGTCCAACCATCTCGTCCTCTGTCTTCCCCTTCTCCTTGTGCCCTCCATCTTTCCCAACATCAGGGTCTTTTCCAGGGAGTCTACTCTTCTCATGAGGTGGCCAAAGTACTGGAGCCTCAGCTTCAGGATCTGTCCTTCCAGTGAGCACTCAGGGCTGATTTCCTTAGGAATGAATCGGTTTGATCTTCTTGCAGTCCAATGTATGGACCTTATGCATGAACTGACTGGAGAATGATCTGATCTAGTGGGTCTTCTGCTTTTTTCATTGTACTTTATGAGACTTCTGTTGAAATCTACAATTTGATACAATGAATAGTATACCTTATTCATTCAAAAGTACAGCTGGTTACGTCTTGTGTGTTTATTGAGTATGTTTCACGTAACCATAGGTTTGTTGTTGTTTTGTATCCCCATCTTGGCATCAGTTCTGCTGGGTGCCCTTCTCTCTCTCTCTCTCTCTCTCTCTCTCTCTCTCTCTCTCTCTAACTCCCTGCGTGCCATCCCTATTAAAGTGGGGCATTCCCCACTTTACATGATTTCACTGATGCCCGCAGGGGCCCAGAACACAACCCCTGTGTTGGGGGTGGGACTTCTGTACATAGGGCTGTCATACATTTGGGTTTCCCCAGACATGTCCGGGAATTGAGCAGCGAAATGGCATCTGGGCAGATTATCGCTGAATCAGCAAAATGTCTGCATGGCAAGTAGCAACAACTTTGTCCTGATTTTCACTGGGGGGAATATGGCAACCCTACCTGTACCTGGGGGACGTGGGTGGCGCTGTGGGTTAAACCACAGAGCCTAGGACTTGCCGATCAGAAGGTTGGTGATTTGAATCCCCGCGACGGGGTGAGCTCCCGTTGCTCAGTCCCTGCTCCTGCCAACCTAGCAGTTCGAAAGCACATAAAAGTGTAAGTAGATAAATAGGTACCGCTCTGGCGGGAAGGTAAACAGCATTTCCGTGTGCTGCTCTGGTTTGCCAGAAGCAGCTTAGTTATGCTGGCCACATGACCTGGAAACTGTACACCGGCTCCCTCAGCCAATAAAGCAAGATGAGCACCACAACCCCAGAGTCGGCCACGACTGGACATAATGGTCAGGGGTACCTTTACCTTTACCTGTACCTGAATGGGGCAGATATGGGAACAGCACCAGAGAATAATTAACATGGCCGCTGTGGTCGCGTCGAGAACAGTAATGTTCCCCCAAGCAGCACTCCGACGAAGGAGCCCAGCACATCTCAAACGGCAGCATCTAAACATGATCTCTGCGCTCCCCATATCCTTCCCCCTTCCTTCCTCCTCCAATGTGGCTTTTTGGCTAATTGGAAAGGACTGCACTGCAATTGCTTGCTATCTTGGGAAAATAGGGGGCACAGGTTTTTCCAGACACATGAAACGTCTCAGCCCCTTTCCCACCCGACGAGCTTAAGGCGGAAGATCTCGCCTGTCAAAATGTCTCTGGCGGTACTGATAGTCATATCTCTCCGTAATCACCTTATGCATTACGTGTCGCGACTCCCACGGAGGCCCTCCTCTTAAGAAGGCCCAAGATAGCACTTTGCAGCTAAGCCATGTAGCTTTCAATTTCCTTGACATGCTACCAATCCATTGGTCCCATCCGGAGGCCCACAGAGGACATCCCACCCCACCCCACCCCACCCCCCAGCTTGCCTCCATAGTCTTTGCGTTGCAATCAAAGAGAAAGGCTGAAGCCCTGCTCTTCCTCGCTCTCTCTGGAGTCTGTCTTGGCCTGGAAGTCGGAACCTGGCGGCAAAAGGGAGAAATATGTCCATGTTACAGAGCGACCATGCATCACTTAGATGCAAGAGGCAGGCAGCGGCGGGAGACGTGGTATGAATCACAAAGCCGGCTGCATTTCGCTCTGTGGGCACCATGACATTCTCAGCTGTTGCTGATTATCGGGGAAGGAAGGGGTCCGTACAGAATGTGGCTCCTTAACTGATTTCATCTCCTGCGTCAGCTGTGTGCCTTTTCTCCCCCAAGAGGCCGGGATATGATAGCGATCCATCAACTGCAATCAAAGGCTGGAAACAGACAGCCGTTTTTATTTTCTCATTTTTTTAAAGAGGGAGTTGGAAGCGGCTAGAGAGAGAGGGGTTCTCCACAGCCCTCGGCATAGAGGCCTTTTGCCCTACTTGACACGGCTGGCCAATCAGTTAGAGCAGGGAATCCTGGGAGGAAAAGCTTGCAGCACTGTAAGTTTAGAGTAAAAGGAAACATGATGGAAGACCGAAAATTGATGCGCAGTGTAGGGAAAGCAGGAGGAGAAGCATTTTTCTCCCTTCATTGTCTTCTTCTTCCTTGGCGATCACTAGTAGCCGAGTAAGATTGTCTTCCATAAACATGGTCTTAACAGTGAGTCCGTAAGTGATTGTGGAGGCCAATTCTGGATCCTCACGTCCTTCCACAATGGGGACATTGGTTTCCAGGTGGGAGTTGATCACGGTGAGGGTTTACCAAGCATGTTTTCCTCTTAGCACATTTGTCCCTTGCGTCCTGAGTTCGAGTGTCTTCAAAGCCCATGATACCTTTGGTAAAGGCTCTTCTCCAATTGAAGTGCTCACAGGCCAGTGTTTCCCAGTTGTCAGTGTTTATACTACATTTTTTTAGATTTGCCTTGAGACACTCTTTAAACCTCTTTTGTTGACCACTAGCATTACGCTTTCCATTTTTAAGTTCGGAATAGAGCAGTTGCTTTGGAAGACGATCATCAGGCATCCGCACAACATGACCAGTCCAACAAAGTTGATGTTGAAGAATCATTGCTTTGACACTGGTGATCTTTGCTTCTTCCAGCGCACTGGCATTAGTTCGCCTGTCTACCTCTGCAACACCACATATCCAACTCAATGGTGTAACGTTGGTAAATGTTGATCACTTCTCTTACCTGGGCAGTTATCTTTCCACAAGGGTCGACACTGATGCTGAAATCCTTCAATATAACACTAGAACGTCGACATGCCACGAAGCTGAAAGTCGGGAGATTTAGGACTGGCAGAAGAAAGAACTCCCCACAAAATAAATTTTGGGGAGCATTTCAGCTTATGTGATTTGCTCTTCCTGAATCTGAATGCTCACGTTCTTTGGAGTTACATCTAAAGATTTTTCCCCCATCCAAGTCAGAATATCAGGGATGGCAGTGTGCACATGGACTCACTTGCATTAGCTATCTGGATATGTCCCTACAGGTACCTTGCTGAGCTGCTCCTATTCTCTGTGGCCTAGGCTGTGCATTTGGGGGGAGGGGGTGTCACACACATATGCTTATGCTTTGCAACCAGGCTATGTAGGTGAGCCAACAGACCAGTTCGCTCAGCAGCCTGCCGTTGTCTTTTCAGAAGCCTCCAGTTGACTGTAGCAGCCGTTATCAGAAACGACAGCTACAGGCATTCCTAGAAGGTCACTCTCTCACTTTTCTGCAGCACCTGGCTGGGTTCAGCTGCAGCCAAGAGGAACGAAAGCACACGGGCAACTTCCTTTGGCAATGATTTCCTTGTCCACCCACCCTTCTGCTTAGAGAAGCCGTTGCCGGAGGATAAACAAGAAGCACCTCTTGGTAAGGTGGTGAAGGACCTCTCGTGCTGCTGTCGGGTCCAACGACAGCTGCTACAGTCACCTGGGAGCTTCTGGACATGTGGCGACTGGTTCATAGTCAGCTGGGTCTATAACTTTATCATGGCTCCAAGTTTACAAGGGCAGGCTGAGTTTCCAGGCCAGTGGGTCTACCACTACCACTGCTTCCTTTTCTCCAGCAGCCATGCCAGGTGGTGAGGCATACCCATAAAACGTCTGTAGTCCATAAAAATTCCAGGGGTATTACTTTAATAATAAGTCTGGCCCATCAACGTGAGTCCATTACTGGCACCCTGCTAGGCATTGCTACTCTCTCACTCTCCCTCTCTCTCTCTCTCCCTCTCTCTCTCTTTCACATACATACAATCTCTTTTGTCCATACCTTCCACCCCCCCACCGCCCCTTTCCTTAATGCTCAGGTCTGCTGGAGAATGCCTTAAAGCCTGCAGCCGCAGACCTGGTCTCTTTGAGAGGGAGAGGAAAATTAATAAGACAGTCCGGAGAGAATGGGACGCAATCCAAGAGACAGAGCAAAAAGATGGGGAAGAAATTACGGAGAAATGGTTGGAAAGGGGCCAAGAAGAGAGGAGGGGAATTGGGGGCCGTGGAGGGCTGTCTGGAGAGGGACATTTTTGCTAGACCTGTTTACTATCTCCTAGTACCGCAGCACATGGCATTAAAAGTCTTCAACACCTTATAAACCCAGCGAAACTAATTTTGCAACACAGAAGTACTTTCCCAGAAGACCCTCCCTACCCTTCACTCTCTCTCTCTCTCACACACACACACAAACATATTGCACACACATTTCCTACTTCTGACCTTCCCCCAGTTTACCTCTACAAAGAAAGGAGAGATATTGGGGTTTCAGCCAAGACGAAGGAGTTAATTTGCCCTTTGATTCCGGCAAGGGAAAAGGAAAGGGATCTTCGGTGACTGTGAGCAATTGGCACCTATTGCAGGCATCAGCAAGCTTACCGAACGATGGACCGGTCCATGTTCTGTCTGTCGAATGATGGGCTGGAGTGTGTGCGTACGCACACTCTTCTGGATCAGAGCTGCGCCCGTGCGCATGCACACATGCTATTTCTTGTGCTCCTCTGACCCGGATGTGCACCGGAAATAGCATGTGTGCATGCACACAGGCGCTTCTCCATCCCACACGCGTGCACACACCTTATTTCCGGTGCCATCAACCCAGAAGTCAGTTCCCTGCACTGCGCCGTGCGGGTAAGGGGGTGGCAAGGGTCGCCATGGGCTGGATAGACGGGTCGCTACCAGCCCAAGGGCCTTAGTTTGCTGACCCCTGATCTATTGTGTGTAGAGATTTTGACAAGGGAGTGGTATAGACCCTGCCACTAAACCAAAGAGCATCTTATGTGTTCTGCTTGATCAAAGATCCATCTACTGTAGATTTGAGCAGGTAGCCATGTTGGTCTGACGCAGTCGAAATAAATAAATAAAATTAAAAAATTGTGCAGTTGCACCTTAGAGACCAACTAAGTCTCTAAACTGAACACATTTAGTTGGTTACTCAGAACAAACTTAGTTGGCCTCTAAGGTGCTACTAGGGACGCGGGTGGCGCTGTGGGTTAAACCACAGAGCCTAGGATTTGCCGATCAGAAGGTCGGCGGTTCGAAACCCCGTGACAAGGTGAGCTCCCGTTGCTCGGTCCCTGCTCCTGCCAACCTAGCAGTTCAAAAGCACATCAAAGTGCAAGTAGATAAATAGGTACCAGTCTGGTGGGAAGGTAAACGGTGTTTCCATGCGCTGCTCTGGTTCGCCAGAAGCGGCTTAGACCTGCTGGCCACATGACCCGGAAGCTGTATGCCGGCTCCCTCGGCCTATAGAGCGAGATGAGCACGCAACCCCAGAGTCGGTCACGACTGGACCTAATGGTCAGGGGTCCTTTAAGGTGCTACTGGACATTTTTTTAATTTTATTTATTTATTCCATCTAATGTAGTTGTCACTTTCTCCAGGGGCCGTACGCCGGTGATGGGTAAGGCCAGAAGCAAACGTGGGTGATATTATGCAAGAAGCATTATCAAAACTCAAGGACACGTTCCAACCAGGAGGAGGGGACACTCCTGTTGCAAAGCAAGGGTGTTATGTATGTGGCCAGGGGGTATGCTTAGTGAGAAACCTGTGTGTACAGCCCCTTACTATTGAAAAGATTTCTTACCCAGACTTCACCATAAGGTTTCAGGGCAGGATAACAAACATATGCTGTTGGCATGTTTCTTTCTCAAGAGACAATGGAGTGCGCCTCCAGGGGTGAAGTCCAGCTGCTAGAGAATCACAGCGTCTGCTGTGGCTGCGGAGATGGGTAACTCGCAAATGCTACCTCCTGTGCTGTTTTTGTTGTGCTAGCAGTGAATTCCCTGGGGCACAAGTCTGGGCAGGTGTGTCTGGAGGCCCTGGGCTGCCCAGATGACAAGACCCCTCTCTTGGCCTTGTTGATGTGGTCCAAAGGAAAGCAGAGCAAGACGTTTGGCACCAGCTTGGCTGCGGGGGTTGCCGGAAGGAGGCGCACAAGGAACCTTCCAACCGCCTTAGGGATTTGTGTAGGGTTTACTCCTCAGCTTTTTCTTCTCCCAAAGATGTCCCACAAGGCAGTACGTATGGATTTTGTACCCTCTATCCCCCAAGTGACCACAGAGACCTGATCACTTATAAATTCATGGATGGAATGGAGAATAGACTCTGTTGGGTCTCATTGCCATCCTCTTGCCCCTAGTGTGTCCTATAATGCTCTCGAAAAACATAGTGAGGAAATGTAAATACCGTATTTTTCGCCCTATAAGACGCACCAGACCATAAGACACACCTAGTTTTTGGAGGAGGAAAAAAATGAAAAAAAATATTCTGAATCCCAGAAGCCAGAACAGCAAGAGGGATCGCTGCGCAGGGATCCCTCTTGCTGTTCTGGCTTCTGGCTTCATCGTGTGAAGCCTCTTCAGGGCAGGGGAAGCCTTCATCTTGGGGGCTTTTCCCCGAGGAGGGAGAAGGGACTGATGGGCTGCCCTTCTCCCTCCGTGGGGAAAAGCCCCCAAGAGCCGCACACACGCTCCGCGCGGCTCTTTAAAGGGAGCGCTGAACTGAGCCTCCCGCCTGCATTCACTCCATAAGACGCCCACACATTTCCCCTTACTTTTTAGGAGGGAAAATGTGCATCTTATGGGGTGAAAAATACAGTATTTAAATATCCGAGTCAATAAAAAATATTTTGTCAATGCATTCCTTGAGATCAGCGGTTGTCAACCTGTGGGTCCCCAGATGTTGTTGGACTACAACTCCCATCACCCCTGAGCTCTGGCCTTGCTAGCTAGGGGTGATGGGAGTTGTAGTTCAACAACATCTGGGGACCCACAGGTTGAGAAAGGCTGCTTTAGATGCCAAAAGCAGTTTTTGAATCCCAAGAAGCTTGGCAGAGTCTGAAGAGGCATGGTGAAGATCTACGTTTTAATTAACTAAAGCAAACTGGAGATGGACATTCAAGATTTCACTTCAGCAAAGAGAAAAGGAAAAAAAACCTGCTCGCTCTGCTAATATTAGGATACCCTGGAAGATGTCCAGATCATGTGTAAGGCAAAGCAAAATTGCTACCCATGACTCTTGAACCATCCTGCCCCACATTAGTCATTTTACACCCCACAATAACAGTTCTGGGAACTCTTTGGGATTGTGAATACTGACCTTGTTTAATCAGGTGTCTTAATATTATCTTTCTTTTTTACAACTGCAGGAGAGCGAAGGGGCATTTGACTAAGGCCTGAACTTAAGAAGGGGTTCCTGCTTAACTTGAGTGCTGAGTCAAAGCAATATGCTTTCGTTTCAATTCTGTTTTGGGCATTATGGATATACACTTCCGTTGATATGCTCTTGAGTTGCTCCATTGACATGTCCCCTGTTTTTCATCCAAGTCCTGGACTCCAGAGGGAGCTGGGGGAAAGTCCCTAGAAGACTGATTCTTAAGGGTTTAGGGAGCTGGACAATTTCGGAGGTTCGTTTCTTTTGAACGAACTCCCTTGGAAGGAGGGTGGTTTGGAGGTTTTCAAACAGAGGTCGGATGCTCATTTGTCAGGGATTACACATTTTGCCTAATATACACATATTTGTAAAGCATTTGCCCCAATAGAAGGCACTTTTGTATGTTCAGGGCTGATTTCCTTCAGAATGTGTAAATGTGTATTATGCTGTACACATTATATATTGCATAATTGCATTGCAAAAATTCAGAGAGCTGCACATTCCCAAGGGAAACTGTGTTTCAGTTCACATCTTGGTTTGGAAAGTGTGAATTAGTTACGTTGGCATTAAAATCTGAACGGAATGGATTCACCACCACCCCACCTCTAGTCCCATTCTCTGGGAAACAGGGGCATTTGGAGCACATGAAAACTTGAGGAACATGCCGAAATCCTCAAAAATCCTCAGAAATTCCGTCCAGCCGTTATAAACGTAAGTCCCCTTGCCAAAATCCCTGAGCTCTTTGAAATTATACAGGTGCAGCTCCACATTCATGCATTTAATTATTATTAGAACCTGACTTTCTGTTCTGAAACTGGAGTGGACTCCAGTTTGGTTTGGGTGGTGCTGGGCAGATACTTCCCCATAAACCAAATTCTAGTGAATGCAGAGTAAGAGCACTCATAGGGTATATTTATTTATACCCTATTTATGCCCGGACGCTGAGGTCTAGCGCCGAGGGCCTTCTGGCGGTTCCCTCATTGCGAGAAGCAAAGCTACAGGGAACCAGGCAGAGGGCCTTCTCAGTGGTGGCACCCGCCCTGTGGAACGCCCTCCCATCACATGTCAAAGCGATAAACAACTACCTGACATTCAGAAGACATCTTAAGGCAGCCCTGTTCAGGGAAGTTTTTAACGTGTGATATTTTACTGTATTTTTGATTTCTATGGAAGCCGCCCAGAGTGGCTGGGGAGGCCCAGCCAGATGGGCGGGGTATAAATAATAAATTATTATATTATTATATATTATTATATTATTACCCTGCCCATCTGGCTGGGTTTCTCCAGCCACTCTGGGCGGCTTCCAACAGAATATTAATAATAAAGAAGCAACCACATCAAACATTAAAAACTTCGCTAAACAGGCTGCCTTCAGATGTATTCTAAAAGTCAGATAGCTGTTTATTTCCTTGACATCCGATGGGAGGGCATTCCACAGGTCCGGCGCCACCACTGAGAAGGCCCTCTGCCTGGTTCCCTGTAAGCTCCCTTCTCACAGGGAGGGAACCACCAGAAGGCCCTTGGAGCTGGACCTCAGTGTTCGGGCCGGACGATGGGGGTGGAGACGCTCCTTCAGGTATACAGGGCCAAGGCTATTTAGGGCTCTAAAGATCAGCACCAACACTTTGAATTGTGCTTGGAAACGTATTGGGAGCCAGTGTAGGTCTTTCAAGAGCGGTGCTATATGGTCTCGGCGGCTGCTCCCAGTCACCAGTCTAGCTGCCGTATTCTGGATTATTTGTAGTTTCCGGGTCACCTTCAAAGGTAGCTCCACCTAGAGCGCATTGCAGTAGTCCAAGCGAGATACTGTGATGGAAGCCAGAGCGTACAGAAATGCTGTTTTAACTTCCCACAGTGGACCTCAGCGTCCGGGCAGAACAATGGGGGTGATGCTCCTCCAGGTATACAGGGCCAAGGCCGTTTAGGGCTTTCAAGGTCAGCACCAACACTTTTAATTGTGCTCAGAAACGTACTGGGAGCCAATGTAGGTCTTTCAGGGCTGGTGTGAAGTTGGTTCCTTACATATGTAATCAACAAAGCAGCCCCACTGCAGGAAGTCGGTGGCCATGGAGAGCTTTATTTTTTTTTTTTTTATAATAATTTTATTGCATTTTTCCAAATTACAAGTAAAACAGAAGAAAAAACAGAACAAAAGAAAAGATAAGAAAAGAAAACAAAGGATTCCATTTCAATAACTTTTTTTCAAATTTCCATTGGACTTCCCCACATCCCCCGGATAATGCATTCTTGATAATAAAGTCATCAGCAAATTATACCCTTATTTCATATATTTCTTTATATTTTCAATTGCAATTTAAGTTTAAATCTCTTGTTCTCCATTTACTCTAAAAATATAACCTGATATCATTTTAACCCATTTAAACTTTGGTTCTTTCACAAATATTAACAATTTCATAAATAATTAAATTTCGTTGCTGGGGCTAGCGTTCTGAATCATACGTCATCTTATGTTTCATACAACTTATAATACTTTTGCAAATAGTCTTTAAATTTTTTCCAGTCCTCCTCCATTGCCTCTTCTCCCAGGTCCCGAATTCTTGCAGTCATCTCCGCCAGTTCCATATAGTTCATCAGTTGCGTCTGCCACTCCTCCAGTGTGGGCAAATCTTGGGTCTTCCAGTATTTGGCGATAAGGATTCTTGCTGCAGTTGTAGCGTACATAAAGAAAGTTCTGTCCTTTTTTAACACCTTCTGGCCGACAATGCCCAGAAGAAAGGCCTCTGGTTTCTTGGGAAAGGTGTACTTAAACACCTTCTTTAACTCATTATAGATCATTTCCCAGAAGGCCTTCAATCTTGGGCACGTCCACCAGAGGTGGAAAAATGTCCCTTCAGCCTCCTTGCATTTCCAACATTTATTGTCAGACAAATGGTATATCTTAGCAAGTTTGACTGGGGTCATGTACCACCTGTACACCATTTTCATAATATTTTCTTTCAAGGCATTACATGCCGTGAACTTCATACCGGTGGTCCATAACTTTTCCCAGTCTTCTGACATGATGTTATAACCAATGTCTTGAGCCCATTTTATCATGGCTGATTTAACTGTCTCATCCTGAGTGTTCCATTTAAGCAGCAAGTTGTACATTCTCGATATTACCTTGGTCTTTGGTTCTAACAGCTCTGTCTCAAGTTTCGATTTTTCCACCTGGAATCCTATTTTTTTATCTAGCTTGAAAACCTCATTAATTTGGGCATAGTGTAGCCAATTTTGCACCTTATCTTTTAGTTTTTCAAAGCTCTGCAATCTCCAATTACCTCCAATATTCTCTATTATTTCCCAATATTTCGGCCAATATGCCTCCATATTGGATGTTTTCCGAGCTTTGGCCTCTATTGGTGAAATCCACCTCGGAGTTTTACTTTCCAATAAGTCTTTGTATTTTTTCCAGACCATGTATATTGCTTTCCTGACAATATGGTTTTTGAACATTCCATGTGTTTTCCCCTTGTCATACCACAAATACGCATGCCAACCTAGCGAATTGTTGAAGCCTTCCAGATCTAGGACATCAGTGTTTTCCAATAAAATCCAATCTTTCATCCAGCAGAAGGCCACAGCTTCGTAATATAACCTTAAGTCCGGCAGGGCAAACCCCCCTCTCTCCTTTGCATCAGTTAATATTTTAAACTTTATTCGGGGCTTTTTGCCCTGCCAGACAAATTTAGAAATGTCCTTCTGCCACTTTCCAAAACAATCCACTCTGTCCACAATCTGCAAGGCCTGGAACAAAAACAACATTTTTGGCAAAACGTTCATTTTTATAGCTGCGATTCGGCCTAACAAGGATAATTTCAATCTTGACCAAATTTCTAAGTCTTTTTTAACTTCTGACCAACATTTTTCATAGTTATCTTTAAATAGATTCAAATTCTTAGAAGACAGATTGACCCCCAGGTATTTCACTTTTTTAACAATGTTTAGTTCTGTTTCTTTCTGAAACTCCTCTGTTTCAATAACCGTCAGGTTTTTCCCTAACACCTTAGTTTTTTGTTTGTTCAGCTTAAAACCCGCCACCCGACCAAATTTCTGAATCAATTCCAAAACTCTTTTTGTACTAGGTTCTGGCTCCTGTAATGTTAAAACCAAGTCATCTGCAAATGCTTTCAGTTTATATTGTTTCGCTCCGACCCGTATTCCTTGTACCTGCCGATCCTCCCTTATCATGTTCAGCAAAACCTCCAGGACTGAGATAAACAACAGAGGGGATAGGGGGCACCCTTGGCGTGTTCCTTTTTCAATATGAAGTTCTTCTGTCACCACATTGTTCACTATCAACTTAGCTTTTTGTTCAGAATAGATTGCCTCTATTCCGTTCTCAAACCCCCTTCCCACTCCCATCCCTTCCAAGTTTTTCTTCATAAATTTCCAAGAAATATTATCAAAGGCCTTCTCCGCATCGATAAAGATTAACACCGCTTTGGTGTTAATATTTGTTTGTAAAAGTTCCAAAATATCGATAATGTTCCTGGTATTATCATACAAATGTCTACCTGGGAGAAAGCCTGCTTGGTCCTTATGAATTACTTCATTTAATACTTTTTTAAATCTGTTAGCCAAAACGTCCGCAAATATTTTGTAATCCACATTTAGGAGTGAGATGGGGCGATAGTTCTTAAGTTGAGTCTTTTCAGTTTCCACTTTAGGTATCAATGTGATGAATGCTTCTTTCCACGTATCTGGTGTCCTCCCTCCCCCCATAATATAGTTGCAAACCTCCATTAATGGTTGTATCAGATAGTCTTTTAAAGTCCTGTAATATTTGGAGGTAAGTCCATCGGGGCCCGGAGATTTGCCTAGTTGCATATTCTGAATGGCATCCTCGATTTCCTGTAGTGTTATTTTACAATTCAAGATTGATCTCTTCTCTTGAGATAATTTTGGAAGGCCATTATCTTTCAAGAATTGTTCTATCTCAATTGCTTCCTCAGGTTCTTGTGTGTACAATTTTTTAAAATATTTCTGGAAACACTTTCTAATTTCTCCTGGTTTCTGAAAGTTTTTCCCTTCAACTTCTAGGTTGGTGACATAATTTAATTTTTGTCTCTTTTTCAACTGCCAAGCAAGTAGTTTCCCACATTTGTTTGCAGATTCAAAGGATCTTTGTTTCATTTGTTTGATTTTCCATTCCACTTCTTGGTTAATCAATTTCGCATATTGTGACTGGTGGAATTTTATTTCTCTTAAAGTCTCTTTTGATTTTGGATTCACTCTTAATTTTTTCTCCCCATCACTTATCTTCTCCAAAATCTTGTCTTTTTTACTATTCCAGAGTTTTTTCTTGATTGTATTCTGTTGTATCAGGAACCCTCTCATAACAGCTTTGCTTGCGTCCCAGATAATTCTTTTTTCCACTGAGGTATTCAAGTTGATTTCGAAATAGTCCTTTAAAGTTTTTTGGGCCTTCTTTACGATCTCTTGATCTCTTAACAAGTTGTCATTCATTTTCCATCTGAAAGAATCGGCAGTAGTAAATCTCATTTCCATTTTCAAAGCGTTATGGTCGGAGCAAGTCTTTGGGCAGATTTCTATTTTTGTAGTCTTAGGTGCCAGCCCTCTAGTTGCCCAGATTTGGTCGATTCTTGTCCATGACAGGTGGGCCTCAGAAAAGAAAGTTCCTTCTTTACCTAGGGGGTTTCTCGTCCTCCATAAATCAATTAAGTCCATATTGTCAGTTAATTCAAAAAAAGTTTTTGGTAGTCTTCCATCTTTAGTCAGATTCTGATTCTGTGACTTATCCATCAAAGTGGAGACAACCCCATTCATATCTCCCATCATAATGATGTTGGAGTAGTCCAGATAGTCCAGTAGTGTCTCATGCAGCTTCTTATAAAATTCTGATTTCCCCTCATTTGGTGCATAGATTCCTAATATCAAAACTTTTTCTCCTTGGGTCGAAATTTCAATAGCCAGAATTCTTCCTTGTTCATCTTTAAACAAGAATTTTGGTGATAAATTCTCTTTAGCATAGATCACCACACCTCTCTTCTTAACTCGGTCTGATGAGATAAATTCTTGGCCTAATCTTTTGTTTATTAACACCTTCCTATGTAACCTGGTCACATGGGTTTCTTGCAAGCAAATTATGTCCAAGTTCTCTTTCTTTAATATATGAAAAATCCTTTTGCGTTTTTCTGGGGAATTCGCGCCATTAATGTTCCAACTGTAAAGCTGCAGAGACATCCTGTATCAATCTGTTGTTACTCTTATTGGGTGTCTTCTTTTTTGTCCAAATCCGAAGGTGGTGGTTCTTTTCCTAGCACTGGTGGTGGCCAAATGGCTGCCACTCCTTTCTGCAAGTCTTCTCCGTGGTCGTGTAGGAACTTCTGGCTATCCTCTTTCGTTTTGATCTTTATCTTCTTTCCTTTGTATTTAAACGAAAGACCCTGCGGAAACTCCCACCTGTAAGGTATTCCGTTGCCTCTCAAAAGTCCAGTTAGGTCGGTGTAGTTAGATCTTAGATCCAGTAATTGTTTAGGTATGTCCTTGTAAATTTGTGCTCTTCTGTCCTGGATCTCAAGTGCTTTATTAAAGTGTAGGTCAAGTAGCTTGTCTCTCTCCTGCTTGGTCCTTAAGATAATCAAACAGTCCCTAGGTCTGTCCTTCCCAGTCGCCCTTCCCAATCTAAATGCAGTTGTTATTTTAAAATCTGTATCTTCGTTTATGCCCCAGAATTTAGAAAATTCTGCTGTCAAAAAGCCAGTCAGATCCTCTTTCTCAATCTCTGGAATAAAGCGTAATCTCAAATTATTTTCCTTGTTTCGCAGTTCCACCAAAGACAGATAGGCCTGCTGGTCAGTAATATGTTTATGAAGTGGCCTTACCTCTCCTTTCAGTTCCTCTACTTCTTTAGTTACTGCTTCTACTTTCTCATTCGCAGCCTCGGCCAGTTTTCGATTTTCAGATACTACGTCCTTTAGGTTTCCAATATCTTGTGAATGCTTAGCCATGGAGAGCTTTAAAGAGCCGCTCCTGGTCTCGCGTTTCAAGACATCCTTGCCTCCCTCTGTGAAGGAGCAACATGATCCAGTGCACTCCAAAAGGGGGCTGGAAGATGGAGGAGATTATAAACACCAGCCTCCTGAGAGTGACCTGGTCACGCTGTCTTCTCTGCCCAGGTCCCATCAAGCATTCATCTGCGGGGTGCAACGTGTGGCTGACATAAGCTCTAGAAGCAACCATTTCACTGCGGCTAGAAAAGCTGATGGACTCTCTGACCTTTCTTGGAGCTGTGCTGAGATTCAAGAGCAAGGTCTCTTTCAACGTTTGTGTTTTCCTTTTCTTTTTAGAACAACGCATCTCAGTGGATGGGACGTAATGGGAAGCGTAGGACCTCTGTTGGGGGACAAGTCGTGCTCCTTTTTGGGTAGTGGGTCCAGCTTTGGTCAAAGGTGCACTTGGCTCTCACCTGTGTGATGGAGCATTAAAAAAGAAGAAGAGGATAATGGTACTCTAGCGTGAAATATAGTGTCCTGATCAAGGGAAGTAATAGTCCATCTCTCTCTCTCCCTCTCTCTAATTTGCTTTTCTATTTTATCACATCATCAATATACAATGTATACTGTGTTACAGTCAAACACATGGTAATAAGAAAGAAAGAAAAATGTAGCATAAATATAAAACCTATGTATAAATAATAATAGCAACATAACTTATTCCTCCAATTTATTTGACTCTTAAAGGTAAAGGGGACCCCTGACCATTAGGTCCAGTTGTGGCCGACACATCTCGCTTTTTTGGCCGAGGGAACCGGCGTACAGCTTCTGGGTCATGTGGCCAGCATGACTAAGCCGCTTCTGGCAAACCAGAGCAGCACACAGAAACTCTGTTTACCTTCCCACCGGAGCGGTACCTATTTATCTACTTGCACTTTGATGTGCTTTTGAACTGCTAGGTGGGCAGGAGCAGGGACCGGGCAACGGGAGCTCACCCCACTTTCCCCATGGTTTCTTATCTTTTCAATTGTGTTTTCTTGCTCTACTAAGTAGTTTTCATTACCATACACTCTCTCACTGCTGAGTATTTTTTCCCCAGTATGTTACACTTTTCTCGATATAGTATTTTTCCATATAATCTATATAGAATGTCCAGCCCTCTTTTAAATTCTTGTCGTCTTTATTCCTTAATCTATTTGTCATGCAGGCAAGTTCTAATATTTTAAGATGACATTCTTCTCTTGATGGTACTGCATCTGTTCTCCACTTTTGTGCTACCAAAATTTGGGCCGCTGTAGTCACATCCATCCGGGACGCAGGTGGAGCTGTGGGTTAAACCACAGAGCCTAGGACTTGCTGATCAGAAGGTCGGCGGTTCGAATCCCCGCGACGGGGTGATCTCCTGTTGCTCGGTCCCTGCTCCTGCCAACCTAGCAGTCAAAGTACAAGTAGATAAATAGGTACCGCTCCGGTGGGAAGGTAAACGGCGTTTCCGAGCGCTGCTCTGGTTCGCCAGAAGAGGCTTAGTCATGCTGGCCACATGACCCGGAAGCTGTACGCCGGCTCCCTTGGGCAGTAAAGCGAGATGAGCATCACAACTCCAGAGTTGGCCATGACTGGACCTAATGGTCAGGGGTCCCTTTACCTTTACTATTCACATCCATAAAGTAGTTTGATTGGGGTAGGGGGCTGTTTCTGTTATTATTCCCAGAAGGAAAGCTTCTTTCTTTTTTGGAAAGCTTCTTTTAAGCATTTTCTTGCAGAATAATAAAAGAATTCTGGGTGATGATCTATGACTAAGGTATTAGTTCCACACTATTCAGTCTTGGTCGGACCTCACCTGGAGTCTTGTGTCCAGTTCTAGGTGCCACAATTTGAGAAGGATATTGACAAACTGGAAAGTGTGATGCTAGTGGTCAACAAAAGAGGTTTCAAGACTCTCTCCAGGCAAATCTTTAAAAATGTAGTATAAACACTGATAACTGGGAAACACTTGCCTGCGAGCGCTCCAATTGGAGAACAGCCTTTGCCAAAGGTGTCATGGGCTTTGAAGACACTCTGTCTTCAAAGTTATAAGATGTCTTCAAGTTATAAGAAAGGAGATTCCGACTAAACTTTCGGGAAAAACTTTCTGAAGGTAAGAGCTGTTCAACAGTGAAACAGATTCCCACAAGAGGTGATGGACTCTCCTTCCTTGGAGGTTGGACGGCCATCTGTCAGGTTTCTTTAAAAAAAATATGTGGTTCCTTTATTCCAGGAAATGGACAACTCTTGGCGCCCCAACTCTACGATTCTATTATTCTAAAGTCCTCCATCTCTCTCCCTCTCTGTCTGCCTCCCATTTCCATACACAAAGTTTGACCCTCAGCACCTTGAAAACCGTAAGACTCTCAGAGGGGGGAAAGTATTAAAAGTCTATAAACCAGTGGAGTAATATAATACGCTCCCAGTAACCGCGTAAACATGTGTGTGTAATAATAAGTTATTAAGAACCCGCAAGCCGCTGTGTCAGAGCTCGCAGGCTGGCACGCTTCAGAAATTTGGTAGGGTTTTTTTTTGCATATATATGTATGTAGTCAAAATAGAAGTTTCCACCCTTCCGAGAACTGACCTGCCAAATCTGGGAAGGACTCCAAAAAATGTGTGTCAATGGCGAGTGAAGGACACCAGCGGTGGATCGCGGTGGATGGGGAGACGGAGTGTTGCCATTTCCCCGAATTTTGGAACTGACTGATCAAAGGTTAGCACAGCTGGAGATGGAGGGAGGAAATCCTTCAGAGGCACTGAAGGATAAATTGGACAATCTTGATTGAGGACGGGCACCCAGTGGAACTAGGATTGCATGCAGCCCTCCATCTTATTCACATATAAATTTATTAAATTTACACACACACACCCTTTCCTCTCAAAAGAGTAAACCCATCCACAAGAGAATGCAATTAAAACTTCTCAAAAAAAAAACTTTCTAAAAAGAGTTTAAGAATCATTAAAAAACAGTTGAACAAATTGCCTACTCCCAGCTAATAATTTCAGGGTTGCTATAGATGGTACCTAACCCCTGTAAAATTAGCAAAGATATATTACAATAGTGATAATTTATGTTGGAAATGTAAAGAAAAAGAAGGTACTTTTTATCATATGTGGTGGACCTGCCCCAAGGCGAAAGACTTCTGGGAGAAGATTTATAATGAATTGAAAAAAATGTTGAAATATACATTTACTAAGAAACCAGAGGCCGTTCTTCTTGGAATAAGAGGTTTGGAACTGCCCAAGAAAGATGTTAGACTGTTTTTGTATGCCACAACTGCAGCTAGAATTTTGTTAGCTAAGAAGTGGTAAACACAAGAAGTCCCAACAGTGGAGGAATGGCAGATGTAGATGATGGACTTTTCGGAGCTAGCTGACCTGACTGGAAGAGTCCGCGACCAGAAGGAGGAGGAGTACCAGGAGGAATGGAGGAAATTCAAAGACTATTTAGTTAAATATGCTAAGATAATTTAAATAGAAATACTTGCAAAATCTAGATAGGCTTAGGATTTAAATATGTGATGTTATAGAATAACATGTTTAAATTTAAAATGAAAAGAAAGAAAGACGTTAATTGATTAAGTAAATTTTATGAGAAATTTGTTTTGGATTTTATAATGGTATATATATATTGAAACTCAGCCAGGGGGATTTGAGGAAGTCATGTAACAATGTTATTAAGAGTGAAATAATTACAGTTAGGATTTTTGTTTGTTTGTTTGTTTATAAATTTCAGAAAATCAATGAAAAATTTGGGGAAATAATAATAATAATTTCAGGGTTGCCAGGAACAGGTCGTTCATCCACCAAGTCCCTGGGTAAACAGGAATAGATTTAGGTTCTTCCATAATGTCAATGGTGCGGGAGACAAAGGCAACTGCCTTGGAGGGAGTGGTATTTCCACACAAATGGAGAGCCACCACCAAGAAGGCCCTGTCAGGACGTCGCCACCAATTTCGTGCATCCCTTGCCCTGGCCAATTTCGTGCATCCCTTGCCCTGATTTCATGTGGGTGGCAAGGAGGGAGAGTGATAAAAAGAGAATAAAGAAGGGACGGAAGGGGATGGCCCCATAATGTTTGTCTCCAGCCTTGGCTGCTTCCAGTATCATCCAGCTCCCCCCACTCCTTTGAGGACCAGAGGGAATATGGTCCTCAACAGCAACAAGAAGATTGCCCTTATCCTTGATCTGGATTTATCCGGGAATTGAGAAGGCATTTCCAAAGGAGCCGCCATGGGGAAGGTGGGTGGTGCCTTGATTAAGCGAGACTTCATAACTTTTACTGGAATATGGACTGATTTGAAACACATTGATGTCTCGCTAACCCCGTAACAGATAAACATCCCTTGTGGTGCATGATTCAATAATACAGTGTTGTGGTTTCACACACACACACACCCACTTTTCTTACAATGAATAATCATCATGCAACCTCAGCTTACAATGTAAGAAACCCCAGCACAGAGCTTTTTTTATTTTGGTGGTGTGTCCTTATGTCTCGAGATGGGAAGAAACTTGTCTTCTGGGCGCTACAGGAAACAGGCCATGTGTGGCCTGTGTGTGTCTATTTGACCATCAGAATCCTTTGAAGGATGTTTCTGCAACATATCCCACCTCTATCTGAAGATAAATAAATTATTATTATTAAGACAGCCAAAGGCAGCCCTGTTTAGAATAAGAAGAAGAAGAGTTTGGATTTGATATCCCACTTTATCACTACCCGAAGGAGTCTCAAAGTGGCTCACAATCTCCTTTTCCTTCCTCCCCCACAACAAACACTTTGTGAGGTGAGTGGGGCTGAGAGACTTCAAAGAAGTGTGACTGGCCCAAGGTCACCCAGCAGCTGCATGTGGAGGAGCGGGGAAGCGAACCCGGTTCCCCAGATTACGAGACTACCGATCTTAACCACTACACCACACTGGATCATAGGGAAGCTTTTGATGTTTAATAGACTATTGTATTTTAGTATTTTGTTGGACACAACCTTGATGGCAGAAAGTGAGGAGGAATTAAAGAACCTTTTAATGAGGGTGAAAGAGGAGAGCGCAAAATATGGTCTGAAGCTCAACATCAAAAAAACGAAGATCATGGCCACTGGGCCCATCACCTCCTGGCAAATAGAAGGGGAAGAAATGGAGGCAGTGAGAGATTTTACTTTCTTGGGCTCCATGATCACTGCAGATGGTGACAGCAGCCACGAAATTAAAAAACGACTGCTCCTTGGGAGAAAGGCGATGGCAAACCTAGACAGCATCTTAAAAAGCAGAGACATCACTTTGCCAACAAAGGTCCGTATAGTTAAAGCCATGGTTTTCCCAGTAATGATGTATGGAAGTGAGAGCTGGACCATAAAGAAGGCTGATTGCCGAAGAATGGATGCTTTTGAATTCTGGTGCTGGAGGAGACTCTTGAGAGCCCCATAGACTGCAAGAAGACCAAACCTCTCCAGCCTGAAGGAAATCAGGCTTGAGTGCTCACTGGAAGGACAGATCCTGAAGCTGAGGCTCCAATACTTTGGCCACCTCATGAGAAGAGAAGACTCCCTGGAAAAGACCCTGATGTTGGGAAAGATGGAGGGCACAAGGAGAAGGGGACGACAGAGGACGAGATGGTCGAACAGTGTTCTCGAAGCTACTAACATGAGTCTGACCAAACTGTGGGAGGCAGTGGAAGACAGGATTGCCTGGCGTGCTTTGGTCCATGGGGTCACGAAGAGTCGGACACGACTAAACGACTAAACAACAACAACATTTTGTTGGAAGCCGCCCAGAGTGGCTGGGGAAACCCAGCCAGATGGGTGGGGATATAAATAATAAATTATTATTATTATTATTATTATTATTATTATTATTAACCGCCATGGGGTCCTTTACCTTTTTTTAACTTTTACCTTTGTTGTCCATAAACTGTTGGTGTTTCTCTCTGTCATGGCCCACTTCTCCGCTCCACAACACATCACAAGTAAGATGCACGCATGCACACTTCTGTGATCAACTCTACGGTAATGTTTCCATTTTTAAATATGAAGCTGAGATTTCCAAAGGCCGCCCATGATTGCTTCATTGTCCTTTCATTTCTACTGTTTGGTTTTCTCTTCTCAGCATGATTTCTAAGCAGATATGTAATTCACCTTGCTCTGTTTCTTTATTTTCTAATTGTAGGTCATTCTCTTCTTGATATAAATCATAGGTAAAGGTAAAGGGACCCCTGACCATTAGGTCCAGTCGTGACCAACTCTGGGGTTGTGGCGCTCATCTCGCTTTACTGGCTGAGGGAGCCGGCGTACAGCTTCCGGATCATATGGCCAGCATGACTAAGCCGCTTCTGGCGAACCAGAGCAGCGCATGGAAATGCTGTTTACCTTCCTGTCGGAGCGGTACCTATTTATCTACTTGCACTTTGATGTGCTTTCGAACTGCTAGGTTGGCAGGAGCAGGGACCAAGCAACAGGAGCTCACCCCATCACAGTGATTCGAACCGCCAACCTTCTGATCGGCAAGTCCTAGGCTCTATGGTTTAACCCACAGCGCCACCCGTGTCCCTGATATAAATCATATCAATTAGCAAATGCAAAATCTTGCACTATCATGCCCACCTCTGCTCCCTTTTCCGGTGACACATTTTCCCTACCTACTCTGGGGAACCACTGCAAGTCAGAGTAGACAGCCTGCAAGCTCCACCACTGGCTCATCGTGACACAGCTTGGGTATGGAAACCATTATCCTCAAGCAGAGACAGCAGGCAGTGGAGGAGGAATATTCCACAACGATTATGAGACATTTTTATTCTCAGCGGGAAGCAGAGTCACTGTCGAGAAAGGGGCTGGGTTCGTTTGTCTGCAGGCTTTGTTATTTTCCTCCAGACCCGCCGTCGCTCAGCAGATGCTAGCAAAATTTGACATCTCCCGGCTATCCTGTCTGCTTACGGCTGGACACTCTCAAAAGGGAATGGCTTCTGACGGCTTGTTAAAGTTTGTTGCTGCTCCATCCCTCTGCTGGATCCGTTTCATGCCTTTCCAAATAAGATCTGTTTTGTGTGCTTGGTGCCCATACGCGCAGCTGGCCTGAACGAAAACATTCCAGAAAGCGTGTTCTCACTAAAAGAGAGCACGTGTTGCGGATGGGGCCGAACAAAACTCCACTTGGTTGCCAGGCAGTATTAGATTCAAGGGGCCTGGAGCAGATTGGAGGATGGTGTTACTGGGGTAAATTTGATGTTGCCAATTTAGGGGTGGGATCAGTGGTTATTTAAGCAAGGTCCACAGCTTTCTCTTTCTCTTTCGCTGTGGACATCGGATCACATGGAGCACTTGGACTGTCTGGAGGACAGTGATGCAAACTTCTCATTGTCTGGTTACATTTCTTTATTTCCCCCTTCTTTTAATCCTCTTTAGTCCCTTAAATAATTTAATTCCCCTTTTTCCTGTTCAATTTCCCACCCCACCCCTTACCCTGCCCTGTGGGAAGATTCTCCCTGTATCTGTGGCTTGCCTTTCTTTCGCAAAAAGGTTTCCCCCATTTCTCCTGTTGTAAATTGTGGGGCTAGTCAGGGCTGTTCCCAGCTTAGCTGGAATCACTTTCGTTTACAGCACCCCCGAAGGTTGGCTTTATTTGGGTGTGTGCAGCGCTGTTGGCCAAATTTTAATCTAGCCTTGGGCGGGAGCACTATTTTGAGTTCCTTTAATATTGCTATGAGACTAAGATTCTCAAGAGCAGAGGCATGGAGCCCTATTCGGCCTGGGCATAACTTCCGAGCCTAAGTCTGCTACAGGTAGCAGTTAATTGTTAAGTCTCTGACCTCTCTATAAGAATGTACCTGCTTGCAGGCTCAGTTGCTGCTAATGTATATCAGAGGGCGGCAGAGGCTCTCTGTGCCTCCAATGACTATGAGCACTCTGTATATGCTCTTGAACTATGCTGTTTCTGAACAAGTTTATTTTCTTTAAGTTTGTTTTGCCCTGATAGTGGCGACTGCCATTTTAGAGGCGAGCCATTGTGGTTTAGTGGCTAAAGTGTAGGACTAGGACCTGGGAGACAGGGTTCATATCCCCCTCTTAGCCATTGTTATAACAAAACAAAACAAACTGCTCCTTTTGGGCTATTCTGTTGCTGGGTAGTTCGGTCCATAAAAGAACTTTGGGTTTCTTGAAGGGGTGCTTCCCTCTAAAAGGGCAAGCAGGGGTACCTGGACAAGCTGTGGGCTGCTTCAACTCTGCTATTTCACTGGAAACATTTATGCCTGGCCTGGCAGGTGATCCTAGGGCTTTGCCCTAGAATTCGATGGCCTGGAAGCGTTTCCGGCCTGAATAGTGTCCCCATGTGGTCCATGAAGCATTGGTTTCACCAGTTCCTTACATTGTTTAGTTTTTGCGGACTATGACTGGGCTTTTGCAAATGCCTCAAGAGCTTGCCTCTCCTGCAGGGGATGACTTGTGGACGCCCCAGGTGTCTTCTTCCAGAAGAAAGCATCTTCGAAGGCTGCAATCCAGGAGGAGGGCAAAGAGGAGCAGGGATCATGATTCAGACATCACCTTGGACCTCTACAGGGGTCAGGGTGAGGCTGTCCCGGGTCTTTAGGGATCATCCTGGATAACTCAGCTGGTCAGCGCATAGTGCCGGTAATGCCTAGGTTGCAGGATTGGTCCCTATATGGGACAGCTGCATGCTCCCCCATTGCTCTACCTGGACACTTAGGTCCAGTGTCGAGGGCCTTTTGGTGGTTCCCTCACTGCGAGGGATGTAACAGGCGCCACGTTTGCAATATGCAAGCGGGAGAAAGCACCTTTGTGTGCCCGCACTGCAGTTTGCTCTGTGCGTTACAGGGCACAGCGCTGCACGGGCTGCATTTGCATTGCATTGCGTGAGAGATTTGCATTTGCATTGCACAGAGGTTGTGCGCATTGCACAGAGGGTGTGAGTGCATTGCACAGAGGGTGTGTGTGCATTGCACAGAGTGTGTGTGCATTGCACGGAGGGTGTAGTGGCATTTGCACAGAGTGTGTGTGGTTTGGTGTGTTTTTTTTGCATTGCACAGAGAGTGCATTGCACGGAGTGTGTAGTTGCATTGAACAGAGGGTGTGTGCAGTGCACGGAGTGTGTAGTTGCATTGCATGGAGGGTAGTTGCATTGCACAGAGTGGGTAGTTGCATTGCATGGAGGGTAGTTGCATTGCATGGAGTGCGTTTTTGCATTGCACGGAGTGCGTTTTTGCATTGCACGGAGTGTGTAGTTGCATTGAACGGAGTGTGTAGTTGCATTGCATGAAGTGTGTAGTTGCATTGCATGGAGTGTGTAGTTGCATTGCACAGAGTGGGTAGTTGCATTGCATGGAGGGTAGTTGCATTGCATGGAGTGCGTTTTTGCATTGCACGGAGTGTTTTTTTTGCACTGAGTGTGTAGTTGCATTGAACGGAGTGTGTAGCTGCATCGCACGGAGTATAGTTGCATTGCATGGATTGTGTGAGCACCGCACGGAGTGTGTTTTTGCATTGCACAGTGTGTGTCTGAAAAGGAAGCTGGCACGGCGGCAGTTTTGTCGGGACTTTTTTAGCGGTTCTGGCCAGCGTCGGCCCTGTAAATTTACGTATTATGATGGCAGCACAAGATGCCCCCTGCCCAAGCAGGGCTGGAAGCTGGCAAGCAATACCTCAATACTTTTTGCCCATATTCCCATTTTATTTAGGGATCCAGTTGGATATCGTTGCTAAAACATACCACTTGCCTATGGAGAAGCTGTCTGCCTTGAAGGAAGTTATTTTGTAATACTTCCTCTGTAGCAAGTGATGCTTCATCAGATCCGATCTTGCTGGGTCACTTAATTAATCTTGCATGCAGAGTGGTTGCCCCAGGCCGCCCCTTCCCTTCCCACTAGGCCAGGCTGCCTGCGGCCTGAGGTCCCCTTACCTTTCTCATGCAATGGGATCTCATGCAATGGTTGCAATTCCTATATGTATGCAATAGTAGTTGGCCATGGCAGGATACTTGCACAGGGATTTTTCAGGTTCATGCTGATGCTGCTGGATCTTTGCCCTTTGGTTTTTTATTTCAGGGGCTGCTGGTGTGCAAAGCCATGGCCTCAAGCCCGGTATGGTGAGGCAATCATGTGACCTAACTTTTGAGTTTTCCCCATTGTAGTAGCAGTTCACATGTGGCCCGAGGAGTTCAGTGACCATCGGATCTGCTTTTGGTCTGATAACCAGGTAGTGGTGAGCGTCTTGGCTAAACAGTTCTCACGCTCCAGCAGAGTCTCCGCCCCTCCGCTCATGCTTTTGAGCTGCACCGCTTAAGGTTTACTATTGTGCTTTCTGCTCTCCTGATTACGGGATCCTCTAATGATGTCTCTGACACTCTATCCCATTTTCAGATGGAGCGCTTCAGATCCTGGGCTCCAGACTCAGCTATTGCCAGACTTTTCCAGACCACCTGTGGCATTTTGACAACAATTAGTAATTACAGAGAGCAGCAGCTTCCATTTCCCCTTCTGCTTTTAGCTCTTATGGGAAGGCCTGGATGGATTTCTTAGCCTTAAGCTGGCAGTCCTCGGCCATTCAGATGAACTGGCCCCCATCCTCTGAGCAGATCCTGCAGTATTTGGTCCACCTGCCGCAGATTGGGCGTCCTGTTATAACTATAAGAATTCAGTCCGCTGCAATGTCTGTTATACTGAAGCTTTATTTTTCAGAGACCCTTGCATAAAGTTTGTAATGTGCAGGGCCTTGGAAGGTTGGAATAGGCTCCAACCTCATAGGACAGTGGGCAGGAAGTCGGTCAATTTTACCTAGGCAGGATCTGCAACAAGTTAAAACTTGTCTGCTGGTAAAAGATCAAGGCGAGACTCCTTTCAGTATTCCATTGCATTTTGGGCACTGAGGGTTGGGGAAATGGTTGTTGGAGCCAGCACAGGGCTGAGAGTCTGGAGGCTTATTGCTTCAGGACTTTTCCTTATCTGCTTTGGAGCTTGTCATTAGAGTTGGGAACTCTAAAACAGACTTAGTGGGCAGGAGTGCCACAATCAGGCTTCCCATTACAGATGAGGAGGGCCCTTGCACGGTTATGGATACCAGAAAAAATTGGCTTTTCATTCCCCTGGGGGCTGGCCCACTCCTAGTGCATGAAAATGGGTTCCCGTTAGCCAGGCATTAATGTGCTTACGCCGTGCACCAGTTATTACGGCCTGCGGCTTGCCTACCACTGGACACGCCTCATTCCTTACGATTAGGTGCTGCTGCAAAGGCTGCACACTGGGGGCCTGTCTGTAGACAGGATTGTGAATACGGGTCATTGGAAGTCTGACGCTGACAAGGGTTATATCAGGAAGTGTCACAATGATGTCTGTGCTGATGCTTGTCTGTTATTTCCTTTTCTCATAGGAGCAGTGGTGCACATTTGGGCCACAGCATTGTACACTGGGCTGGCAAGCGCGCTGACAAGTCTGGACTGGGGCGCCATCTCAGTCTTCCTGCCCATGTGGACATAGGCTGGATGTCCAGATGGGGAATGCTTTGGGAGGAGATCCTTCCTTTGGTGCGGTCGAGTGTGACCTGTGCAGGTCCTCCCGCAGTGCTGGTGGTACAGCTGGGCGAGAATGATTTGCTGTCTTCCTCCAGCATAAGTTTGCATTCCTGCATGCAAGAGGGCTTGGATTGAGTTGATGGCAGCTCTCCCTGGACTCAAAATAATTTAAGGCATTTGGTTCAAGGTGGTCTGGAGGGGGGGTTGGAGCACCTGTCCCCTCCAATGCGCAAAGATATTCCATTAAAGGAAACCAAGGATTTGCCATGCTTTGTCAACCCCTTTCGAGGGGTAGGGCCACGCAAGAGTCCCTGGGAGCATTTGGGGTGAGCTTGAGTCTGATCCTGGTTCATTGCTCCCCCACGCTGTTTACTTGTACTGACGATATGGTGGGGCCCAGTCGTCAGTGCTGCCCTGCTGAGGTCAGGTGCAGCTAGTCGGGAACCAATGCCTAGACAAACTACCACCGAGCAGGCCAGAAAGCATGTTAATATGGCGGTGGAAAATAAAATAAATAAAGTAAATCAAATAAAATAAAATAACATATAAAATAAAATAACAAATAAAATAAAATAGGTCCTTGCTTTAGGTGGTTCTGTGATATTGCACCCTGCTATTTTCTTCAAGACTGTTCCCCTCTTTGGGGCAGATGGGGGGTGCATCTTTCCCCTATGGGGAACGACACCTGGCGGGATGCGATTGCCTTGGGATTCATTGCTCCCCCACAATGTTGCTGGTACTGACGATATGGTGGGGCCCAGTCGTCAGTGCTGCCCTGCTGAGGTCAGGTGCAGCTAGTCAGGAACCAGTGCCTAGACAAACTACCACCAAAGAGGCCGGGAAGCATGTTAATAAGGAAGTGTAAAATAAAATAAAATAATAATTAAAATAATAAAGTAAAATAGGCTTTGCTTCAGGTGGTTCCATGATTTTGCACCCTGTGATTACCTTCAAGGCTGCTGCCAGCTTTAGGGTGAATATTTCCCCTATAGGGAACGACACCTGGTTGGCTATGGTTGCTTTGGGATTGAAGGAAGGGTTGCATTTGTGAGTGGTTTGGCGGTGAGCTAAGGCTCTGTGGCGGTTAGGCATTGGTTAAATTGGTTGGTGGAGGGGTATGGATTGGCTGTGCCTGCCCCTCCAATGCTGCTGCTGCTGGGAATTCCGTTAAAGGAATTCTGGGGCTTACCATCCCTTCGTCCAAACCCTTGGAGCAGGGTGCGGGCCGTGTAAGTTCCCAAGGAACAAGCAGGGAATAGCTGAGGGTCTGTGTCGCAGTCCCAGCTGTCCCTGGTCTTGTTCCTCCACACGCTGACTCACGGGAGTCAGCGCTGTCCCCAAGGCGGGGGGGACAGATAGTCATAACCAATGCCTAAGCAACCACTCTCAATTTGTATGAAAATAAAGTTGTGGCCAAAAGTATGCCAAAAACCTTAAACAAAAATTATGTGTGATGTGTGAGTTATTGGGGTAGGGGTTTTGGGGGACCTCAGCACGCAAAGCGTGTTCTCACTAAAAGAGAGCACGTGTTGCGGATGGGGCCGAACAAAACTCCACTTGGTTGCCAGGCAGTATTAGATTCAAGGGGCCTGGAGCAGATTGGAGGATGGTGTTACTGGGGTAAATTTGATGTTGCCAATTTAGGGGTGGGATCAGTGGTTATTTAAGCAAGGTCCACAGCTTTCTCTTTCTCTTTCGCTGTGGACATCGGATCTCCCGCCCGCCCTCCCTTGCTTGGGCTTGCGCCTTGACCTTGCTCTGCCTGTCATGGGGTCGTTCGCCTTGGTGCGGGGGCCCAGTAGGAATTTTTCCAATTGGCTGATTAGTGTGTGCCTTTTGGGTTTTGCCTACTGCTTAGCAAATCGTCACAACTTGTAAGGTTGGCGGTTAGGCATTGGTTAAATTGGTTGGTGGAGGGGTATGGATTGGCTGTGCCTGCCCCTCCAATGCTGCTGCTGCTGGGAATTCCGTTAAAGGAATTCTGGGGCTTACCATCCCTTCGTCCAAACCCTTGGAGCAGGGTGCGGGCCGTGTAAGTTCCCAAGGAACAAGCAGGGAATAGCTGAGGGTCTGTGTCGCAGTCCCAGCTGTCCCTGGTCTTGTTCCTCCACACGCTGACTCACGGGACTCAGCGCTGTCCCCAAGGCGGGGGGGACAGATAGTCATAACCAATGCCTAAGCAACCACTCTCAATTTGTATGAAAATAAAGTTGTGGCCAAAAGTATGCCAAAAACCTTAAACAAAAATTATGTGTGATGTGTGAGTTATTGGGGTAGGGGTTTTGGGGGACCTCAGCACGCAAAAGGAAAAAAAGAGAAAAGGTTGATGCAATAAAAGAGGATTGCAGAGTCATCCAGAATCATAGAGTTGGAGGGTCATCTGTTTCAACCCCTGAAATGTTGGAATCGCAGCTAAAGAATTCCTGACAGATGGCCATCCTATTGGTGTTTCGCAACTTTGGCCTGCTGCAGGATCTCAGCCAGACCCAGTTGAATATAGCTGTGATTGCCTGGGATTCAGACTCAGAGGCTGAACCTGAGGAATCCCAGCCTGCACAGGAGTCCCTGCCTCCAGAACCAGCTGAGCCGGGGCTGGGGCATGAGCCTGAAGGGTCCTCACCTGTGCTGGGTCCTCAGGTGCAGGCACCAGCTGAGTCTGCTCTGGCTCCTGAGGTGATGGAGGACCCATTGCCTGCAGGTGCTCCACTCTCAGCCCCGTCAGGGGAAGCGGAGGTTGCCTCTGGGTCCAGTGACCCTCCAGCCTCTCCTGAGCTGCAGAGGCTCAGGGCAGAGAGGCAGAGGGAACTAAGTTCCCGCAGGAGGAGTGCTCGCCTCCAGGCCAGGAGAGGCGAGTCACCTGTGGACCGGGGCCGCCCTATGCCTCAGGGCAGATAAAAGCCAGCCCAGTCCCAGGTTGCGGGAGCAACATTGTTGGTAACCTGTTCCTGTCTGCACCCTGACCTGGTCTTCTGCCAGAGTCCCTGACCTCACCTGACTCCCTGCCTTGGACCCAGCTTCAGCTTTGATGGACAGCCTCCACACCGCACCCTCGACCTCGGACTGGACTTGGACCTCACCGCCCGGTTAACCCTTGGGACCAGCACAATAGCAGAGTATACGCAGACTTCCAGAAACAATCCATTGCAGGCAGGAAGGTTGAAGCAGGAACAAGTCGCTGCTACCAGTAACTTGGTTACTTAGAGGTGTTTATTATTTACAGCAGACTCTACAAGTTACTATATACAAGATGCAGACACGGATCTTCAACTCTCTCTCTTAACAAACTCCAAACGACTCTCAGAACACCACACTGACCAACCAACTATCCAGCCTAGGAAGGTCATGAGTCACCATGCCTATGTGGAGACCTCAACCTATAGTAGAGCTGTATCCAAGGTCCCATATCTTTAGGTAGAATAACTCCCTCTGCTCAGTCTTCTTGGCCTTCAGCCAACTCTTAATTGCTTTGTGTGAAGCTGCACGTAGGCAAAATCCCAACACATCCAACCTCTGCTTGAAAACCTTCAAGGAAAGAGAGTCCACCAACTCCCAAGGGAGTTTGTTCCACAATTGAACAGCTCGTGGTGTCAAAAATTTCTTCCTGATGTTCAGTCACAATCTCCTTTCTTGTAACTTTGAATCCTACCTTCCAGAGCAGGAGAAAACAAGCTTGTTCCATCTTCCATGTGACATGCATCGATATATTTGAAGACCGCTAGCATAGCTCCTCTCAGTCTCCTCTTTTCCAGGTCAAACATGCCCAATTCCCTCAACTGTTTCTCCTAAGGCTTGGTTACCAGACCCTTGATCATCTTGATCGCTGTGAATGTTCCCCACTTGATAACACTGTAAGCGCGGATAATTAAAAAGGAGGATTTGTTGCAAAAAAAACCCCACAAATAACTCTGGACAGCTCCAACAAAGCCTCCGGCATCATTACTCAAGATGACCCTTCTGAAGACGCCTTCCGGTGTCTACAGAATATATTGAACTTTCACATCTTACGTCTTTTGTTTTGCTGCCTATCTAACAGCCCTCCCATTCACGAACTCTGCAGACTTATTGGATCAGCTCCAACCTCTTCCTTTTCTGAGAGAATCTCTCTGTCTCTCTTTGCGCCTGTTTGAGCTGCCGGAGAGCTTTGGCTGTGTTCCTAACCTGCTCTCAGCTGCAGCCTTATCAGCTGTCAAGGTTCGGAAGAGTTGAAGTCTGCAGCTGCCAGCTCTCTCCTTTCTGACTCACACCTAAGCCTCTCTGTTCCTGGCTGCTTTCTTTGCTTGGAGCTGGAGCCAGGGCCTTTTCAGGAAGTTCCTGCAGCCAATCGGAAGCCATGCTGCACGTTCGGCTTCCGAAAATCGTTTGAAAACCGGAACACTCGCTTCTGGGTTTTGATTGTTCAGGAGCCAATTTGTTCAGGGGCCAAGGCATTCGAGATCCAAAGTACGACTATATGCTGATACAGTGGTACCTCGGGTTACAGACACTTCAGGTTACAGACTCTGCTAACCCATAAATAGTACCTTGGGTTAAGAACTTTGCTTCAGGATGAGAACAGAAATTGTGCTCCGGCGGCGCGGCGGCAGCGGGAGGCCCCATTAGCTAAAGTGGTGCTTCAGGTTAAGAACAGTTTCAGGTTAAGAACGGCCCTCCCGAATGAATTAAATACTTAACCTGGAATTTACAATGACTGGAATTTAGCTCATCTACTTCTTCCGAGATATATGGTCCAGCCCTACACGGTGAGCGAGTCCCATGTAACTACCATAGAATTACCAGAATTTTCCAAAGTAGGTGGTCTGTGGCTTGGCTTTTGAAAATAGGGGGTCTACCATAATTAGCTAACTGGGAACCACTGTTCTAAATAGTTGTTTTATATATAGTGGACGCTCGGGTCGCGAACGTGATCCATGCGGAAGGCACGTTTGCAACCCGCAGAGTTCACAAGCCGCAACGCCGAGTCTGTGCATGCATGGGTCATGATTCGGCGCTTCTGTGTTTCTGCACATGCGCGAGTGCCGAAACCCAGAAGTAACCCATTCTGGTAATTCCAGGTTTGGGCGCGTCCGTAACCCGAAAACGCATAACCTGAAGCATCTGTAACCCGAAGTATGACTGTATATATATATCTGATAATGTTGTTCTTTTATTCTCTTTTTAAACCGCTTTGAGGTTCTTGGGCTTTTGTTTTACAATCGAGAGGTGTATAAATGTTATGAAATAAACACATTATAAAATGAGCTCATGACATGGAGGTCCAATGTTCTGTGAGAGACACTCAAAAGGAAGTGTTTTTGCTGAGGCCTTCCAGCGTCTCGCGAGACAGGCAGAATTAACACCTCAAAAATAATGTGAAACTGCTCATTTCATGGATGGTGAACGTATTGCCCCTCCATCCTTCATGGAAGTGGGGAAAGAGGAGCCAGGAAGGGTCAGATGCCGGTCTCCTGAGAGGAAAATCTCATGCGGGCCACTCCAGCCTACCTCGGCAAATGATTTATTTTTCTTCAGGGGAACGCTAAACTTCAAAGTTCAGATTAATGAGATAGAAACACTTTCCAGGTGCTCCCCAAGGGGGTGCAATATATCAGGGTGAGATTGTCATGGTGAAACTTTGCACAAGGATGTGATGGGTTGGTAGGCACAGAATTTATTTATTTTTCTAAAGGGGGGGGGGAGGAAAGGTGTGCGGTGATGACAGAGGCAATTGTGAAGCTGTGCCATGCCACAAATTTCTGACAGATGAGTTAGAAGATTCCAGATAGAGGAAAGGAAGAACCGCCTCACACAGTTCTTTTTTTAAAGGATTTGATCCCGCAAATTGACTCTAAAAGATGATTAGATGCATTCATGGAGGAGAGGGCTATTGATGGCTATGCTCTCATACCCACCAACATTTCTCTGATGAAAATAGGTAAAGGTACCCCTGACCGTTAGGTCCAGTCACGGACGACTCTGGGGTTGCAGCGCTCATCTCGCTCTATAGGCTGAGGGAGCCAGTGTTTGTCCACAGACAGCTTCCAGGTCATGTGGCTAGCAGGACTAAGCCGCTTCTGGCAAACCAGAGCAGCGCACAGAAACACAGTTTACCTTCCTGCTGGAGCGGTATCTATTTATCTACTTGCACTTTGACGTGCTTTCAAACTGCTAGGTGGGCAGGAGCTGGGACTGAGCAACGGGAGCTCACCCCATCGCAAGGATTTGAACCGCCGACCTTCTGATCAGCAAGCCCTAGGCTCTGTGATTTAGACATGTCCTAGTATTAGTATTGGGACGCGGGTGGCGCTGTGGGTTAAAGCCTCAGCGCCTAGGGCTTGCCGATCGAAAGGTCGGCGGTTCGAATCCCCGCGGCGGGGTGCGCTCCCGCTGCTCGGTCCCAGCGCCTGCCAACCTAGCAGTTCGAAAGCACCCCCGGGGGCAAGTAGATAAATAGGTACCGCTCAGCAGCGGGAAGGTAAACGGCGTTCCGTGTGCTGCGCTGGCTCGCCAGATGCAGCTTTGTCACGCTGGCCACGTGACCCGGAAGTGTCTCCGGACAGACCTGGCCCCCGGCCTCTTGAGTGAGATGGGCGCACAAACCCCAGAGTCTGTCAAGACTGGCCTGTTCGGGCAGGGGTACCTTTACCTTTACCTTTAGTATTAGTATTAGTATTGTTAGTGTTATCATAATTATCATACCCTGCCCATTTGACCAGGTTGCCCCAGTCACTCTGGGCAGCTTCCAACAAATATAAACACATGATCAAACAATAAACATCAGAAAGCTTTCCTAAACAGATGTTTTGTATAGGTTATATAGTTACCTAGCTCCTTGGCTCTGGGGTTGCAGGACTCCACACCCCCCCAACTTTTCTCCAGTGAAAATCCCAAGGAAAAGCGGGACCATCTGGGATCAAATCAGAAACTGGGACGGCTTCTGCAAATCCAGGACTGTCCCTATACCATCCTTTCTCAACCTGTGGGTCCCCAGATGTTGTTGAACTACAACTCCCATCACCCCTAGCTAGCAAGGCTGGAGCTCAGGGATGATGGGAATTGTAGTCCAACTACAACTGGGGACCCACAGGTTGAGAACCGCTGCCCTAGAAAATAGGGACACTTGGAGGGTCTGTATTGTGCCTTCAGTGTTACAGCCAATATGTCTCTGAAGGTCATTTGTTGTGGATCACAAGTGGGGAGGGTGTTCTTGACCTCACACACACACACACACGAGCTTTCCTCCTCTAGGAAGCCCACAAAGAAGATCTGAACACAACAACAACTGTGATTGCCTGGGATTCAGACTCAGAGGCTGAACCTGAGGAATCCCAGCCTGCACAGGAGTCCCCGCCTCCAGGACCAGCTGAGCCGGGGCTGGGGCTTGAGCCTGAAGAGTCCTCACCTGTGCAGGACCCATTGCCTGCAGGTGCTCCACTCTCAGCCCCGTCAGAGGAAACTGAGGTTGCCTCTGAGTCCGGTCACCCTCCAGCCTCTCCTGAGCTACAGAGGCTCAGGGCAGAGAGGTGGAGGGAACTAAGTTTCCGCAGGAGGAGTGCTCGCCTCCAGGCCAGGAGAGGCGAGTCACCTGTGGACCGGGGCCGCCCTATGCCTCGGGGCAGATAAAAGCCAGCCAGCCCCAGTCCCAGGTTGCAGGAGCAACGTTGTTGGTAGCCTGTTCCTGCCTGCACCCTGTCCTGCTCTTCTGCCAGAGTTCCTGACCCCACCTGACTCCCCGCCTTGGACCCAGCTACAGCTTTGAGGGACAGCCTCCATACCGCACCCTCGACCTCGGACTGGACTCGGACTTCGCCTCTCAGTTAGCGCCCCGAGACCAGCACAACAGCTCTCCCTTCTCGTGATTCACGGTCCTCAGAGGCACATGTCACCTCCAACGATGGAGCGAGAACCTAGCCATTGTAGCTTTGGCTAGCCTTGTCATCCACGCATTTGCCTAATTAAACTGTGTTGATGAGCTTGGAAGTACCAAGGCATATTTGATGGATAACGACTATGGGGTTCGTTTCAAGGCAAGCATGTTAAATGTTCAACCGGCCAACTCCCACGGCGAAAGAGAGATCCATTGCCACAATCCATTTCATCCTTTGTTTCTTCTCGCGCCTCTCCTGTAATTTATGTTAACATCTGACCATCCCCTCGTTGCTCACGCAATGGAGAAAGCAGAGGGGAGGCCTTTGTAATATGAATGAGCGTTCTTATCGGCGTGCCTTTCACATCCATATTGCGAAGGGATCAAAGCCCAGAGCTCTGTCATGTCAAAACACCCAATCATGGCTGCGCTTCTCTTCCAGCTGTTAAACTAATCTTCCTCTGGAGGAGGAGATTAGGAAGTTGCCTTAAACGGAGCCCGGGCATTCATCCATCTAGCTCCTCAGCGGCTACCAGACAGGAGTGTCTCTTCACCCTACCTGGAGATGCCAGAGACGGATAAATCTTCTGCATTCAAAGCATGTGTTCTACCATAGAGCTGCGAACACAGGCATCTGCTTTATATGAAGCCAGACCACTGGTCCATAGATAGCTCAATATCATCTATACTAGGAGTGGTGGGGAACATCAAGCATGGGATGTGAATGTTGCTCCCACCATTCACTGACCCTAATTCTGTGATAGGAATTTTGAGGTCTTAGACATATGGTAATGTTCATAAGTGTACCAACCAAGCACGTACATAGATCAGCACAGGAAGACCGACCTGGAACCATTTTTGATTTCCAAACTGACCAAATGTTTTCTCTGCGAGGTCAAAGGAAAATGGAAAAGCCTCCCCATTGTCTTTTCCTTCACAAACCCTGTCTTAAGGGTATGTCTGTGTTTGAATAGGGTGTGAGCCTGTGACCTGGCCCAGGAACTAAGTATTTATCATTACAAAGGACTGGCCAGGCTCCCCAGGGTATCCAATCAAGTAACCTGCCAGACAGGAGATAAGCAACGACAGGAGAAAAACAACATTCAAATTTCTGTTTTAGACCACCTTTTCTGTGATGTAGGTGTGATGTATCTGAGGGGTGGTCTTGATCTACAGGGTGGGAATTTCAAAAGTCCATATAAGGCCTTGCACGCCATTGTTCTGGGTTCCTCCTCTCTCCTGCGGGTGAGGGGAGCACCCTGTTGCAACAGATCAATAAAGATCAGGCTTACTAGCTGCTTTGCTTCTCAATATTCTCTGGTTGGCCTCCTACCAATAGGGAACCTACCTAAGGACTCTATATGGGCTCTTGGATACTCCATAAGGGAAGAAGGGCAGATTTTTGTTTACAACACTTCACAGTGTATTTTCCCTAGCTGAGATATCTCACTGAACTCGGATAATGTCTCTTGCTTTTCTGGATGGAGATGAGAGTGCAGCGATACCTTGCCTGCAGTGCAAAGATAAAGCTCACCTTCATTGCACCAACCACAGCAGTGTCTCCCTCGCCCACAGGTTGCCCAGAATGGCACAAGGTACATGGGCCGAAAAAGACTCCCCACACCTGATCAAATGTCAGGAGTGGAAGTCAAGAGCAATAAATCACACAGCATCAGTGAAGTTAACTCTATTTTCAAAGAGGTAAAAAAAAATGTAAAGGACCCCTGGACGGTTAAGTCCAGTCAAAGGCGACTATGGGGTTGCGGCACTCATCTTGCTTTCTGGCCAAGGGAGCCGGCGTACTTCCACAGGCAGCTTTCCAGGCCGTGTGGCCAGCAGGACTAAACTGCTTCTGGCGCAACCGGACACCGTGACGGAAATCAGAACGCATGGAAACGCCGTTTACCTTCCCGCCAGAGTGGTACCTTTTAATCTACTTGCACTGGTGTGCTTTTGAACTGCAAGGTTGGCAGGAGCAGGGACCGAGCAACGGGAGCTCACCCGTAACGGGGATTCGAACTGCCAACCTTCCAATTGGCAAGCCCAAGAGGTTCAGTGGTTTAGACCACAGCGTCACCCACGTCCCATCTTCAAAGAAACAAACAGCTCACCAGGCTAGGCCTAGTGAGCACAGCGACTCTTCTCAGTAGATCTTGCCCCCTATGATCTGATGGTGATCCTGTTAGGAGCGTCCTACTCTCATGTAAGACCCTGGCAGAGACACATGCCCGACTGGCATGTTCTCTCCCTCCTGGTCGGTTGTTCGGGAGCTTCAAAAGCTTTCTTCGGCCCGAACATCACATACCAAAAGACATTAGCACGCTTAGGGATCCGCAGAGGATCCGCAGTTTGCGTAACAGACCTCAGTAGCACAGCATGTTGGCTAATCTACGTTCATTTACATATAATACACTCGGAGCATTCTGCCTTAGCTCCTTCCTCCTTTCTCATCAGACAGCAAAGAGAAAAAGAACAAAGGACCATAGTCCCACTTCACGGAACACAGGAAAACAAACATCCTGTCTCCGTCACTTCCCACTCTGTGAAACAAACACACACCGTCATGTGAAAGACAACAATCCCATGACTGCAGACACGGGGAATGAATCTCTAACAGATTCTTCCCTGGGTCCTTCCCAAGCAATCTGAGACTGTGGTGCCATTGCTGTCTTTGCTCCTCCTCTTTCATACCTCTTCTGGTCCTGGAAGAACAGCAGGAAGGGGAGCTTGTCGCAGCAGGAGCGGGAGACACCGGGGACTCTTCATTAGCCTGACTCTTCTCTGTCTCTTGCTCTCCTTCCTCTCCTGCTTTAGCTCCTGCCTCTGATTCTGGACTGCTTTCTGTCACAGACTCTTGCAGCTCACTAAACCCTGTTGCCTATCTAGCTCCTGACACCTCCTCCTCCCCGTCTTCTCCCTCTTCTCCTTCGGAGCACTCATCATCGTCCCGCCACCACCCTGAGCTTCCTTCCCTTGGGGGGTCCCTCAGCCGGTGCCTCCCATCATTCCAGCATCCCAAGTCCAGCCAATTCATCACATCTACATTGACTGGCAGAACTCTCCAGGGTTTCAGTCATGGAATTTCTCCCAGCCCTACCAGGAGATGCTCAGAATTTGAACCTGAGACCTTCCACATTCAAGGAAGCTGCTCAACCACGGATGCCCCAGCCCTGATGGGAGTCATAATTGAAAACATGTAGAGGGTGCCAAGTTGGTAACGGCTGGGCTATTTTATTGTAATGCATTTTTTAATGTTATGCTTTTTGATTATGGAGACTATATGTCAAACAACCAATAAATCATATTATTCCCCAGTTGTGGAACTTCCTCCCAAGAGAACTCAGGTAGGTCACCCTTGGCATTCAGGATGCATGTAAAAACCTTCTTATTTATCCAGGCTTTGGGCTTCTCGTTGCATGAAGTTTTCGCACCGCTGGCTTGAACTGCTGTCTGCAGTCTGTTACGCCGCTGCCTTGAATTGTTTTTAATGTGATCTTTATTATTGTGAGCTTCCCTGGCCTCCCTTTGGGGTGGGCAGGTGCGTTAGAAATCTGAAGTAATAAATGATGCACACAGGGATGGGGGAAAATGTTGATTCAGATTGCATTCAAAGGAAAACCTACCTAATTTGTGCTTTCCGAGACAAGACGCAAACAAAAAGAAAGCCGTATTTCCTAAATTTGAACTTCCCGGAATTTTGCAATGTGGTCCTCCAGTCAAATAATGTGTGCAGAAATAAACATAGCAGGGTGGTGCATACATAAAAATGCATATCTTAGTGACTCAAACATACAGAAATGAAACTGGGGGAAAATTCCTTAGCTTTGTGCCTCAAGCAAAATTGCACACAAAGGTGTATAACAGGGGGAAATTGTGTCAACATGCTGATGATTCTTCCTGAGGACTTTTCTTTCATTTCAGTTGTAAATTGATGTGGAAATCTGAAGAACTGGGGAGAGCTGAACTTAAGCCTAGAAAAACGAGAAGCTGAAATTGACCGATTCACTCATCCCTAGCTCCAAACGGGGAAGATGAATCGAGATGAAAGTACGTTTCGGTAAACAAGAGAAATGGCTGGATCTTAAGCCGTGTCAACACAGCTATGTTTTCTGTCTAGCCATTTTCTGTCAGCCTTTGCCATTCCCAAACGTTGAAACAATCCTTGGGAAATAAGAAAAGGGGGGAGTCAAAATTTTCCGCATTCCTGGCGCTGCCCGAAAATTCACATTTTGGGGTGGCCATCAAACGGGATCTCTTTCTCTCTTTCTCTTGCATTTGTGGACACATGCAAAAAAACTTCAGATGCTATACTGCTTGTACAAATGAAAAATGTCTCCCACAAATCTCTTCTGTCAGGGCAACGTTGACTCTGAGCAACAGCCCTCTATAATCCTTGATGGTTGCAGGACAACAGCAGGAGTTCCACCAATGCAGACATCTGAATTCCATCCCATCTGTGGCGTTTTCTCTCCCCCCACTCTACCATTCACCAAACTCCCCCTCCCAGCTGTAATGAAACAGTCTTCTAACCCCGAGTTGTTATTTTTAATGAAGGGGGAATATTTCAGATTGTTGTGTTTTGTGACCTCGAGTTAGCACGGCGCAGCCCCGACGCTCCCACTGCAACCGTAAAGCGTTGGTTTTGGCGCTCGCTGCCGCTGACGAGGAAGCGATCCTTCACAAATATTATGATGGGCTTGTCATGTCGTAGCTGGCGCGAAGTGATCGATGGCACGGCCGCCAAACTGCCCTGCGATTCTCCGGCTCTGCAAGACGTCTCCCTCTTCCTTGTGCTCCGCGGCCCGAGGAGATCGATTCTGCACATGCCAGAGAACTCCCAGAAGCCCTTCTGAGGGATGTTGGAGGAGCTCCAAGAGAGGACTGTGGCATGGCGGCGCATGAACCGCAAAAAGGTTTCGTCTCATGGCATGTCCCAGCCCATTACACCTTACGCTAAAATCAAGATGTGTAACAGGAGGTGTTGGGAATCTGGTCTCTACCTGCTGGATCTTAGCCTCTCCTGGCAAATTCCAGAGGGACAGGAAGAAAGTGGGTGGAGAAAGGTTTTTCTCCCTCTCTCTCTCTCTCTTTTTAATATTAGTTTTTTATTAAATATTACAAGAAAAGAAAAAAGAAATAGAAACAAAAATCAATACATAACACTGTAAACACATTTGTCTACATATTTTCCAACATGCAGACTAGAAAAGAAAAGAGACGAAAGATGAAAGAAAGAAAATACTTTTCATAATCAATAATACCAAATTTATACTTCAAACATTACAAAATATAAATCCTAGTTAACATATTCTAAAAGACTTCCACCGCATTCACCACACGTGTTCTTCAGTCACTTCCTTTCTTTGAGTTTTTTCATAGTCCATCAAATCGTTGTGTTCTCTGTATTCTTCGCAAGGTTAGTCTAAGCACAACCAAACTTTCATATTTCGTATTTAATAAGACACAAATCCAAAACTACGGTACAGAAACAATGGGAATGCTTAAATGAATATTTACACAAGCAGGGCTCAAATACGAGGGTTTTTCTCCCTCTCACTAGAGCTCGTGAACATCCAAGAATCAGCTGTGGGGTCTCAGAGCGGCTGATCTTCATAAAAGGGGAGGGGGAGGGAAGAGAAGGGAAGGGAAATAAAAGATCAGGCTGAATTCAAATTAAAGGCCAGGCGGAATAACTGTCTTACAGGCCCTGCGGAAGGAAGTTGAATACTGCAGGGCCCTGGTCTCATGGGACAGAGCATTCCACAAGGGCGGAGCCATCACTGAGAAGGCCCTGGCCTGATGGAGGATAGTCTGACTTCCTTAGGGCCCGGGACCTCTTAACTATGGATATTCATGGACCTTAAGGTCCTCTGCCGGGCATACAAGGAGAGGCAGTCCCGTAAATACAAGGGCCCTAAATACGATGATGATATATATAACATTTTTATACTGTATTTTATGCTGCTTTTACAATTAAGTGTTTTAAATTTGTTGTTAGCCGCCCTGAGCCCAGTTTTTGAACCAGGAAGGGCGGGGGTATAAATAAAAAATTATTATTATTTAATTATAATTTATAATTTACTTTTTTATAATTTATAATTTAATTTAATTTAAATGATGGGATTCTCTGGAAGGAGACTGTCATTTAGTACCAGGAAGGAACCCAATCTGGTAGGATATTCTTTTGGGAAAGGCTGGCATCCATCTCTGGCTGCAACAGCGTGCCATATCTTTTGCTTCTGCTGTGTCTGGCCACAACAATCATGTTTGCTCTGCTGCTTCCAGAGATTAGAAGGGAAATTCTGCCACATGCTCCTACTGTTTACCTGCCGAGTGGCCACTTCCTGCTTCAGCTTACCGACACATGACATGACTCATCCCCCAAGCCAGAGTGTATTCATGGAGTAAGCTACGTCAGCTTGGTCACATTTTTTAAACTAAAGGATGCCTCCAATCTTCTAGAGAAAGCAGGACTGCATCCAATGATGTCCACAAAAGGTCTCTTCAGAAGTGCATCAGCCTTGGAAAGAATGCAGGCAGCAATGCCCCAGGAAAGCTCAGTTCCCTAATAATATTATTAAGGTAAAGGGGTACCCCTGACCATTAGGTCCAGCCGTGTCCGACTCTGGGGTTGCAGCGCTCATCTCACTTTACAGGCCAAGGGAGCCAGCGTACAACCTCCGGGTCATGGAGCCAGCATGACTAAGCCACTTCTGGCGAAGCAGAGCAGCACACGGAAATGCCGTTTACCTTCCCGCCGGAGTGGTACCTATTTATCTACTTGCACTTTGACGTGCTTTCAAACTGCTAGGTTGGCAGGAGCAGGGACCGAGCAACGGGAGTTCACCCTGTCGCAGGGATTTGAATCGCCGACCTTCTGATCGGCAAGTCCTAGGCTCTGTGGTTTAACCCACAGCGCTACCCGTAGGGCTTAAAGTCAGCATTCCTAAGAGCATGCTGGACTTGGCCAGTCCATGCGCTATGTGAAAAAGCACTTAGTTCTTTCTTCCCTAAACCTTCCAATATTCAGCTTCCTAGGATCTCCCCAGGATTATGAGATAAGGAAGGAAAATGTCTCCCAGCTCACTTTCTCAGGCACCTTGCCCCGCCCAGAATATAAAAGATATAACATTTAAAAAATGGAAGCAGGAATGTCACGCTGACCTTTTTCTCTAGGCCTTTGGAAGGGAGCCAGCGAAATGTCACAAAGACCTCTGCAAACGGGCCGAGGCTGAGAGATCTGCCTCCTTTCGGTACCTTCCAGCGCCCACTTGTCAGAGGTATGTCCAACTCCTATCACAAACCGCTAATAAACTTATTTTTCTCCCCTCTCTCCCTCCCCACTTTTGAAACTTTCCCACTGGCTTAATCTCTATTAGACTGGGGAGGCAGGCAGAAAAATGGCTTGCCCTCACATCGGAGAGGTTAGAGCCGCCCCGCCCAGCAGGGCTGATTTAATAGCAATCAATTAATAAAGCAATCTGCCCGTGTTATTCTTCAGCAGGCCCCGTTCTCAGGGCCGTGATTCAGTGCTGCTCGGCGCAGGAGCCATTCCTGCACATTGTCTGAAGCACCCGCCGCGCTAAGTGCCCAATTAATCAGCAGACAGAACGGCCCGGGGCCATTGTCACAGCCAATTCTTATGAGCCCAGCTGTGGAAGGATACTTTTAAGGAGGAGCTGATGGATATATCATAGGGAAGTGCTTCGTTCTGAGTCAAGGCTATTGCCCGATCTAGCTCAAGATGGTTCTGCACTGCTTGGCAATGGATTTCCAGCAGGGATCATGAACAGCCCCGTCAGGAGATGCCAGTCGTTGTCCCAGGATCTGCTGCAGGTCTTCTTCTTTGGCTGTTATGTACTGAGTTGAATAGGATCCAAATTGCAGCAGTCTGATTGGTCCTAGAACAATAGGATCCAAACTGCAGCAGTCTGATTGGTCCTAAAACAATAGGATTCAGAATGCAACAGTCTGGTTGGTCCTAGAACAATAGGATTCAGAATGCAGCAGTCTGAGTGATCCTAGAACAATAGGATCCAGAATGCAACAGTCTTAGTGGTCCGCAGGAGCCACCCAATCCAACTCCAGGTGGAAGCGAATCCACAACCTGATTGGCCTACAGGAGAATCCCGGAATTAGCCAATCACGTGCAGCCCATTGTGTAAATAATGTATATAAAGCAGACATTTCAGGGAGGGGAACTTCCATTCCTCCTCACCACTATGAGTCGAATAAAGAGCATGAAATCCACTCTCGACTCCGAGTATATTTCACTGGCCATCACTCGTAGCCGAGTAAGATTGACTTCCATGAACACGGTTTTAACAATTAGTCCGTTGGTGACTGTGGAGGCCAATTCTGGATCCACACATCCTTCCACAGTAGGGACACAGGTTTCCAGGCAGGAGTTGATCACAGTGAGGGTTTGCCAAACGTGTCTTCCTCTTAGCACATTTCTCCCTTTTGTCCTGAGTTTGAGTGTCTTCAAAGCCCATGACACCTTTGGTAAAGGCTTTTCTCCAACTGGAGAGCTCGTGGGCCAGTGCTTCCTAGTTGTTGGTGTTTATACAACTTTTTTTAAAGATTTGCCTTGATAGAGTCTTTGAACCACTTTTGTTGACCACCGGTATTACGCTTTCCATTTTTAAGTTGGAAATAGAGTAGTTGCTTTGGAAGATGATACCTTCTGCAGGTATCTTCTGCAGGTATCGAGCAAGCATGTAGCTCATGCAACATCAATTTTCATTTTTTTAAAAAGGAATTCAGGGAAGATCCTGTAAATTATAAGCCAGTTAGCTTAATGTCTGTCCTGGGGAAACTGGTGGACCTCTGACGCTTTCAGAAAGCTTTTGACAAGGACTCCAGAATAAGCTTAGCAGTCATGGAATGAGAAGATTCTCTTGTGGATCAGCAATTGGTTAAGTGACAGGAAGCAGAAAACTGGAATAGATGAGCAGTTCTCTGAATTGAATGGAGAGAACTCCAATATCCATTAAAAAATATATTTATACCCCAGCCACTCTGGGCGGCTTCCAACAGAACACTAAAATACAATACAATAACCTATTAAACATTAAAAGCTTCCCTGAACAGGGCTGCCTTCAGGTGTCTTCTAAAAGTTTGGTGGTTATTTTTCTCTTTGACATCTGGTGGGAGGGTGTTCCACAGGGCGGGTGCCACCACCGAGAAGGCCCTCTGCCTGGTGATGTTGTGTGAAATATTAATGTATTAATGAATTATTTTCCGCCTCCCCCACTTTTCCTCTGTAAGGTATTATGTACTGTATATCTTTTTTGGCTGAAAGTCGCTTGGAGGCCCTCAAGTGACAAGCGGCAAATAAGTCTAATAAATGAAATGAAATTCATTGCCCAGCCCGTGTTTTCTTCTGGCTCTTTCCCACCTCTGGCATGTGAACCTCAAATGGTGGCCCAAAAGAGAATATGGACCTTAAAAGGTTTCCCTGTCCCTGGTTCTGTTCTCATATAAATATACAGCTGAGAAAGCATTTGGTTCAGCGATAGGTTAGAAAGATTTCGAGATGGATGCTTAAGAAAATGTAAATAGGGACTGATAATTGAAAATGGATATTTATAATAATAGGTTAACATATGGAGTAAGGTTGAAAGCTAAAGGGTAAGGATTTGCTGAATTAAATACTTGAACTGGAATACAAAATGGGAGGTGTGAGGAGGTCGAGAAATTAGTGAAGAAAATATAAGATTTGAAAGTATTAATCTATTATTAATCTATTTTTCAGTCTTGTTTTATGGCTTTTTTTCCTGTTCTTATTCTTTACTTTTTTTATTTCATTTCTTTCTATCAGTTGTTTTTCTATCGTGTATCTTTGTTCTGTTTTGCTTCTTGAATTTGTTGAAACTTGTTTTTATTGTTTTATTGTTTATGAAATAATAATAAATATCATTTTTTAAAAAATAGAAAGATTTCGAGATGGCGGCCATCTTGGTTCCCTTCGGCCTGCATCTCCCAGGGGTTTGCTTGGGCTCTTCTTGAAGTCTTCCCCATTCTCGACAGAGCTGAGCCTTTTGACTTGTAAAAATAAAAGTCAGAGAGAAGGAGAGGGTCTTAAACTCCAGAGGAAAGTTCTTCCTCCAACTGCACACCACCACAGACCAAATGTGCAAAAACGGGGTGGGTGGGTGGAGAATCACTTTTCAAGATGCCCAGGTCTCCTGATGGAGGCGAGCTCCCTTTGCCTCACCAGAGAGTTCAAAGTGTCTCTGCTGGATGTTGGCTTCTCCGCAGGATTTCTCCGCCCAGATAAATCTCTCGGTGCCGGTTAACCTCCTCCCCGCCTCCTTCCTCACTCCTGGCGTGTGAAACTCACCCGCGTGCGAGAGATCAGAGATGGCCTGGAGTTCACGTTAAGGAACAGATGTCACAGTTCTAAGCGCTGAGGTGTCGGGCAGCATGGCGGTCGAGACATTGAATTAATTAACTAGATCCCTGCAGGCAAAGCCAAAGGACTTGGCCACTTAGAACAAGCTCAAGTGTGAAATTCAGCCCAACACCCCAGTCTGCTGCTCTCTGGCTTTTGCTGCCCCATGTAGGACTTACTATGGACCCCTCCAGAGGTCCTTTTATTTCTGCATCCGTGGTGTTTTGTGTTCATGATGGCAACAGGGAGGTTATACACAATACGGTTTGCGCTTGCAAAAGTTTTGAGGTAGTAAGGTAAAGGTAAAGGACCCCTGGACAGTTAAGTCCAGTCAAAGGCAACTATGGGGTTGCAGTGCTTTCAGGCGGAGGAGGGAGCCGGCGTTTGTCCACAGACAGCTGTGATGGCCTGGGACTTGGGCTCAGACTCGGAACCAGGGGAGTCTCAGTCTGCACCAGATCCTTTGCCTCAGGCATCACCTGAACCAGGTCTGGGGCCTGATCCTGAAGAGTCCCAGTCTGCACAGGTTCCCCTGCAACAAACACCAGCTGGGGCCTGAGCCTGCCCTGGCTCCAGATGCAGGGATGACTTCGTTGCCTCCAGCTGGGCCATCACTTACAGCTGCTCCACTACTGGCTGGGTCAGGGGAGGCTGAGGCGGCCCCTGGGTCTAGTAACCCACCGACGTCTCCTGAGCTGCAGGGATGCCTTCAGATGTCTTCTAAAAGTCAGATAGTTGTTTATTTCCTTGACATCTGATGGGAGGGTATTCCACAGGGTGGGGGCCACCACCGAGAAGGCCCTCTGCCTGTTTCCCTGTAATTTTGCTTCTCGCAAGGAGGGAACATTGCAGTAATCCAACCTTGAGGTTACCAGAGCATAGACAACAGTAGTTAGGCTATCCCTGCCCCTCATCCTCATTTGATAATCCCACAGTGTCATTCTGGAGGTCATCGCCAACCGAGCATAGTCTTGTCTGTCAGTCAAAGGGATGTTGACAGAGGGAACTGAGCTTTTTAAATTTTATTTTTAAATTTCAAAACCAAAAAAATATTAAAAAATCACAAACATCAAATTCAAAATCCATATTCATTTTCTAACATAAGCCTATTACATAGATTACCTAAATTAAAGTATATCTAATTGCTCTAGGCTTCCCTTTGCTATATGTAAATACAACGCAATTTGTAATTATATTACAAATGATATTCTAGGTTCCCCTATACCCCCCACTCCCCTTCACCCATGTGTGATCTCAATATTTTACTTCTTCCATCTTGCTGTCTTGTTATAATTTAATAATTATTCAGTTGATTCTTTTATTATTTCCTTGATTACCCAATGTTTTACACATTCCCTATTAATATTTCAATTCCGGAACCATATTTTTTCATGTATTCCTTCACTCCATCCCACTCTCTAATTATTCTCTGATTTGAGCAGCCTCTAATAATATTATTGGGACGCGGGTGGCGCTGTGGGTTAAACCACAGAGGCTGGGACTTGCTGATGAGAAGGTCAGTGGTTCGAATCCCCACAACAGGGTGAGCTCCCGTTGCTCGGTCCCAGCTCCTGCCAACCTAGCAGTTCGAAAGCACGTCAAAGTGCAAGTAGATAAATAGGTACCACTCTGGTGGGAAGGTAAACGGCATTTCCGTGCCCTGCTGTGGTTCGCCAGAAGTGATTTAGTCCTGCTGGCCACATGACCCGGAAGCTGTATGCCGGCTCCCTCGGCCAATAAAGCAAGATGAGTGCCACAACCCCAGAGTCAGCCACAACTGGACCTAATGGTCAGGGGTCCCTTTACCCCTTTACCTAATAATATTATTAGGGAGCTGAGCTTTCCTGGGGCATTGCTGCCTGCATTCTTTCCCAGGCTGATGCACTATTTTTAGGGCTTGTTTTTAAAAGTCTGGAACGGATTAATCTGCTTTGCATTACTTTCTATGGGAAAGCATGCCTTGGTTTTGGAACGCTTTGGTTTCGGAACAGACTTCCGGAACAGATTAAGTTTGAGAAACAAGGTACATACCTTTGGTCTCCGGCCAAGTCTTCTCCCTCGACAGAGGTGGCCGGTCTTTCCCAGACCACACCTTCATTCTCAGATGTTCTGAGCTTCATCTAAAGGGTTTTCGATCTAAATTTAAGAGCCCAGCCCATGAAAGGTACCAGAGCCCTCTAAAAAGTTCTTTTCTAAACACACCATTCCTTCAGCAGAGCAGGGTACCCCAATGCCACCTTGTGGCCCCTTTAGGAACTGTCTGATTTTTTGGGTCACAGGAAAACATCATCAGTGTTATTACCAGGAAGATTAATTACCATCGCAACGGCGTCTGGGCCGCCTGATGAAATATTTTGCAGGCTATTGCTCCCAGGAGAGGACCTCTGCTTGCTGATTTATTTTAAACGCAACTCGGTTATCGAAGCTTCTTTGGAGATGCCACAGGTCTTAATTTCCCCCCGCACCCCCCGGTCTCTTGACAACGTACAATAAATTTCCATTGGGCTTTTGATATAGCGAGGAAGTCCTTGAAGAGGCCAAGAAAAATGTCAGGGGCAATTAAGCCGCGTGGCATTACCGGCCCCGGCGGAAAAGCACTTTCGCCTCTCTTTGGAATGCTGATAGCGACAGAGAACCTCTCTGCTCAAATGGAGGAACGATGCTCAAATGGTAGCAATTATTATAGGTCCCTCCCGGGGTCCCCATATATCTTATGATAATGGAACATTGTCCTGCTGACTTTTTTTCAAGGGTGGGGGAGGAGAGGGGAACGCAGGAAGACAACGATTCATTACAAGAAAGCCATGTTTTCCCATAGATGAGGTTTTTCCAAATTTGGGTCTCCAGCTGTTTGTGGACTACAACTCCCATCATCCCTTTAAAGCCCTTCACAGCCTAGGACCTAGGACCCTCGTACCTACAGGACTGCCTCTCCCGATATGCCCCGTGGAGGACCTTAAGGTCCATATATAGCAACACCTTAGAGGTCCCGGGCCCTAAGGAAGTCAGATTAGCCTCAGCCAGAGACAGGGCCTTTTCAACACTGGCCCTGCGGGATCTGATTTCTTTCCGCAGGGCCTGTAAGACAGAGTTGTTCCGCCTGGCCTTTGGCTTGAAATCAACTTGATCCCCTTCCCCTCTTTCTTTTTTCCTTCTGTGATGGAACTTCACAGAACTTCTGGCCCATGTAGGACTAGTCTGGATAGTTGGCCTTGGTGAAGACTTGACATTTTCATCCGCAAAAACGTTTTTGAGTTTCTGCTGAAATGAGGCTGCATTTTAATGTTGTATTGTTTTTTAAGTTGTATTTCAATCAATTGTTTTATATCTGGTGTTAGCCGCCCTGAGCCCGGTCTTGGCTGGGGATGGCGGGGTATAAATAATTTTTTAAAATTATTATTATTATCCACTTCTAGCTGGACCAGCGGTCAGGAAAGCTCTGCCACAGATGGCGGCCTCCACCGTGGCATTGTTGCAAAAGCCACGGACCTGCAGCGTGGTCGAACGATACATCATTTTCATATAATTATCCTTCAACGTGCAGCACAGCATGCCCAATTGTTAGGGGCGATTGCAGCTTTGGTCTGAAGACCCACAGATTCCCCATCCCTCTCTTATGCAAAAAAGAAAAGAGTAAAAGATTAAAAACAAGAAGTCCTAAGCTCCAGCCACTCTCTCAGTGCAGTAAAAAATTCAATTTCCAGCAGCCCCTGCCTAACTCCTCCCTGTTGTGTAGACACAAGCACTCTTCACTCCGCCATCTGCCTCTCAGCATGTCTTCCACTTCCCGCTCCAATCCTGCTCCAAAGATCACCCAGGGCAGGAACCCGCTGTCACCGGAGGTCAAAACCAGCCCCGGGCATATAAAGGATTTCAGGAAGATGCTTGTTCCCTTTCAAGTTGACTCCCCATCTCCCAACGCGCCCATTAGCTGTTCTTTGCCTTTAATAAATTTCCAGGGTCTGTGACCTTGGGAAACCTCTGGAGAGGAGCCTGCTTCTCTGCCCATGTTCAGGAAATTGCTGTCATTTTCACTCCCCACCAGCGTGGCACCACGGTATGGCTGCTGTTGGCCACAGCACAGCAACCAAGGGGTATTTCGGCTGGCACCCGACAGGCAGCTCCAGAATTTCACCGGCACCAACTTGGTGAAAGAGTTGCAGAGTCTCCGTAGCCAGGAGTGAAATCCCGGCTAGAGATCTCTCAATCCATAGCAAATTTGGTAACAGAGACTTGCCTTGATAGAGCATTTTTTCCTCTGCTTTCTTTGCACCACCAGAAACAGAGGCTGCCAAATCACACCCCGAGTTTTGGCTGAGCTGGCTGTTTCCCAAACTTGGATCTTCAGCTGCTTTTTCGACTACAACTCCCATCACCCGGTGGTCAGGTGATGGGAATTGTAGTCCAAAAACAGCTGGAGACCCAAGTTTGGAAAAACACTGCTGTAGAGAGTAGCAGCTTAGGAGCTCGGCCAGAAAGATATGGGTTCAAGCAAAGACTGCAAGGCCTAGAAACACACTGAAAAACTGCAGTGTGTGGTGGTGAAAGACTTTTGTCTTCTTGAGAACTGACTCTTTCTCTCTTCTTTTTAAAAAAGCATGTTTCTAGACCTTATTGTTGCAACGTTTGGGTGTGGGATGTGCCCCTCTCCAGATTTTTTTGGACTTGAGCTCTCAGCCCGTGTGGCTAACTGTTGCGGGTGCTGGGAGTTGCAGTACAACAATGTCCAGAAGGCCGCACGTTCCCCAAACCTGTTAAGAACATAAGAAAACCCTCGTCCTGCATTCCATTCTCACTGTGCATAACCAGGTAGCTGCTCTGAGCCCGGCCTCGGCCGAGGAAGACGGGATACAAATATTTTTTATTATCATTAATATTATTAGTACCTCTAGGAAAGGCCCAAGCAGGAACTGAAAGCAGCAGCACTCTTGCTGCTTGTGATTCTGCAACTAGATAGTCGTGCTGATCTGACACAGTCTAAATATATATAAAAATTAAAAAAATTGTCCAGTAGCACCTTAGAGACCAACTAAGTTTGTTCTTGGTATAAGCTTTCGTATGCTTGCACACTTATTCAGATACAGTGGTACCTCGGGTTACAGATGCTTCAGGTTACAGACGCTTCAGGTTACAGACTCCGCTAACCCAGAAATAGTACCTCAGGTTAAGAACTTTGCTTCAGGATGAGAACAGAAATTGTGCTGCAGCGGGAGGCCCCATTAGCTAAAGTGCTACCTCAGGTTAAGAACAGTTTCAGGTTAAGAACGGACCTCCAGAACAAATTAAGTTCCTAACCCGAGGTACCACTGTACCAGGCTAAGGGACATGGGTGGCACTGTGGTCTAAATAACTGAGCCTCTTGGGCTTGCTGATCGGAAGGTTGGCGGTTCGAATCCCCACGACGGGGTGAGCTCCCGTTGCTTGGTCCGTGCTCCTGCCAGCCTAGTAGTTCAAAAGCATGCCAAAGTGCAAGTAGATAAATAGGTCCCACTCCGGCGGGAAGGTAAACGGCATTTCCGTGCGCTGCTCTGGTTCACCTGAAGCGGCTTAGTCATGCTGGCCACATGACCCGGAAGCTGTATGCTGGCTCCCTCAGCCAATAAAGCGAGATGAGCGTCGCAACCCCAGAGTCGTCCGCAACTGGACCTAACGGTCAGGAGTCCCTTTACCAGACCTACAATAAGAGTTTTATTTGCCAGTTTGCACAGATCTCCTTCCTCAGCAGGGATCCAGTCACTGTTTCATAGCCTTTAGACATTACATTGATCTCTTGGCTTGTTGTTGTTGTTTAGTTGTTTAGTCGTTTCTGACTCTTCATGACCCCATGGACCAGAGCACGCCAGGCCCTCCTGTCTTCCACTGCCTCCCGCAGTTTGGTCAAACTCATTTTAGTTGCTTCGAGAACACTTTCCAACCATCTCGTCCTCTGTCGTCCCCTTCTCCTTGTGTCCTCCATCTTTCCCAACATCAGGGTCTTTTCCAGGGAGTCTTCTCTTCTCATGAGGTGGCCAAAGTCTTGGAGCCTCAGCTTCAGGATCTGTCCTTCCAGTGAGCACTCAGGGCTGATTTCCTTAAGAATGGATGCGTTTGATCTTCTTGCAGTCCATGGGACTCTCAAGAGTCTCCTCCAGCACCATAATTCAAAAGCATCAATTCTTCAGTGATCAGCCTTCTTTATGGTCCAATGGTTAAATGTAAAATCCAATAAACATCTGAAAACAAACAAACAACTGGGGCCACTGGGAGTTGGAATCCTCAACATTTGCCTGATCCAGAAGGTTCGCCTTATGTTCCTGTGTCTCATCATGTGAGGCACAGCATATTTCCATGTTAAGAAGAGAAGCCCATGGATGACACTTTCGCATGAGATTCACCCTCCCACTTCTCTTTCCATTGCACCAGCAAATTCAGAAGAGATGATTGCTTTTCCCATTAGGCAATTCCCGCCCACCTTCCCTGCCAGGCTGATTAATACCAGGGATGGATATTTCAGCAATCAGGTCATCTCCAGCCCGTCACAACCGTTTCTTGCAGTCTCGACCAGGAGGAAGAAGGGACAGGTATACAAACGGCTGCCAAGTCTAAGCGCTAAGGCAGGCCGAGTCGCGGCAGGGCCTTTTCTAGAACTAGAAGAGATACAAGCCGGCGCATCCAGAAAAATCGGATTGTGCATTAGTTTGAGGGTTTCGGCAGTTAAACCTCCTGGTTCTGATTACCCCTGGACTGCAAATACTCATTTTAAGATGTATTTATTTGACGTATTTTCTGGCCCACACTTCAGCCGCAAGAAGGCTCCCCGGGCAGTTCACAGAGGGAAGGAAGAAGGAAGTCTCTGCCCTCAGACTTACAGCCGTTGTCCCCTTCTCCTTGTGACTTACAGCCGGAAAGTCATGGCACAAAAGGAAAAGCGGCTGGGAGGGAGGAGGGGGGAAAGCAAACTTAAGTCACAAAAATAGTATAAATGGACAGCAGGAATTGAATTGGTTCAAGGAGAGAAGGGTGCAAGTTGGTGGTCTTCCACTTGAGCCAAGAGAGTACCTTTCTTTGCTAGAGACTGATGTAATAGCTGTTGCCAGGATACAGTTCAAGGAGATGGGTCCCCAGTATGGCTCATGGAGCCATTCCTTCTGCTAACATGAATTCAGCACCTTTGAGGGTCTTTTGTTTCAAATTATTATTATTATTATTATTATTATTATTATTATTATTATTATTACCCCACCCATCTGGCTGGCCTAAACAGGGCTGCCTTTAGATTTCTTCTAAAAGTCAGACAGTTGTTTATTTCCTTGACATCTGATGGAAGAGCGTTTCACAGGGCGGGTGCCACCACCAAGAAGGCCCTCTGCCTGGTTCCCTGTAGCTTCACTTCTCGCAGGAAGGGAACTGCCAGAAAGCCCTTGGAGCTGGACCTCAATGTGTGGGATGAACGATGGGGGTGGAGACACTCCTTCAGGTCTACTGGGCCGAGGCCATTTAGGGCTTTCAAGTTCAGTACCAACACTTTAAATTGTGCTTGGAAACGTACTGGGAGCCAATGTAGGTCTTTCAGGACTGGTGTTATATGGTCTCTCAGCTACATTAGTAAAAAATAATAATAACCACAGTGTTTTGAATGCGTTGTCAATATGCAACACCAGATGGCGCTGTAGAGCACAAAACTCTTCTATGCAATTTTACATAGCGTTTCTTTTCTTATAATGACTTAATTTATGACTTAGTTATAGCATCTTTTTCCTGTGTGTAGATCCACCCAAGGAGAGTCCCGTACACCGATTTGAACACAGACACTTCAACTCACTCGAAAGACGTCAACGTCTGGAACAAAAAGGCCTTCAATTTCAGGGGCCATTCATGTTAAAAAAAAAAAATCCTGTTCTCTTTCCATGTTCCTTAATCCCTTCTCCTTCATCTAATGTAAACGTAGAGGAGGCTCATCGATGCATTTAAACTGGCTGCTTCATGGTGCTTTTAGGCAATGATGATCGATTCCATATGTTAAATTGCACCTTACAGTAACATGTTGCGGCTATTAGCTTAAGTCCCTGACTCTGCATTTCTGATCACCATTAATTATTTTGATGATAGCCATGGCTCACTTCCACAGGACAGGAGGAGAAAACAGGGCATCAGCTATTAAATATGTAGGATTCACACATCCGCAGAAATCAAAGCTGGCCAATATGGTGTCCTCTAGATGTTTTTGGGACTCCAAGTCCCATCAGCCTCAGCCAGCGTGGTGGGGGGTGATGGGAATTGTAGTCCAACAAAAACCATCTGGAAGGCCATCACATTGGCTGCTGTTGTTTACTCGTTTAGTCGTGTCCAACTCTTCGTGACCCCATGGACAAGAGCACGCCAGGCACTCCTGTCTTCCACTGCCTCCCGCAGTTTGGTCAAACTCATGCTGGTAGCTTCGAGAACACTGTCCAACCACCTCGTCCTCTGTCGCCCCCTTCTCCTTGTGCCCTCCATCTTTCCCAGCATCAGGGTCTTTTCCAGGGAGTCTTCTCTTCTCATGAGGTGGCCAAAGTATTGGAGCCTCAGCTTCAGGATCTGTCCTTCCAGTGAGCACTCAGGGCTGATTTCCTTCAGAATGGAGAGGTTTGATCTTCTTGCAGTCCATGGGACTCTCAAGAGTCTCCTTCAGCACCAGAATTCAAAAGCACTGGCTACCCCCACATAAAAAGCTGTGTTGGCCGTATAAATTGAGAGTAAAAACACAAGGATCGAAACCACACAGATTCATAACATCCAGTTTCTTTGGAGCTTATGTTCTGCTCTCCAAAGCAACACCGAACACAAAAACCTTTTCTAAAATAGTAAATCAGAGCCCCATACAGGACTCTTTGAATAGGGGAGCCAATAAACACATTTACCACCCAAATCTGCTCTAAAATGAATTTTCGATTAACGGTTGTCTTATTCTCCTAGAATACCCTGACTTGAAATTGTGATGCTAAGCAGCATTTCAGGGAAATTTAAATGTTGTCCAGTTTCTGAGACAAGCTGGCGGGGGGTTAAGTATTGTGGAAATCTACCTTGCCACCCCCCTAAAAAAACATCCCATAATGCAAAAGAGAGGCCAGTTCCACATCCCCCACGACCCAGCCTTCTAAGCATTTTTGGCTCAGCTTTAATAGTGTATCTAAAAATGATAAATTATACTTTGGGGGAAATGCTCATTTGACACGATGTTTGGAAAGATGGAGAGGACCCCAAAATGGCCTCGATATTTCTCGGCGCAGCGCAGGAACAAACTGGGATTTCCTTCGAGTAAACAGGCTCGGGTTGGGGCCTCTCAGCAAACCGAAGGCTGCCCTAAGGATTTGGAGATGGAACCGCATCCATAAACACCATTTTCAGCCCGCTGGTAAACCCTGAAATTCCAGCTGTTTCCTGGGAATAAACACTGACACTACTTATTAAAATTAAGCTCTTACCTGCAGACGCATTTTTCCGAAGCCTTTGCTTCGAGGGCTAATCCCCTCCTCCTCGACTCGCCAGCAGGAAATCCAGCCGCCCAATGGAGGGGTTAGCGGTAACAAATTTATTGCGCAGCCTAACCCTGACCGTCAATTCGGATTACGGCATAAAAATAAGCTTGTGTCTTAATATACCCTGGGGCGGCTTGTCAGGAACTCAGGACTGAGGCTATCCAGATAGCAAAGGGGGGAATCCTGCAACAATCAGGGCTCAATGTCCCTGCCAACAAGGGATGGATGCGAGTTTGCCGCTTCTTCCTGCCTTCCTCCTCCCTTTCTCAATTGCCCTGTTGTGAAATCGACAAATATCCCAAGGACTTGGAGCAAGCTTGTTTTCTCCTGCTGTGGAAGGGTAGGACTCGAACCCGTGGCTTCCAGTTACGAGAAAGGATACTCCGACTCAACATCAGGAAGAACTTTCCTGAGCTGTTCAGCTGTGTAACGGTCTCCCTTGGGAGCTGGTGGAATCTCCTTCGTTGGCCATCTGTCCTGGATGCTTTTGCCGAGATTCCTGCAATTAGGGGGTTGGACTAGATGACCCTGGGCTCCCTTCCCGTCTTCAGGGCAGAGATGTGGCCTTTTAAGCCTCCAGGGTTCTCTGCAAGGGGCTGGAGCCAGGAAGAGGCAATCTGGAACAGCTTGAGCACATTACACCGATCCTGGTCCGACTGCACTAGCTACCCATGAGTTTCCGCGCCCAATTCAAAGTGCTGGTTTGGAACTATAAAGCCTTAAACGGCCCAGGACCGAAATACCTCAAGGACCGCCTCTTCCCACATGAACCTACCCGGACCCTGAGAGCATCTTCTGAGGCCCTTCTTCGTGTGCCTTGTGATGGCCTGGGGCTCGGAACCAGAGGAGTCTCAGTCTGCACAGGATCCTTTGCCTCAGGCATCATCTGAACCAAGTCTGGGGCCTGATCCTGAAAAGTCCCAGTCTGCACTGGTTCCCCTGCAACAAGCACCAGCTGGGCCGAGTCAGGGGCCTGAGCCTGCCCTGGCTCCAGATGCGGGGATGACCTCGTTGCCTCCAGCCGGGACATCACTCACAGCTGCTCCACTGCCAGTTGGGTCAGGGGAGGCTGAGGCATCCCCTGGGACTAGTAACCCACCGACGTCTCCTGAGCTGCAGAGAGTAAGGTCTGAGAGAAGGAGAGACCTGAGTACTTGCAGGAGGAGTGCTCACCTCCGGGCGAAACAGGGAGGAGAGTCGCTGTGGGATCAGGACCGGCCGTTACCCCGACAAAGATAAAAGGCTAGCGGACCCTGCCCCAGGTTGCGGGAGCAACATTACTGTATGCCAGATCCTGCCTGAGATCCTGTACCTGTCCTTGCCTGGTTTCCTGCCTCGTGTCCTGCCTTGACCTTGTCGGACTGACTCCCAGCAGAACCTTTGGATTCTGGACTGGACCTGGACCACGGTTCTTGGGTTACCCCCGCGCCCAGCACATGCCTCCTCCTCGAGAGGTCTGGGGGGTGGCAACACGAGAACAGGGCCTTCTCTGCAGTGGCTCCCCATTTGCAGAACGCTCTCCCCAGGGAAGTTTGCCTGGCGCCTTCATTATACACCTTTAGGCGCCAGGCAAAAATGATCCTATTTAACCAGGCCTTTGGTTGACCTGATGGACATCCTATGCCCTTTCAAAATGTGGCTCTTTTGAGGGAGGGGTTGTGTTATTGGGTTGCTGTTCTTATTTTGATTTTATAGATTGTGATTTTATTCTGTGAACTGCCCTGAGACCTCCGGGTATAGGGTGGCATATAAATTCAATAAATAAATAAAATCTAGAGGCAGAAAAGTCCTGAGTCCGCTGTGGTGCAAGCTGCATACTCAGAGCTCCCCATAGCTGCCAACCTTGGACTTGCCTCACCTCTGGCACCAGACCAGAACATCACAAGGCATGTGTGGAGCTAATGGATAGCTTACATTGTTTTCCCTAAGGCAACTGAGGTCACAGCAGAAGCAAGCAAGGCTGGGAGACTTTCCTGTTCACAGCCCAGCCACTTAGCCACTATGCCGTACCACGACTCTGCACGAAGATATACCGTATTTTTTGCGCCATAAGACACACTTTTTTCCTCCTAAAAAGTAAGGGGAAATGTCTGTGCATCTTATGGAGCGAATGCGTGGTCCCTGGAGCCGAATTGCCCAGGGGCAAAAAGCAGATCGTGTGGTTTTTTTTAGAAAGTGGGAAGGGTGTGTGGAAAGGAAGCCGCTGAGCAGCTGATTGGCAAGCGATCGGAGGGAGATAAGGGACTCTAGAGATAAAGGAGGCTGCCTGGGAGGGGGGAGGTAAAAGCAGAGACAGGAAGATTAAAACAAGCAATGAAGAGAGAAATTAGAAGAAAAGGAGGAGCAAAAAACTGCTCCAGCTAAGGAAAAGACACTAAGGCAAACAAGAGGGAAGGGGGTGTTGAAAGGAAGCAGCTGATCGGCAAGTGATCGGGAGGGAGATAAGGGAGGCTAGCGATAAAGGAAGCTGCCTGGGAGCGGGGAGATAAAAGCCCATGGATCCTCAGGATTTTTGCATCGGGTCACCCCAAATTCACCATCAGATCACATAGCATGTCCATGGCTACAGCCGGCACCAAAAAAATCATGCACCCACTATTTCATGGGGCTGCAATGGAGCAAAAACGTGGTTACAAAGCACGGATCCACATGGATCCTCATAATTTTTGCATTGGGCTACCCCAAACTCACCGTCTAATAATAATAATAATAATAATAATAATAATAATAATAATAATAATTTATTTATTTATTTATTTATTTATTTCCCGCCCATCTGGCTGGGTTTCCCCAGCCACTCTGGGCGGCTTCCAACAGAACACTAAGATACAATAACCTATTAAATGTTAAAAGCTTCCCTGAACAGGGCTGCCTTCAGATGTCTTTTAAAAGTTTGGTAGCTATTTTTCTCTTTGACATCTGGTGGAAGGGCATTCCACAGGGCGGGTGCCACTACCAAGAAGGCCCTCTGCCTGATTGCCTGTAACTTGGCTTCTCATAGCGAGGGAACTCCCAGAAGGCCCTTGGCACTTGGCCTCAGTGTCCGGGCTGAATGATGGAGGTGGAGACGCTCCTTCAGGTATATCATGTCTGTGGCCACAGCATGAACCACAAAAATCATACATCCACTGTTTCGTTCAGAATGTTTTTTTTTCTTTTCTTGTTTTCCTCCTCTAAAAACTAGGTGCATCTTATTGTCTTATGGAGTGAAAAATACGGTATATATATTAAGCGTTTATTTCCACGATGGCCTGGGTCTCGTCAAGTGGGAAAAGAGGAGTTCAATCTCCATTAGCTGGTGCAAAAAGGTTCAGGCCAGCCTGACAGCATCTTGAATTTCTCACCTCAAGGAAATCTTATTCCCAACTGAGGCAGGGGGGCCGGACCCAGGCAGAGACAGAGAGCCAAAGCGCTCCAATGTCGTTGTCACGCCAGGGGTCCTGTTGACAATATTATCAATTTAAAAACAAGCTGGAGGGAGCGCAGAACAAGAACCAGCCTGCTATATCTGTATTTATGTGGTAGTTTCCCTGACGGCGCAGAGCAAACTTTGCTGATCTGGCGCCTTCCTTAAGGACACAAAAGAAGCCCAGCAGGATCAGGCCACTGGTCCATCTTAGCACAGCATCCTGCTGTCTCGGGGGCCGGTCAGATGTCCCAATAGGAAAACCATAAACAAGGCTTGAACGCAACAGACCGCCGGCCCATCTGCGATTGCTAGCAGCTGCAATTCAGATGCACACTGTATCTAACAGTAGAGCTAAAAGACTGCCATCAGGGCAGCGCTGGCAGGGGCTGGTGGGCACCAGGTTGGGCACAGCTGGCCTAGAGGAACCAAAATACCCTAAGCCAGAAGGGAGGAGTTTTAAAGGAAATTTCCACACTCACCCACACCCAAATGGATTTTATAAGGCTGGCTAAGAGGCTAAATGGCCTCGGTTCAGTATATCTGAAGGAGCGTCTCCGCCTCCATCGTTCTGCCCGGACACTGAGGTCCAGCTCCGAGGGCCTTCCGGCAGTTCCCTCCCTGAAAGAAATGAGGTTACAGGGAACCAGGCAGAGGGCCTTCTCGGTGGTGGCGCCCGCACTGTGGAACGCCCTCCCACCAGACGTCAAAGAGATAAACAACTACCAAACTTTTAGAAGACATCTGAAGGCAGCCCTGTTTAGGGAAGCTTTTAATGTTTGATGTATTACAGTATTTTAATATTTTGTTGGAAGCCGCCCAGAGTGGCTGGGGAGGCCCAGCCAAATGGGCGGGGTATAAATAGTAATAATGATGATGATGATGATACAACTTGCGACCCTCCTTTTGCCTCCTGGATTGGAGAACGTGTGTGCCCCGCTCACAAATGTAACAGGGTGTATAGGGTGTCAGAGGAAGGATGTCAGGAGCTCAGCCTACACTCGAGTAGGAGCCTGGTAGAGACACATGCCCGACTGGCATGTTCTCTCCCTCCTGGTCGTTCTTTCGGGAGCTTCAAAAGCTTTCTTCAGCCTGAACATCACAGCGACCGATGCCAACAGACATCGGCACACTTAGGGATCCACAGAGTCTTCGCAGCTTGCGTGACAGACCTCAGCAACTCAGCATTTTGGCTAATCTACTTTATTTACATATAAACAAACACAGAGCACTGCAACATGGCTCCCTCTCTCTTGTCTTTCTCGGCTTGTCAGGAACTCAGGACTGAGGCTAGCCAGATAGCAAAGGGGGAAATCCTGCAAGAATCAGGGCTCAGTGTCCCTGCCAACGAGGGATGGATGCAAGTTTGCCGCTTCTGCCTGCCTTCCTCCTTCCTTTCTCAATTGCCCTGTTGTGAAATCGACAAATATCCCAAGGGCTGTCGCATGGGAAAGGAGCAAGCTTGTTTTCTCCTGCTGTGGAAGGGTAGGACTCGAATCCGTGGCTTCCAGTTACGAGAAAGGATATTCCGACTCAACATCAGGAATTTCTTTCCTGAGCTGTTCAGCTGTGTAACGGTCTCCCTTGGGAGCTGGTGGAATCTCCTTCGTTGGCCATCTGTCCTGGATGCTTTCGCCGAGATTCTAGCATTGCAGGGGGTTGGGCTAGAATGACCCCCGGGGTCCCTTCCCGTCTTCAGACAGCAAAGAGAAAAAGGACAAAGGACAATAGTCCCACTTCACGGAACACAGTAACACAAACATCCTGTCTCCATCACTTCCCACTTTGTGGACAATCCCATGACTGCAATCAGGGAGCAGGAATTCTAACAAAGGATGGTACTACTGCTGGTGGGAGACACACTGCGCTCCTTCTGGGGTATTTTCTCCACCTTTGGTCTCCACGCTGCACTCAGCTCTCACCTGCGGCTCCTAGTTTTAGGCCCCAGGTGAAAACGTTCTCTTCGACCAGGCCTTTGGCTGATCGATATTCTACAGCAGTGGTGTCCAAACATTTTTCAAAGAGGGCCAGATTTGATGAAGTGAAGGGCCATGTGGGCTGACCAAAGTTGTTGACCTTTTTTAGGGTTGAATTTACCCCAGGAAATAAACTGCTGCAGGGGCCAGATTATTATTTTTTTAAAAAAGATATTTATTAAAGTTTTCAAAGTATAACAAAAAGATTAAAAAAGAAAAATACAAAATAAAAATAGTTAAAAACAACTCAATCTTCCAATAACTTATCTTTCATTTGCTTATTTCCCGGACCTCCTCACGCCTCCCTTTTCTATATTCCAGTTCAGTTTGTTAGTTCAGCAAATCCCTCCCCTCTTTGTTTATCCTAATCTTCAACCTTAAAATATTATAACATTGGGTTTTTACCTATTAATAGTCCATTTTCTCATATTCCCTTATAACATTACAGCTATAAACCACTTAATTTCTATCCAACATCATTCTAACATTCATTAATTTTACAATATTTCTGTAGATAGTCTTTAAACTTTTTCCAGTCTTCTTCCATCAACTCTTCTCCCTGGTCTCGGATTCTGCCAGTCATTTCTGCCAGTTCCATATAGTCCATCACCTTCATCTGCCATTCTTCCAAGGTGGGTAGATCTTGTGACTTCCAATACTTTGAAATAAGTATTCTTGCTGCTGTTGTGGCATACATAAAGAAAGTTCTATCCTTCTTTGGCACCAATTGGCCGACCATGCCCAGGAGAAAGGCCTCTGGTTTCTTCAAGAAGGTATATTTAAATACCTTTTTCATTTCATTATAAATCATCTCTCAGAAAACCTTAATCCTTGGGCACTGCATGTTTTATCTTGTATTTTATTTTGTGAACCGTCCCAAGATCTTTTGATGAAGGGTGGTACAGTGGTACCTCTGGTTAAGAACTTAATTTGTTCCGGAGGTCCATTCTGAACCTGAAACTGTTCTTAACCTGAAGCACCACTTTAGCTAATGGGGCCTCCCGCTGCTGCCGCCGCTGCCACCGCCGCACGATTTCTGTTCTCATCCTGAAGTTAAGTTCTTATCCTGAGGTACTATTTCTGGGTTAGCGGAGTCTGTAACCTGAAGTGTCTATAATCTGAAGCGTCTGTAACCCGAGGTACCACTGTACATAAATTTAATAAAGAAATAACAAATAAAGATAGAAACTGTCAGCAGGTGACAGCGGCCACGGCCCAGGAAATGGCTTCGACTGGCTGGATAAGCAGGTGAGGGGAGCCGATGGGTTTCAAACCCTCGGTGGGTTAGGGACTTCTCCTGCATGTGAAGACAGGCTGTGGTGGATGGAGTGGACAAGACCAATACAGTGGTACCTCGGGTTAAGTACTTAATTCGTTCCAGAGGTCCGTTCTTAACCTGAAACTGTTCTTAACCTGAAGCACCACTTTAGCTAATGGGGCCTCCTGCTGCTGCCGTGCCGCCGGAGCCCGATTTCTGTTCTCATCCTGAAGCAAAGTTCTTAACCTGAAGCACTATTTCTGGGTTAGTGGAGTGTGTAACCCGAAGCGTATGTAACCCGAGGTACGACTGTAGTGGGTCCAACAGTCAAGAAGGTGGTTTCTGCACATGCTGTAGAATCCATACCTGCTGCTTTGTGGGACATCTTCACGAGAAGAAAAGGTTGTGGAGTAAATCCTACACAAATCTGGAGCGGAGTCCCTAAGGCAGTTGGATGGCACCTTGTACACCTCCTTCCAGGAACACCTGCAGCCCAGCTGGCGACAAACGTCTTGCTCTACGTTCCTTCGGATCACATCAGTGCTGTCTGGGAGATCTAGGACATTCACAGTGTTCAGGCTTCCACCGCAGAGAGGAGGAGTACTCCATTGTCTTTCAAGACAGATGGATGCCAACAATTCCTCCCTTTTAATATTACTGCGATGTGATGACTAACAGATGGGCAATGGAAGTGTGATCCTGCGAGAGCCCTGGAGGCAAAGAATCTGCCATTCATTCCTCGCTGCTCTCAAGAACTTGCTGCCCTTTCTACAACTGAACATATATTTGAAATACTTTATTGTCACTTACAGATAGGTAGCCGTGTTGGTCTGCCATAGTCAAAATAAAAAAAATCCTTCCAGTAGCACCTTAAAGACCAACTAAGTTAGTTCTTGGTATGAGCTTTTGTGTGCATGCACACTTCTTCAGATACACATGTACAACTTGTATACAGTGAGATTACACGAGCACTCCCCACTCAGCTCTCTTAGTCTTAATTCCCCCCGTTTACTCACGCACACCCACCAAACCCGAAAGACAGTTGCCCTGTTGTTATCTTTTCATTCAGCAGCCAAAGAGCCCACGGATAGAAGCCGTTCTTTACCCTGTTGGTGCGACTAATAATGCTTCTATATCTTCTGCCTGAGGGCAGGAAATCAAGAAAGTGCTGGCCAGGGTGTGAATCATCCCTGAGAATTTTCCTCACCCTCCTGAGGCAACGTTCTTCCGTGATGTCATTCAGCAGATTCACAGGACAGCTCATATCTTGTGCTGTATTCACCACCCTCTGTAGGCACCTCCTATCAGCTGATGTCAAACCAGCGTTTATAATTATAATTAAATGATAACTACCTTATATTTATCTCATTTCAGTCTCTATGCAGACATATGGACTGCTTATTATATTAATATAAATGTTTAAATCAGGATCACCGTTAATGACTTGTGTGTGTGTGTGTGTGTGTGTGTACATCTGTGTCTAAATACTCCCTTGTTTATTTTCCATTGTTTTTGAGTGCATCCACCAGACCTGTACACAGCAATCCAAGTGCGGCCATACAACATTGTAATATGGGAAACTTCGTTTCCAAACTAATTATTCCTTACATGGGATTTACCTTTTTCATGGCTCCTGCACATGGGGTTGAGATTTCCTTCATGCTACTTACTACAATCCCAAGTTCCTTTTCATGGTCAGTCTTAGCTGGTTCAGATTCTATTCACCTATTTGTGATGCTAGAAGGATCCCCGCCGCCTCTTAAGCTGAATTGCATTTGTCGTTTTAATGGCCAATTCGCCCACTTTGCAGAGACTCTCCTGGAGCCCCCTGCAATCTCCTTTTCTGATTTTTATCATTCCGAACTTTCGGGTGACACAGTTCATCCACCACCCCTTTCCTCGAGGCATATACCACTTCACATCAGCTAAAGATTATTTCTCGACTGCTTTTGCTGTCTGGATATATCAGAAGCAAATGTGGGGGGGTTGGCAGGGGGCAGAGATATACCGTTGCCTGGATCTCAGGAAGTGCCGGAAGATTAAGAAAACCTGCCTCCATGTGCGAACATCCCATTTCCACACTCCATAAAGCTCCACAAACCCATATGGCGCCTAGCACCAGAATGCTCTGCGGGTCTGTTATTCCAGCTGCGCGGCATATCTGGAAGAAGGGTCCAAAAAGCGATGCGTAGCCTTAACTAGAGAAGGAAACATGGAATCATAGTGTTGGAAAGGACCCCCAAAGGCCATCTAGTCCAGCCCCCTGGAATGCAGGAATTGTTCACACGCTTTCTGTTTGAAAACCTCCATTAGCTGTGCCACTAACCTCTGAGATCTGTCCAGTGGTACCCGAGAAGTCAAGAGATTTCACACAGACTTCTTTATCCCGATCTTTGACATCCGAGACGTGTGGTTTTAGGACCAACTCTATTATTGTGAATGAAATATGTCTGAACTGTTTTTTAAATTAAATTGTTGTAACCTGCCCGGGATCTGCGGGTGAAGGGCAAGTCAGAGACAAAGGAATAATGGTAGTAGCAGTCATCTTGTTGTAAAAGGTAAAGGACCCCTGGACAGTTAAGTCCAGGTAAAGTCGACTATGGGGTTGCGGCGCTCATCTCGCTTTCAGGCCAAGGGAGACGGTGTTTGTCCACAGACAGCTTTCCGGGCCATGTGGCCAGCAGGACTAAACCACTTCTGATGCAACGGGACATCGTGACGGAAACTAAAGCGCACGGAAACACTATTTACCTTCCCGCCGCAGCGGTACCTATTTATCTACTTGCACTGGTGTGCTTTCAAACTGCTGGGTTGGCAAGAGCTGGGAGCTCACCCCGTCACGGGGATTTGAACTGCCAACCTTCCAATCAGCAAGCCCAAGAGGCTCAGTGGTTTAGAACACAGCGCCACGCACATCCCTGTTTCTTGTTGTAGAAGTGAACTGCCAGCATAGTATTATGGTTAGAGTGTTAGACTAGGACCTCGGAGACCAGGGTTCGAATCCCCACTCGGCCATGAAGATCACTGGGTGTGATATTGGGCAGTCACTGCCTCTCGCCCTAACCGATCTCCCAGGATTGTAGCAGGAGATTAAATGAGGAGGAGAACCATGTTATGTCACACTGAGCTCCTTGGAGAGAAAAGGGATATAAATGCAAATAATATTAATAATAATAATTTATTATTTATACCCCGCCTATCTGGCTGGGCTTCCCCAGCCACTCTGGGCGGCTTCCTAAAAATATTAAAATACTGCAATACATCAAACATTAAAAGCTTCCCTAAACAGGGCTGCCTTCAGATGTCTTCTAAAAGTCTGGTAGTTGTTCTCTTTGACATCTGGTGGGAGGGCGTTCCACAGGGCAGGCACCACCACCAAGAAGGCCCTCTGCCTGGTTCCCTGTAACTTGGCTTCTCGCAGTGAGGGAACTGCCAGAAAGCCCTCGGTGCTGGACCTCAGTGTCCGGGTAGAACGATGGGGGTGGAGACGCTCCTTCAGATATACTGGACCGAGGTCGTTTAGGGCTTTAAAGGTCAGCACCAACACTTTGAATTGTGCTCAGAAACGTATTGGGAGCCAATGTAGGTCTTTCAAGACCAGTGTTATGTGGTCTCGGCAGCCGCTCCCAGTCACCAGTCTAGCTGCCCCGTTCTGGATTAATTGCAGCTTCCGGGTCACCTTCAAAGGTAGCCCCACGTAGAGCGCATTGCAGTAGTCCAAGCGGGAGATAACTGTTTGGACTATTTATAATTATAATTACACTAGAATTGGATATAATCTTTACTATTTGGTTCCTGGCAAATGCACGTTGAAGGAGATGATGACGACAGACTGAATAGATTACATGGGTGGAAGACAAATGAACAGACTCGTCTGGCAGACGCACAGCAGTGCGATCTACGCTCCAAAACCTTGGGCGAGATTCAGGTCGCTTACAGGGGTGCAGCCTCGTTGGCTGTGGGCCAGCTGGCAGTTCCGCATTCATCACTTTGCGATGGCAACAATAGCAGAACCGAGTGCCAGTATTCAAGCCTGAATGAACAGCCTTGGAGCAGGCAGCGCAGAAAGACCCTTCGTATCTGCTTTCATCTTGGAAACACAATGTTCTCCTAAAACAGGGATCCCTCCTGCATGTATCGCTGGAAGTCAGCGAGAAATGAGAAATATCAAGGCGCCTAGGGGATGCTTTGATCTCTGCAAATTCTTACAGGCAGTGACCTAAGCCACGTTTCAGACTCATGTGCGTATTGGAACTCCGCTATCCGCAAGACTTCACACTTCTCTGAACGTTGCAAGGCGGTTCGAAACTTATCAAAGTACGTGATTTGGTATTACGATGCAGAAATGGAATGGTGGGGTTTTTTAAAAACCAAAAACATGTACAAGTTACTTGGAGTGGCGGTAAGCCTCCCCTAGATGTAGATGTAGACTGGATTATTGTAACTCGCTCTACGCGGGGCTGCCCTTGAGACTGACCCAGAAACTCCAGCGGGTGCAGAATGCCACGGCAAGACTCCTTACGGGGTCCTCACCACGGGATCACATTCACCCAGTGCTATACTAGCTACACTGGCTCCCGGTGGACTACAGGATCAGGTTCAAGGTGCTGGTTTTAACCTTTAAAGCCCTATACGGCCTAGGACCCTCGTACCTACAGGACCGCCTCTCCTGGTATGTCCCATGGAGGACCTTACGGTCTTCAAACAAAAACATCTTGGAGGTCCTGGGCCACAGGGAGGTTTGGCTGGCCTCAACCAGAGCCAGGGCTTTTTCGGCTGTGGCTCCGATCTGGTGGAATGCTGTCACAAGAGACTAGGGCCCTGCGGGACTTGACATCTTTCCGCAGGGCCTGCAACACAGAGCTGTTCCACCAGGCCTTGGGCCAAGGCACAGCCTGACCCCCTCCTTTGGTAATTCTTCACAGAACTCTAGCCCAATGGTTGCCATCAATTTGATTTGAACTGATTTTATAATGAACTGATTTTAGAATGCTGTATTATTTTACTGTTGTTAGCCGCTCTGAGCCCGGCTTCGGCTGGGGAGGGCGGGATATAAATAAATTATTACAATTATTATTATTATTATTATTATTATTATTATTATTCCCATCTACTGGTTTCTCGGGGCTGGCTGGGGCTTATGGGAGTACAGAACAGCTGGAAGTCTCCATACCAAGGAAGGTTAAATGAAAGCAACACAATTGATCTCAATACAGTTGTGTCCACGGCCTGCCAGAGCTACAAAGAGTTTCCTGATTTGTCTTCCATGTTCCGCTGTTTCCTTAACAGTTGGCTTCAGCTCTGTTATGATGTCTGCCAAATGCGCCAGAGCAAAGGTTCAAAGGAGCAGGCAAGCCGAGGGAAGAAGTTGTCAGGCACCACACCACGAAGTAAATTAAACTTTTATTCTGCTATACATATATATATATTTATTTATTTATATTTATATATATATATTTATTTGTGAGCTCACAACCGAGCCCAGACATCGGTATACAATGTAGAAAGCGAGAGCCAGACACACCTGAACTCCAAAATAATAATAATAATAATAATAAATGCATATCGTCTGGAATCTCAAACAGACCACAAAATCCGCTTGTACGTTAGTGCAGTTGGAAACACATGCCCCAGTGGCAAACTACCTCATCTGGAGTCGAACTTGCTCCACTGGAAAAAAAAACCAAATTGTTGGGCAGCTCCAGTTGAGAAGTACAGAAGGTTTGGTTGATTCGCCCCACCTCAACCAAATGAAATTATTATTAAGTATGGCCAACAGCAAGCACTATTAAGAGTCCATTCACATCATCTCAAAACCTATTGCACTGTATATATAACATCTGGCTTGCGTGTTTGTATACTGCTTCACAGATTGATAGGGTCTGGGGGGAAATAATTAATGTGCCTATGGATTGATTTATTGCAATTTGCTGGTCCCATGAGACACACCTGTAGTCCCACGTGCTCCAGAGAGCTACTAAACTGCAGAAGCAGCGTCTTCAGTTTTTTAGGTCTGGCTTGAGTGCCAGAACTGTATTTCTTCCTAAACTGGCCACACAGTGATAAGGTGGGGGTAAGACCTAAGCCCATAGAGCTTCCCTCTTCACCACCACCCCCACTCTAATTTTCTACCTAGGAGCAATGGGAGCAATATGCCGGGCACATCTCCTGCACATGACCTACTGAAATGCATGGGGTGCTTACTGGGCCGTGCGCAGTGACTGACGCCGGCAAGAGTGGTGCAGGAAGGAAGGAAGGAAGGAAGGAGATAACATTGTGTAGGGAGAGGCGTTCTTACTGGATTTGACAGGGCCTCTTGCCCCTGAAGCAGGAAGGGCGGCAAGACCTGGATGAAGGCAAAAAGCTGTTGAGGAGGAGAGAGAACATGTGTCGAACGGTGCACACATTCACTCCTGTATGCCTTTAGCTAAGTGTTTGACTTAATTTTCCTCCACCCCAATCTGTCAAAGGGCTGAAAGAAATCTAAAACTTAAAAGCAGACAATGCTCCAGTGGCCTGATCCAATTGCCAGCGCAATCTGTAAATACTAGGAAAACCAGGAGAGGAAGCAGCAGAGGTTTACCTGGACTGTGGCGAGACCATGATTGTGTGTAACCCAAATCTACTTCCCAAAAACTATAAAGACAGTTCTCTTTTCTTCCCCGACCACCCACCCAATCCCACCCGATAACTGATCAGGGATTACGAGTGCAAGTTTTATCTTCATTCCAGATACATAGTTTTCACCTTGTGAAACGTGGCACCACCTCCGCTGTGTCCAAAAAAAGCTCACTTGTCGGAACCCTTCCGCGGCCTGCGGAAGGTGGGGGCGTCCTTGTTCAGCGCGCAAATCCTCCGGGAAAACTCTTCGAATTCCCCCAGGACTTGGTCGTCACACTCCACCGCCACGGCGTGGTCCACCGGGATGTAGTTAAAGGCTTCGAGCTGGTCTCCGGTGCCAAAGCCCGTCGCTTCCATGCCCATTATCTCTTCCGCCTGCTCAACCGTGCAGAGGAGGTCGGCACCAAGGGCGCCGCGGAAGGCACACAGCTGGTCACTGCTGGCCGCGCTGGGGCGCTCGCTGGGCAACGCCGCGCCATTTATTGCACGAGAGGGTCCCAGGAAAGACTCCTGTCGGTCTCGGGAGGTGTTTGGGCCCCTGTTTTCGCCGTTCAAGCTGTGGCACAGATCCCCTCCCTTTTTGTTTTCTTTCGAGAAGTCAATGGAGGTATCTAAAGAGGAGGATAAAGACCCGGCCTTCTTATTCGGCTCTCCCGCAATGGCAATGGGCTGTGTTAAAGCAGAGTTGTAACTCGGAGGAGGAGTCTTGTACTGAAGTCTCTCATTCTCAGAGTTGGCCCGTTTTCGGAGTCCCTTGTCTGGAGAAGGATGGCTGCTGGTGAACCCAATATCCAAACCCCCAAACGCAGAACTCTGCCTCTTTGGAACTGGAATGGCGCTGGAAATGTGGTGCCGATCACTATGGGGAGAAATGATAAGGACAGTGAAAGGTTATCTCACCTAAGCACTGCTAAGGTCAGTGGAGTCCGGTTCATCCCTTCCAGATCTGCGATTACAATTTCTTATTTCAGCAACAGGCTTCTATGCCTACTTCTGTGGCTCACTATTTTATTTATATACCATTGGAGCATCATAGCTTCCCGTTATCCTTGCCACAAAACCATGAAGAAAGGAATGAAGCAAGAAAATAGTGACTTCTCCCTGGCTTTGCAATTCAGTGGAGATCTGAGCCCAAATTTCTTACATGAAAGCTGCACTCCCTATCCATTGCACCACCGTTTAGTATTGTTTTGTTTTAGTTCATTTATGAGGCTCAAAAGCTAAGGGTGGCACTGAATGCATGGCTATGGGGCAGGCAAGAGGGGAAACCTCACTAATCATATGCCAATTTACCAGCAACATGGGCACAAGGCAGGTCACAGTCACTCCCAACTTGGCCAAGTTTTAAACTTTTACAGAAATCCCAAGCTTATTTGAGGTCCTGGTACCTTGAAAGCTTGCACATTCTGATGTTAACAGACAGTGCCACATGAAAGTCTCAACCTTGGATTCTGCATCCTAAGCCATTCACTTTTGCTTCTGCATTCTTTGTTTCTGATGAATTCCAGAGCTGGCTCTATGGTACCCGCAACTCCCCATTTACTCGGCGGTTGCATTCTGAGGCACTGTGCATCTAAGTGAAGTCGTGTATATTTGAAACACCACTGAAAATGCCTGCAAACACCTCGCTCTGCCCCCGCCCCTTTTTGTGACATTTTAGGGTCTCTTCCAGGTTCAGAATGATGCACAGTCACGCACATATTGAAGGCGAATAAATGAGGGGCTGTCTGTATTGATTTATCTTCTCACTACCATCAAATTGCTTCAAGGGAGAGATCAGAAGTGAGCCCTGGGATCAGACACTTTCTCCCTTGTAACTCAAGTCTAAGCCAAGAGAGGCTACATTTGTATCTCCCCAGACCCTGGGAGATGAAACCCTCTTCAGAGGAGAATTTTGCTTTCAAATAAATGCTGGAACTTCCGGACAACTTTGACATGCTGTAGCAAGAGCTAGAATCCTTGAAAGGCCAAGACCTATTCCCAACCTCTTTATAAATAAAAAAAAAATTGGGGGGGGGGAGGTGGGGATGGGTTGGCAGAGATAGTGTCTAAAAAGACGTCATAATTTATTTGCGTAACTTCTAAGGAGTTCCACTTTGGGAAGCTAAGTCAACTGGATGTTTAGCTCACTTCATCTCCACTAAAGGGTAAAGGGACCCCTGACCATTAGGTCCAGTCGTGGCCGACTCTGGGGTTGAGGCGCTCATCTCGCTTTATTGGCCGAGGGAGTCGGCATACAGCTTCCGGGTCATGTGGCCAGCATGACTAAGCCGCTTCTGGCGAACCAGAGCAGCGCACGGAAACGCCGTTCACCTTCCCGCTGGAGCGGTACCTGTTTATCTACTTGCACCTGATGCGCTTTCAAACTGCTAGGTTGGCAGGAGCTGGGACCGAGCAACGGGAGCTCACCCCGTCGCGGGGATTCGAACCACCGACCTTCTGATCGGCAAGCCCAAGAGGCTCAGTGATTTAACCCACAGCACCACCCAGCTTTCTCCAACCTGGTCCCATGCTGGCTGTGGTGGATGAGTTGTAGTGCACAACATCTGGAGGGCAACATCAGAACAGCTAACAATGCCATCCACACTGAACAATTATTTGAGGTGAAGCCACATGCAAACAGAAACCAATTTTAAGAAGAATCGGCGCTGCAAAATCAGTGCACTTATTTCCGTCTCACTGTTTTTGCCATCATTTTTTAAGGCTTGCCTCCGACCTCCTGGTCAAAAGATCCTTCTTTAAGACAAAACAAAACCCTCAATTAAACCCCCACCCCCAAACAGATTGCCTTGTTATTTAATATGTTTGCAAAAGGCCTGCAAAAACCTATGTAAAGACAGAGTACAATTCACAGTCTCAAATATGTATCTTTCCCTCTGTACAAAATGTTCCCTCTGAGGGACATTACTTGATCGCAGCTGGTTAAAATACTAAATCGTGATTGTCTGGACCCCTGCCAAGATGCACAGCTATATAGCCCAATGGTATGAGAATACTTTAAGGGAGGAGGGCGGGAATGTAACTTAAACATTTGATTCCCGCCCCCCACCTTTCTTTTTTTGGTTGCGAATATGACCTCATGGCAGCAAGAGATGAAGGTGTTTAAGTTGGTTTACAGCCATCCAAAAAGTTTGACACTTCAGGCAAACCCTTTGGCCAGTATCATGTCAAGTACAGAAAAGCAGAAGGGGGGAAAAAATCTCTCACCTCTTTAAAGATTATAGCTTAAATAATGCAGAGTAATGACGGGGTCACTGAAAGGTGCCAGGAGGAGATGGCCAGTAACGAAAGATGGGGAAACAGAAATTACAACATAAAGCGGTTCTCCTTTAGAAGATGAGGGGAAAGCTAAGATGCCATGGTAAGATGTAGCAACTGGAGTAGAGGATATAGTCAGGCAACGTGAGGCTCCATGCTGGGGAAGACTGCGCAGGGTGCAGGTCAGTCTGAATGGTGTTCTCACTATTTCTTCCCCCATGCTGAAAGCAAAGAATCACGGAATCCAGGCCACTGCACTTATGGGATTCTTGTGAAGTACACGCACCACAAAATTATGAGTACGGCACACAGGAAGAGAGAGGTTATACATTCTTTTTTGAAGAAAGCCCTATGCATTTTGGAACGAGCCTTTGTCAGGGGGCATGTTCTGAATAGCAATTCTCCCCGAGTGCCTAAATCACCGTCGCTGTTACTTTATGCATGCCCAAACACAAGAAGCCTTGAAGTGACTTAAAGGTAAAGGTACCCCTGACCATCAGGTCCAGTTGTGACCGACTCTGGGGTTGCGGCGCTCATCTCGCTTTACTGGCTGAGGGAGCCGGCATACAGCTTCTGGGTCATGTGGCCAGCATGACTAAGCCACTTCTGGCAAACCAGAGCGGTGCACGGAAATGCCGTTTACCTTCCCACCTATTTATCTACTTGCACTTTGATGTGCTTTCAAACTGCTAGGTTGTCAGGAGCAGGGGAGCTCACCCCATCATGGGGATTCGAACCGCCAACCTTCTAATCGGCAAGCCCTAGGCTCTGTGGTTTAACCCACAGCGCCACCTGCGTCCCTCTTGAAGCGACTTACAACCATGCAAACATGTGGCATGTTGATCACTGAAGACCAAATGCGCAGGAAAGATGGAACAGAATCTCAAAGGTGTTCATCCAACAAGAATAAGAAGGCCTCATCTTGCTCACACAGACCATAACCATACTGCAGTTATGACAATGGCAGGTTTCACTGGGGAGAGATTCCCACAAATGTGAAGACAGCACTGAAAATAGGCCTGGCTTCTCATTGCCACTCTCCACGCCTCCTTCTGAAAAGGCACCATATTAACTTCAAAAATGCACCGGTCCTAAAATAGGACTTCCTTCCAGCACCTGGAGTTTCCTCCTCTTCTCACTCCATGCCATTGGTGCTTTCCTGGAAGGGAAGCAACCCCCTCTTCTACCCTCAAGATGTGAAATGTGGATCAGGCAGGAGCAGAAACCAGTTGTACCTGCCATGGACAGGCAGGAGAAAAGTGGGGGAAAGGGGTAAATGGGATCGGGGAGCTTACTGCAACAACAAAATTCCCATCTCAAAGTTCCCCCTTTAGAGCTGGAAAAGGCTTTGGGTGGGTGGATCAATCCTACAAAGGACTGACAAAGGACTGACTTGCAAGAGCATCCATCCATCATAAATACACAGGAAGTGAGCCTGAAACCTCATCTGCTTTCATCCTCAAACCAAATCTGTATCTGTTCGTTTATTTTAGAAGAAGCAATATTACACACACACACACACACACACACACACCCCAGGAGGAAGACTTAAGTGGGGTCCAGAAGCATTCAATGCATTCCTTTCCCTGCCTGCCTGCATATTTCATCAGCAAATTGTGTAAACACAGGATACACATGGATGTCCAGGACGACAATGCGGAGAAGAGAAAGTTCAAAGTAATAAATAGCTTCTTTGAGAGGCAAAAAAACAAAAAAAAAAACCAGTAAATCACTGTAACTGAAAGCAAATTCTGCCAGAGAAAAGTGCAAAGCGAATGCAAGGATGCTCCAATGTATGAATGGGAAGGGGTACTTAGGCGAGGCAGCCTCGGGGCTGAACTCTGTGCAGCAGAATCTGCAAAATTCCGAGCAGAAATCTCTAGTCTGAAAAGGGTATTGTCCTTCACTTAACAAACATCTCTAAATATTAACCCCAGGCACTACATATGCAAGATATAGCGACAGCCACCAAGCTGGAAGGCTTTAAAAGAGGTTTGGTCACATTCACAGAGAACAAGGCTATCAAACGGCTGTTAGTATTATCTCCAGCATCAGAGGAGCATGCTTCTGGAAACCAGTTGCTGGAGAGCATGGATGAGAAGGGGGCTGCTGCATTCAGGTCCTGCTCATGGGTTCCCCCCATAGGCATCTCCTTTGGTCTTCCGAGAGCATCTTGCATCTGCCAACCACCATGCCTAGCAACTGCTGATGGACCTCCCATTAATTTGTCTGATTCCTTTTAAAACGAACTAGGCTAGTGGCCATTGTATCTTGTGGCAGTAACTCTGTACATTATCCACATGCTCTACGGGGAACTGGCTTCTGGGACTAGGCCAGTTGGCCAACCAACTCTGCGCTACAAAGTTGTCTGCAAATGTGTCCTGAAGGCCAAGTCACTCTGTGCCTAAACTCACAACAAGAACAGCAGCAGCAGGAGTCTTGCAGCAACTTAAAGACCAAGGTATTTGCAGCATTAGCTTTCGTGGGCCAGAGGGTCCAACAGGGTGCTTCCTTGCAAATTCTTTTTTGGGGGGTGGGGATAAGGTGGGAATGCATATGCCTAACACCTGTCCATCTCACCCCACTTGTCACAAAAGACACTGGATTAAAGGCAAACACAGAAGAATTATCAAACGGAAGGAATCCCACGGAAGTGCTGTAACAAGAAAACTCACGCAGAGGGGCTTAAGCCTCCCCAATCTCATTCTGACAGAAGCAAAGGGGGATCTGGCAACGCTTTGTCAGCCATGCGGATCAAGAGACTCTTGCAGTCCATAGTGTGGCCTACCTGCCTCACATATATTTATATATATATGCTGCCATAAATTTAAATTTTAATAGCTGGGGCCCTGTGGAGATCAACTTAACCATCTGTGCACAGTCATTTGCATGCAAACATTCCGCACATGCACATGTGAATCGGGCTCTGGCACTCAAGCGTGCTTGCGCCCAACTTCCCTAGCTGGAAATATGGCCCCCCTAATCTTCCCCTTGAGGGAGGATCTATGAAAAGCCTCATTACCGTTTATACTGTAAGGAAGTACCAAGAGGAACCGTTCAGAATCATCAGACCTATCTGAGCCTTGGAGGTGAGAAAGAAATGAGCCATAGACATGTGCCGAGGGGGAACGCGATAGTCCCGGAGAGGCAGGGCTAATATCCACACATGTTTTGAAATATTAGCCAGGCAAAGAATGTGTTTTGTCTTGATAATGAGAACATGCCACTCTAAGGAGCCACCCAGGGACAAGGGTCTACCTCAAGTTGGAAACCAGAATTCCACAGCGGGGAAAGTCAAATCCTGCAGATTTTCCACCGGCAAATTAAGCTATGCAAATGACATACACCGCATGGTGTTGCTTGATCTATTTGCTAGGTGGCTGGAATGTTCCATCCTGCCTCGGTGGCAGGGCTAATAATAATGCTAGACAGCATAATATTAACCAAGGCTTGGACTTACCACGCCATCACATCTGGGGCTGAAATGTACCAAAAATATGATCAATAGAAACTTGGGGTGGGGGAGGCTTTGAAGAAATATCGAATTGGGGGGGGGGAGATGCAGCCATCTCACATCTGGAAGCCCTCACAATCTCTTGACCCCTCCCCAAGTTCCAGAGGCTTTAGAAAATCTGTTTTAGCCTTTTAAAGGCTATAGCTACTGCCTCACACCACCTTGCCGACAAAGGTCCGTATAGTTAAAGCTATGGTTTTCCCAGTTGTGATGCATGGAAGTGAGAGCTGGACCATAAAGAAGGCTGATTGCCGAAGAATGGATGCTTTTGAATTATGGTGCTGGAGGAGACTCTTGAGAGTCCCATGGACTGCAAGAAGATCAAACCTATCCATTCCTAAGGAAATTAGCCCTGAGTGCTCACTGGAAGAACAGATCGTGAAGCTGAGGCTCCAATACTTTGGCCACCTCATGAGAAGAGAAGACTCCCTGGAAAAGACCCTGATGTTGGGAAAGATGGAGGGCACAAGGATAAGGGGACGATAGAGGACGAGATGGTTGGATAGTGTTCTCGAAGCTACCAGCATGAGTTTGACCAAACTGCGGGAGGCAGTGGAAGACAGGAGTGACTGGTGTGCTCTGGTCCATGGGATCACGAAGAATCGGACAAGACTAAATGACTGAACAACAACACTGCCTGAATATGTAGCTTCATATTCAGTTGCAGATGAATTAAGAGATTCTTTAGCACAATATTCTAATTCTCCTGCAAGAGATCAGCTCCTATTTTTATAAAGCACATACAACCCAGATGTGTTTGAGGCTCCCGGTCCCCAAGTCACTATCAAGTGACAAAAGGTTTGTGGTGGGACACGCTGCAAACCAAAAAGTCACGAGAAAGAGCTCTAAGTGCAACTTCCTAGGTATATAGTATGTTCTACAAACTTTTAATAATTTACCCCATGTTCCCATTACTGCAATGGACAGAACTTACCATCTGACCATGAGGCCGTGCTCCAGGAAGTTCTTCAGGTTAGGAAGTGTCTGCCTTAGATCTGTAGTTCCCAGCCCATGTTGGTATCTAAGCTATGGAGAGAGAAACAGGTGAATTAGCACATGGTTCTTCTGAACACCTGAGTAAACCTTGACGGGCTTAAGATGGGACAGCTTCCTTGCAAGCTGTATTCCAAGATCTGCATGCCAGAGAAGACGCTTGCTGTTTGAAGGTTGCACTTCCAAATACACATAGAAGAGAGCACCACTGAACACTATGACTCTTGTTTCTGAGGAAATATGGAGAGATTAACACTGCAAATCTGTAATCTAGAACCCCAAGCTCCACCAACCGGCACCAGTTGCAAAACAGCAGCCCAGACAGGCAGGTGTACACTAAGAATGAAAAGGCTTGGTGCTTAGCCAGGAAACAGTAATCACTATCAGCTCCCAAGATCACAAGTCCTTTCACACAAAAACTCACTCAACGTTCTTGTCCAGCAAAGTGGTGCTGGGTGGGGTGGGGTGGAAGAAGAGGAGGAGAAACTTGTACCAAGCAATCTACCAGAAGAGCCTTATCTACCTTCTCCCCACCCTTGCCTTAGGGCACATGTTGCACATCACACTTCTGAGGTGCTTGCGCACCATCGCAAATACAGTGGTACCTCGGGTTAAGTACTTAATTCATTCTGGAGGTCCGTTCTTAACCTGAAACTGTTCTTAACCTGAAGCACCACTTTAGCTAATGGGGCCCTCCTGCTGCTGCTGCGCCGCCACTGTGCGATTTCTGTTCTCACCCTGAAGCAAAGTTCTTAACCTGAGGTACTATTTCTGGGTTAGCCGAGTCTGTAACCCGAAGCGTATGTAACCCGAGGTACCACTGTACCTAAAACACGTAAATGATAGGGACGTTCGCCTGGTGCCTTCATTATACACCTTGAGTCGCCAGGCAAAAATGTTCCTTTTTAACCAGGTTAACTTCCTTTTTAACCAGGTTGATTTGATTGACATCCTTTTAAAATGTGGAGGGTTGTTGTTATTGGGTTGTTGTTTTTATTTTGCATTTATGTATTTTGTGGTTTTATATTTTGATTTTATTCTGTGAACTACCCTGAGACCTCCGGGTATAGGGTGGTGTATAAATTCAATGAATAATAATAACAACGGTCAGAACAAGAACGTGCATCTTGGGCGCTCAGGTGAACTAGCATCAATGAGACTGAGCCGGTGGAAGAAGACTCTGAACTGCGAATTGCAGCAGTGCAAATGAAACAAAGCTCAAAGGCATTTGTTCACAGGTCTTTCCTTGGCCCACTACTCAGAAGTTAATGCTCCAGGGAGTTTAGATTAAGGAAGATTTAGTACGATTTAAACAACTGTGCCGGCAGAGTGATTGCCTTTCAGCATGACTAATCAAGGGGCTGCTGTTCGCTTATGCTTCACAGACACTGTTTGATTCTCACAAGCCACTCCTGCCCATCTGAATCTGCAGGAATCTCTTGTCATAATTGCAAGCTGGAGCTCAGAAACAGTAATGGACAGAAAGACTATGGAAGCTGGAAAATGGGGCTTTGCTTGTAAGCATGAGAGAAAGAACCACCAGGTGCAAAAGGAGGAGAGTGCCTGCAACACTGGGGTAGCAGATGTTGTCCCCATCTTCAAAAGGGGGAGGAGACCCAGGTAAACTACTGACCAGTGAGCTTGGCATCAATACCAGGGAAGGTCCAAGAACAGATAATTTAACCATCGGTCTGTGAGCACTTAGAAAAGAATGCTGTGATTACTAAGACCCAGCATGGGTTTCTCAAAAACAAGTCATGTCAGACGAACCTTATTTCTTTTTTTCTTTTGATGGGAGTAATAAACTTGGTGGGTCGGGGAATGCTGTGGACATAGAATCATAGAATCATAGAGTTGGAAGAGACCACAAGGGCCATCGAGTCCAACCCCCTGCCAAGCAGGAAACACCATCAGAGCACTCCTGACATATGGTTGTCAAGCCTCTGCTTAAAGACCTCCAAAGTAGGAGACTCCACCACAGTCCTTGGCAGCAAATTCCCCTGTCGAACAGCTCTTACTGTCAGGAAGTTCTTCCTAATGTTTAGGTGGAATCTTCTTTCATGTAGTTTGAATCCATTTCTCCGTGTCTGCTTCTCTGGAGCAGCAGAAAACAACTTTTCTCCCTCCTCTATGTGACATCCTTTTATATATTTGAACATGGCTATCATAGCACCCCTTAACCTCCTCTTCTCCAGGCTAAACATGCCCAGCTTCCTTAGCCGTTCCTCATAAGGCATCGTTTCCAGGCCTTTGACCATTTTGGTTGCCCTCCTCTGGACACGTTCCAGTTTGTCAGTGTCCTTCTACATAGTGTATCTTGATTTCAGTAAGGCTTTTGACAAAGTCCCCCGTGATATTGTTGCAAGGAAGCTGGTGACATGTGTGCTGGATGAAGTAACTGTTAGGTGGATTTGTAGCTGGTTGACTGACCAAACCCAAAGAGTACTCGTTAATGGTTCCTCGTCATCCTGGGGAAAAGTGACAGGGTTCTGTCCTGGGCCCGCTGTTGTTCAATGTCTTCATAAACAACTTGGATGAAGGAATTGAGGCTTTCCTGTGACAACCCTTTAGATATTTTAAGGTGGTCTCTCATATCTCCTCTTAGTCTCTTTTCCAGGCTAAACATCCCAAGCACCTTCATCCATTCCTCATAAGGCTTGGTTTCCAGACCCTGGATCATCTTGGTTGCCCTCAACTGCACACATTCCAGCTTATCAATATCCTTCTTGAATTATGGTGCCTAGAACAGGACACAGAGCTCCAGGTGAGATCTGCCCAAGGCAGAACAGAGTGGGACTATACCTTCCCTTGATCTGGACACTATACTTCTGTTGATGCATTCTAGAGTAGCATTAGCTTTTTTTGCTGATGACTCATGTTCAGATTGTGGTCTACTAAGACGCCTAGATCCTTTTCGGTGTATCCCCTATCTTATATATATGCATCTGGTTTTTCCTGTCTAAGTGTAGAACCTTGCATTTGTCCCTATTGAAATTCATTTTGTTAGCTTGGGCCCGGTTCTGCAATCTGTTAAGGTCATCTTGAATCCCGATTCATTATATATTTGAATTACTTTTAAAAGCCCATCCTCAACTCCTAATGGTTTGTAGCATATAAATAACTAGATTAAGGGACTTGAGAAAGGCATGCATCAGTTCCAAATATAGGCAGGCTGGGAGGCTACACAACGGGAAAGAGGCTATTCTCCATATAAATGTAACAACTGTGCACTACTTTCGCTTAATCATTTTAATTTTGGAGTTGTCAAGGGAATTCAACAGCACCGTCCAAAAGAAGCCTTCAAGTCAGATAAAAGCTTTCTTGGCTCCATGTATGAGATCATTTTAGCTTTCTCTTAGGTATCACAGTGGAATTGCTGACTCTACTCAAGATTTAAGTTCTTCCTTTTAAGTGCAATACTTTACCAGAGGTGGGGCGGAATCAGCACATCTTTCTCAATGGGAACAGTAAAAGCGGTTTTAACATGCAGTCAACGCACTTCAAGCAGCTGTGAAGATGCAGCTACGAAAGCATTTATGATGCCAAAGGGGTCCCCATTACGATGGGCAGTTATGGGCTGGCCAATGGATGGAATGGCTCAAAGCCAAGTCCAATGCATAGCAGATTCCTCCATTAATAGAGACCTCCAAAGGCACATTCACATAGATTATATTAGAGCAGAGGCAGGATAGGAGGCTAGGGCGGCTAAGGTGTTCCTGGGCCACCAGGAAATGAATGCAAAAAAAATTCCATTGTTGGGATATTGAAGTAAGCTGAAGGAACAGTGCAGGCTTCAGAGTTTTGGGAGGATGGCAACGCTGTAAGTTATCATAAAAGTCCTGGAAAAGGAAGGATTCCACCTTGCTCACATTAGCCCCTTTCGTGAAAATGAAGCCCACAATGGGCCTCTGGATCCACCATAGGAGAATGCAGATTATCACGCATAGTTGCCACACATCCTTAAGAAGCTAGGAGGAGGCTTGCAGGATCCATTTGTCCCGCATCCTGTTCTCAGAACAGCCAACCATTAAACAGGCAGGCTCAAAAATGTGAGCTTAAAAGGGGGCAACTGCAAAAGGCTCTTCAGATACAAAGCCGTTTCATTAAACTTGTCAGGTGTAGACCCACAAACAAGAGAAAATTCCACGTCTGGGTGTGTTTTTTAACAAATGCTAGCAGGATACAACCCTCAACTTGCCATTTATAATTTCATCCAAGTGCAGAGTCCGCACCATTTTAAACAGAGCACGTTTATATTTGGGTATTTTTATATTTTGCTCTGCTTTGTTTTGCGGTTGTTCAGACTTTTTGTAACCTGTCACTATAGCATAAATTCATTAGATAAATAAATCTGGCAATGTTGGGCTCGTGGTCAAGGCAAACCTGGATGAGCTGAAGGCCACAATCACCTGTTATCTTTGCAGCACAGGATTTGGGGTTTTGTGTCTGTGGATCCCTCTCCAATCCAGGTACAGACTGTGGTTTTATGAAGATCTAGGTTCAGCTCTGTTGCTTTCTATCTGTGGACAGGTGGGGGGGGGAAGGCCCACGGACTCACTCCTCTCTCACGGTGAACAGGGGCTGAGAGAGAGGTGGTTTCCCACCATGAAGCAACAGAATGAAATAATATGTTGTTTAGTCATGTCCGACTCTTCGTGACCCCCTGGACAAGAGCACGCCAGGCACTCCTGTCTTCAACTGCCTCCCACAGTTTGGTCAAACTCATGCTGGTAGCTTCAGGAACACTGTCCCACCATCTCGTCCTCTGTCGTCCCCTTCTCCTTGTGCGCTCCATCTTTCCCAACATCAGGGTCTTTTTCAGGGAGTCTTCTCTTCTCATGAGGTGGCCAAAGTATTGGAGCCTCAGCTTCAGGATCTGTCCTTCCAGTGAGCACTCAGGGCTGATTTCCTTCAGAATAGATAGGCCGGATCTTCTTGCAGTCTATAGGACTCTCAAGAGTCTCCTCCAGCACCATAATTCAAAAACATCCATTCTTCGGCGATCAGCCTTCTTGATGGTCCAGCTCTCACTTCCATACATCACTACTGGGAAAACCAGAGCTTTAACTATACGGGCCTTTGTCGGCAAGGTGAAATAATTTAGATGGGTGGAAATGAGGAGCCTCAAGCCTGAGACAACAGAAAGGGTGGGCAGTGGCCAAATTGTGAAAGGCCTCTGCCAGAGACCAGGGATAAGCTGCAGACAGAGGACGCAATGCCCAGTTGACTGGATCAAGGGCACTAATATCAGAGAGCACTGTGTGTTCATAATCTAACCCCTTTCTCCAGGGAGGTACGCCACACTTTGATTTTATTTGGCATTACAATGAAGACAAAGGGACCGTTTACATGAATTACCTTAATGCTTGCTAGAGTGAGTTCCGCTTTTAAGAAGAGGTGCAGGAGACCCATTAAAAGCTGCCTCATTTTCAACCACTATTTTACCCAAAGTGAGTTTTTGAAAGAGGGCGATTTAGAGGGCAGTGCCATCATTAAGTACTTTAAACCTAAACCAAACAAACCACAACATCAATGTTTAATTCTTTTTACCATCAGCCCACAGTCTTGCACTGTAAACCTGAAACATCCCAAAGTTTATGCCTTTGTATTTATTTAATCTCTTCAGTACCGTGAAGTGATGTTTATCAGATTTCCAAGACATGGGCGTATTTGGCTTGTATGACCTCACTTGGAGGCAGCTTACACATTAATCTAACAATCATATCTATCAAGAGATTGTTTTCTCTCTCTCAAGGGTTAGAAGTTCACTAGCCCAATGAGGAAACTTAATCCAACTCTTGTTCCCATAAAGAACAGAGGGTTAACAGGACAAAAACACATCTAAAAATGTCGCCGTCTGAAATTTCAGATTTTGCACTAAAATTTGAACCAGAGTGAGGTAGTTTGCAAAGGAGTGCCAAACCATGGTTTGGTGTGTTGCTCCTCAGCTGCCACAGTAGGCAAGTGGGTGGATATGGTTCCTTCCAGCTTTCATCACATGATTATCCAATGCTATCTTGTTCTGCCCATCACCTTCCAAAAAGCACTTATGCCTTAATCATTAAGACTGCTGTCTGTGTATCAGAGAACACTGATGCTAGGGACAATTCCAAACACATTACCTACTGTAAAAACAAAAAAGTATTTCTCTAAAGAAAATATTGATTTCAAGAGGGTCCCTAGACGAGAAGTTTGATATAAGACGGTATTAGACTTTTATCAAGCCCTATATAAAACCGTCCAACACGTCTTAGAACAACTAGATCTACCTGGCGGGATGCATCTCCGTCAGCCAAGGTGGATGGGGCTGCCACCTGTCAATCACCTGATATCGCAATGATGCCATGCAATACATTCGCCAAAGCACAGCCCTACGTTTTCAGTTGATTGGCAGTGCCAGCAAACCTCTTTTGGCCCAGCTGTGTCTTTATCTGCCCTGCCCCATGTGGGCTTTGTTTGGCCAGAACAGTGGCACAGGCAAGATGGGGAGGCCAGGCTGCAGGCTGCCTGCTGCTGATAAGAGAGTGGCTCTGCCTTGTACGTATCAGGACCACCAGAGAGGGCTAAAAAGAAGCGGCTACTCTGGATTTCCATTCCTTGACATCCATCATCTGCATAGGTTATAGTAATGGCTCAGGATGAGCCAAACATTTTGATAAGATCTCTGAACCTTTTACCTGATCGTTTCCTTACTATGCTTTCTGGGTTTATTTGGCATTTGCAAACTGCACTGATTTTAACTACAATAAAGAAATGAAAGGCAAACATTTTCCTAACACTTAAGAGCGTTGGAAAGGTAGTGCACACTACAACTCTCTCCCCCCCCCTCTCTCTCTCTCTCGTGTGTGTGTGGGTGTGTTGTGGAGGAGAACAACTTCATATTCATTAAAACAGGACTGGATTTTCAGGTGGAAGAGCTAGGAATACACAAGGACTCCTGTGAACCTGCTTCTCACAAGTTCATCCGGTGCTAAAAGTGTGAATGTGCTCGTTTACTTGCCCGTCTCCGCATATGGCTTTGATAAAGTGTCTACTGTAGTCCAGGGAAACTGAAACTGAAGTTACCTGACAACACCAAAGCATAAGATTGGTGTGGTGCAGCTGAAGTTGCTATTATTCCCTGATTGCTTAAAATTTGCACCCCTTTTTATTTTAACACATTATAGCAAAGCAATGTACTATGAAAACTCCTAGTCTCACCTCCATGCATTATTAGCTTTCTGGCCCAGAAATCCGCACCAAGAGAGTGTTAAGGGTAAAAAAAGTGACACGCTCCCATGCTTCAAAAATACCGCAGCCAGTCTGAGGTTCTTTACTTCACACAGCACAGCTATACGCCGATAACTTCTATGGACGGGTGGGACACTACACGGGCATTTCTAGATTTCTATAAATAATATGCAATGCACTGCTTGCATTTATTTAGAATACTTTCTCCAACAGATAGCTGCTCAATAAACAAGAGGTAATCTGGACCATAAAGAAGGCTGATAGCCAAAGAATTGATGCTTTTGAATTCTGGTGCTGGAGGGAGACTCTTGAGAGTCTCATGGACTGCAAAAGATCAAACCTATCAATTTTTAAGGAAATCAGCCCTGAGTGCTCACTGGAAGGACAGATCCTGAAGCTGAGGCTCCAATACTTTGGCTACCTCATGAGAAGAAAAGACTCCCTGGAAAAGACCCTGATGTTGGGAAAGATGGAGGGCAGAAGGAGAAGGGGACCACAGAGGATGAGATGGTTGGACAGTGTTCTCGAAGCTACCAGCATGAGTTTGACCAAACTGCGGGAGGCAGTGGAAGACAGGAGTGCCTGGCGTGCTCTGGTCCATGGGATCACGAAGAGTCGGACACAACTAAACGACTAAACAACAACAACAATATCCACAGTTATACATAGCAGACCCATTGAGATCAATAGAATTAGCTCCACTGAGTTCCACTGGTTAACTCTCAAGTGACTTGATATCACTCATTGAGAAATAGAGCAAACAGGTGCTTTGGATAATCAATAACCAACAGGCAGGGATTTTGTTTTAGTCTTAGATGTCATCAGGTTAAGCATAGATGAGTTCTTGAATCGCATCACATCTATTAAGTACCCAGGAAATTTCTGATCGCAGGATCACAGAATTGTAGAGTTAGAAGGGACCTTGAGGCTCATCTAGTCCCCTGCAACGCAGGAATCTCAACTAAAGCATCAACGATTAGAAGCAATAGGCTATGTGTTGAGCAAGGAGAGGACTGTCTTGTCTTTCTGGAGTCCAGTACATGATCCTTTACTTTTTAAATTAATTCCACCTCTAGCCAACACAGACTGAAGGACCACTCCATCAGGCTCCACCTTTCTCTTATCTGTTTCCACCTCATTTGGTCATTATAAAAGCTACTGTCTATGAATGGTCCCGGCCGCTTCGTCCCCATCACGTGTTTTAGACGGTAATCCTGCAGGCAGGGATTGCCTTGTTTTCACTGACTGTATGTAAACTACTGTGGGGACCTTTTCAGGGGAATAGTGCTACAAACCAACACACTATCCACAAGCAAAGACCCGGGTAGGCTCCCACTTCTTCCCAGCAGCAGAGCCTAAGCCAAGTCTGAAGACATTCAGAGTTATAATATAGTAAAAAGGACCCCTGACAGTTAAGTCCAGTCGCAGACGACTCTGGGGCTGCGGCGCTCATCTTGCTTTACTGGCGAGGGAGCCGGCGTTTGTCCACAGACAGTTTTTCTGGGTCATGTGGACAGCATGACTAAGCCGCTTTTGGTGCAACAGAACACCGAAACCAGAGCAGCACACGGAAACGCCGTTTATCTTTCCACCGGAGTGGTACCTATTTATCTACTTGCACTTTTTGGCATGCTTTCGAACTGCTGGGTTGGCAGGGGCTGGGACCGAGAAACAGGAGCTCACCCCGTCGCGGGGATTTGAACCGCCAACCTTTGGATCTGCAAGCTCAAGAGGCTCAGTGGTTTAGACCACAGAGCCACCTGCGTCCCTTAATATAGTACTGAGCTATAAACAAAGGCTGAAAGTTTCCCAGGTGTCCCCAAATCAAGGTCACCCAGGTGAAGCTAAGCAAAATAGCCGGCCAACAGCAATTTCCCATAGTTAGAAGCCGGACAGAATACTTACACATCTATAATTTTCTAACCATTTTTTTAAAATGGGAAAATTAAAATATTTGAATTTTCTGCCTTCTGACCAGCTGGAACTGAATGATGCAGTATCTGCTTGTTTTATTTGTTAAGTGGTAAAACGGTTTCTTGTGTGCAATTGTCACCCTTGCTTTCTGTGCAGGAAAATTGGTTCTGCTGACTCTAAAGGACAAGAAGTGTTAGGCAAAGCCAAGCGCCACAAGCCTAAGCAGCAATGGGAAGCAAAATCAATTCTATTTTAAGGCGTGTCCAATCAAAGTAAATTAGCAAGCAGGCAGAGTGCAATGAGATTGAGTGTTTGGGGGGGGGGGGCTCAGTTAATTTCATTATGCACAGGTTGTACATTGACAATAAAGGTATTATTATTCTTATTATTAGAGGGAGTTACCAGGCTCAAAGTATACAACGCAAGCCAGTTATGACTGCTAGATAATACTCCCGCTCCCACTAGGCCACATTCACAGCATGCCATTTAAAGCACTGTGATACCAGTTTAAACAGCCATGGCTTCCCCACAGAATTCTGGGAGGTGTAGTTTTTTAAGTATGCCGAGAGCTGTTAGGAGACCCATTTCCCTCTCAAAGCTACAATTCCCAGAAGGGATTAGCAATCAATCCCTCTTCACATCGGGATGAAAACCCGAATATTTGCAACTCGTCAGTTCCAAATACTAACAGGGCTCTGTTGGCTTCTTTTTTAAAAGAAAGAAAGAAAGAAAGAAAGGGAGAACTTATTCGTGGGCTTTTAAAAAATAAATAAATAGATGAAACAGATGGAAACCATTACCAGCAAGTTGAAATGGAGCACACCGATATACCATTCCCGGGTCAAAACAACGCCCATAATGATCCGCAGAAAATTGTATTGACCTGCTTATAATTCTACCTTGCGTTCTCCTAGGAGTTAGATATGGCTTTCATTGTTCTTATTTTGCAATTTCACAGAAATTCCATTCTCCCTCTGGGGACGTGTTTTGATTGCCCAAAGATTTTGCTTTGCATGCCTCGGTCCTCCACGCACAGCCCCCCCCCCCGAGGAGTCTGTGGGAAAGATACAGATCACGGAAATCCAGGATGAAGTGCTTCCTGCCTGACCTTAAGAGCCACTCACACAGCCAGCTTGACCAACTACTGATTCCCTATGCCCAGCTTAATATGGCTGCTCCCGGAAAACTTACCTATGGCATCAATGGCAGTCTAAGAAGGGCGTCAGATTCTTGTCTTCTGATGGAAATGGGGATGACCTATATTGTTGGGTGTGTTAAGCTGTCCAACTGTGTACACACTCTCTGCAAGGCATGCAGGGAATCAGTGATCATGTGAATTAGGATGATCTCCCACAAGTGTGCAATGCAGATAAAGTAGTAACTACATTACTGTCTTCCCCGATGATGGATGCATGCAGTTCTGCTACGGAAGGGTCCTTTTCTGAGCTAACATACCTGTGCAATATTTTTGTTGAGAAGGTAGACGCCATAGTCAAACTGCAGTTTCTCTCCTCCCTTTGGATACAACGGAAATCTAAAATGGAAAGAGGAGAAAACATGAGCACACTTGTCTATCCAACCAACCCAAAGATTAGTGACTTATGACGGCCGTTTCCACTGTCTTCCATAAAAGTTTCTCCTCCAGTACATGTGCATTCAAACTTTTTTTAAAAAAACAAATAAATCTAGAAATGGTCAAATTTAACGAACTCAGCCCAGCTCTGAACTAAGGGCCGTTGCAGATTTTTAAAACAAGACACACAGGAGTCAGTGTTATGAATTACAGAAGTAAGGTGGGAAAGAGATGTAAATAAATGAACAGACCATTGCATAAAGTTATTAAGATGCAATCCTATACCTATTTACACAACAGCAAACCCCGTTGAGGGACACGACTGGTGCTGTGGGTTAAACCACAGAGCCTAGGACTTGCCGATCAGAAGGTCGGCGGTTCGAATCCCCGTGACGGGGTGAGCTCCCATTGCTCGGTCCCTGCTCCTGCCAACCTAGCAGTTCAAAAGCACCTCAAAGTGCAAGTAGATAAATAGGTACCACTCTGGCGGGAAGGTAAACAGCGTTTCCGTGCGCTGCTCTGGTTTGCCAGAAGCAGCTTAGTCGTGCTGGCCATATGACCCGGAAGCTGTACGCGGGCTCCCTCGGCCAATAAAGCGAGATGAGCGCCGCAACCCCAGAGTCGGCCACGACTGGACCTAATGGCCAGGGGTCCCTTTACCTTTACTAAGTCCCGTTGAACTAAATGGGATTCACTTTTCAGTAGACATGCATAGAATTGCACAGCATGGAAGGGGGGGGGGAAGGGTGAGAGGAACTTGTGTTGGGAAGGTGCAGGGAAGAAAAGGGAAGCAGAAGAGTCCAGCTCCATCTCACACTCACGTTTGAGTTTTTATTTACAAAAATTAAATGCAAAAATTGCAAATGAAACAAAAATAGTTTACCGTTTGTAAAAAAATAAACGAGATGCATCCTTAAAAAGAGTGTGCCTTATTCTAATAATAAAAGGCTTCCAGTTTTGAAATAATCTGTACTGCTTTCTTCGTTTTAGTTCCAATAAATAATCACTCTGCCATATTCATATTTATTGTTTTTCCATTCAGGAGTGGTAGGATTAGAGATTGTTTCTCAACATTTGGCACAGCATATTCTGAATGCTCCAGATAATTTATACACAAGCTAAAAGGCACAAGTCCTAAAACTAATCCTTGTGGAATTCTGATTTCTACATTCCTTAATGGGAGAACTGCCCATTTATTCCTATTCTCTGCTTCCTGGTTTAACCAGTTACTGATCCATTAAAGAACTTCCCCCTCTTATTCCATGATTGCTAAAGCTTACTTTTGTCCTCAGTGCAGTGGCTTTTAATTTTGCTGAACTTAAAAAATAATATCTACAAACATCAGAAAACTATTGATCAACAGGATCTACCAAGAGTCTTCAGGACAGCGCAGGATTACAATTTAAAACAGAAATTCAGTTCTGAAATGAGATCGTAATGCATGACAGAAGTTGTGTGTTATTAAACAATTTCTTTACAGCAACCAAGACAAAAACTATATTATTTCTAACAAGAGCCATTAAAGTCAAAGGTTTAACAGACGTCATTACAGTACACCAAAACGTCAAGGTCTCAGTTTTACAATACTTCAAATTCTTAATGGGTCACTTCAAGTTGAGAAGTATAAAATCACTCTAACCACCATATATCTAAGCTCGCCTTACTTAATAGTTCTATAAATCCAAGCTGTCTGCAGTGCAGGAAAATAAAACACACTTTAAAATGAACATACGTGCAGCGAGATTCCACTGCCTGCTGTTGTTGTATAAATCACATGGAATTTGTTTCTATATCTACTGAGTTACTTTATCCAACTGTAGCAGGATTTGGATTATAAAAGGATACAATTACAATTAATAGCACAAAATTCATTCAGCCTGGACAATAAATATGCCCTTTAAAAACATTGTGCAATTTGTTACGTGATAGTATTTCATTATGTTGCCGGGGGAAGAGTGATATTTGCTACAATTAGAAACAAAAAGCTTTTAAAAAAAGAACACGTAATGGTCGGACGATACAGAGGGCTCAACCGTTTCCTCCTACTTCATTTTAAGATAGCTTCGTATCGTTAAGTTAAAAAAAAAATCCTTTTAGTTTCTCTATTTTAGCGACCCTCCGCACTTCGTCAAACACGTGAGGGGAAAACCAGTGAATTTAAGAATATCGGCTTTAATTATCTGCACAATCGGAATGAATTTCAGGAACCAAATAGTCGTGTTGAAAAATACGCCTTTCGAGCCATCTGGTCCCCAAATGGCAACTAGGCATTCTGTTCTGGCAACTGTAACCCTGGATTAAGGAGCCATTTAGCACCCAGGTTTTATATCTGAGTTTCTAACATTGGTGGGAGCTAAATGACAACACAAAGGAAGATAATGTTCCAATGCTATCTATCTAGCTATCTATCTAGCTATCTACACACACAAAACCCCACTACTGATTCCTTCTCTTGGTTAATTTCTTTAAAAAAAAAACCCACCATGGTGGGCAAGCATCCGACTCGCCTATCTCTCATCCCTTCCCATGATTATGGTACAACCCAATACCAAATTCTTGAACCGTTATCAAGTGTCAAAACTTCGGCAATAGACAATATCTCGGCTGAAGCCTCCAGCCGCTGGGATCACATGCGAAGCAGAAGCGGTGAGCCAATTTCCTAACAACTCGCTTCCCCTTAAAAAGCGATGTGTTTTGTCCAGGAGCGTTCTCAAGCTCCAAATATTAAAAACAGAAGATCTAAAAAGCTTACTTCACCTGAGAAATATTCAGTGAAGTCAACGGGACTAGGCTGGCTCAATTTTTCTCCTTCTTCTCGTGGATTATTACTTTGTGGATAATAGCATTGTCCTGGCAGCGTAGCGATTCATTAACTATAAGCTCGGTATTTCTTAGCTCAGTGTTAACAGAAATGTAGGAGGATTCCTTAACAGTTTAGCATAGCAGAAGAAATTAACTAAGAACATCCTGCAATCTTTCTGTTTTAAGCCACCACACTTTTAAAGCCAAGAATGACTACAAAAGGATACCTTTGGTACAATCCATCTCCTGTTAACTAAGCTCACTTCTGCTATCCTAGGTTTTTTTTTGCTGACCTTAGACAAGCACTTCCCAAATCACACCCTCATTTCATTTCATAGCCACATGATGTTATTGGGCTAATCTCGACCTGTTCAGCATCACGGGACAGCTTCAATATTTGAAAAGGCTGTAATGAGTCTCCACAGGCCTCTTAGGTCAGTCAGATGTTAACTGTTAAAGTGAAGCTAAAAAGGATCTAGGTGCTATATTTTTTTAAAAAAAACCTTTCAGATACAAAGGTTTGCTCTTCCAGGTTCTCAAGCCTAAACATCTTTATTGCCAAGTTCTGTGATTTATGAACTTCTTTGTGTTCAGAGAGATCAATCTCATATGTACCAATAAGTTGGCGACTGGTTTTTCATATGTCCATGTATAGCCACCTGCCTTTAATCCAAACTATTTTTTTTAAGCTTAAGGAAATGATTGATTTTTAACCGTACCCACCTGTTTCTAATCTGACATGAAAAACATGTGGTTTAGATCCTGATTTTCCTCTAATCAGACTTTTTGCTTGCATTTCAAACTGAATTGAAGAAACCCCAGTAAGGAGCTGCAAATACACACACACACAAAACCGAGGGGTGGAATGGCTGAAAATGTAATGTTTCCAGTCACATCTTGAAAAGAAAGCTTCAGCAGCTGAAGCCCTGTGCACTCAAAGAAGGGATTACATTCCAATTCACGGTAAGAGATGCCAGGTGAAAATGGTTAGACTGAGCTTTTCTAGGGTGCCTCCTCAACCTGAGGTATTTGGGTTTCAGTAAAGTGCAAAGACCTGGTAGTCTCATGGCTAGCAATCCATTCCTCTGCGAGTGGAAAAAGGTACATGTTAGTAACAAGTTTCCTTGCCTGTCTCCCAGCTGTTGCCCTATGAGTTATATATCTGTAACATCTACTGTGCTTCAGGAAAACACGTACAGTGTTACAGACGGGATCCATTCCAGAGGCCCGTCCGTAATGTGAAATGCCCGCAACTCGAAGTGCTGTGTTTGCGCAGACACACAGCGCGATTTGGCAATTTGTGCATACACGAAGTGAGAGTTAGCGCTTCTGCGCATGCGGTGAAACCCAGAAGTAACCCGTTCCGGTACTTCCGGGTTGCCGCGGGACGCAACGCGAAAAGACGTAACATGAAGTGGACGCAAAATGAGGTATGACTGTAGTTTGCTTTTGACACCCAACTGGCTAACAGAGGGAGGGAGGGAGGGAGGGAGAAAGGCAGAGAGATTGTTCCTGTTCTAGTAAGTGCCACCAGGCACCATAACTTTATCTGTCTCATTTTGGGCTGGCTCCTCCTGCTCTGCCTGGTGAGTCTCCCTGCCTTTTGTCTTTCTCATCCTCAAATGGCTCCATGCATTTGGCTGTTAACTAGAAGGCTGGTGGTTTGAGCCCACTCAGGGAAGGCTGTGGGCAGGATTCCTGAATGGCAGGGGGTCAGACTAGATGACCCTCAAGATCCCTTCCAACTCTGATTTGAACTTCCCACTTGGGGTTTAAAATGTATTCCTTTCCTTACCTAACACTCAAAGAACTTAAAGAGCTCCCCAAAATGATCAAAGTGTTCCATATCAGACCTGCATAGCAATTTTTCCCCCGCCTGCAAAATATAATAATAATAATAATAATAATAATAATAATAATAATAATAATAAGAAGAAGAAGAAGAAGAAGAAGAAGATGATCTTTATTGTCATTGCCCCCTTCGGGGACAACGAAATTACTTGACTGCTCCATAAAAACACTAATTAAACAATACAATATAATACAGCAAGGGAGATTAGATGACTTTCAAAGTCCAGGCTTCCCATTCAGGGCCGAGATCGCTCTGGAGAAGAAGCTGTTCTTAAGATGGCTCGTTCTTGTCTTCATCGTCCTGTATCTCCGTCCCGACGGCAGGAGCTCGAAGAGACACTGACCAGGATGCGATGGATCTTTTACTATGTCCAGTGCCTTCCTATGGCACCTTGTGGCATAAATCTGCTCTAAGGTGGAGAGTGGGCAGCCAACAATGCTCTCTGCTGCCTTAACAACCCTGCACAACCCCATCCTGTCCTGGGTAGTACAGCTTCCGTACCACACACATAAGCCATAAGTGAGCACGCTCTCAATGGCACAGTGATAGAAGGCAAGCAGCAGTTTCTGCGGTAGATGGTTTTTCCTTAGTATTCTCAAAAAGTACAGTCTCTGCTGCGCCTTCTTCACAAGCCCCCTTGTGTTGACACTCCAGGACAGATCCTCTTGTAATTCAATGCCCAAAAATCTGAACGTTGTTACCCTCTCCACACAGACCCCATCAATCAAAAGTGGCTGGACGTTGCTCTTCTGTCTCCTGAAGTCCACCACAAGCTCCTATATAGTTTTTAAAAGCTGGGAAGGGAAAACCTTACCCAAAGCGGCTTTAGAGCTGGGTGAACTAGAAGCAATTATATATAGCCTGCTTTAAACTACACAAAGACCTTGGTTGCCATTCTGCAAGTGACAGACACATACACATAAACTTCACTGCACCAAAAACTACCAAGTCATTATTTAGTAATTCTGCATTTGTAAAATGCTTTGCAGTCTGTATCTTGCTTGTCTCGTGCTGGTCTCAATTATACAGATAGAAATCTAGAGCTGAAACTTGTGACTTACCCCAAGGCCACAAAGCAAGCTCACAAAACAGGTGGGACAAATCCAGCCTCAACAGCTACTCTTCAGTGACTAGAATGTGGGCAACCTGTAGTCCTCTAGACTCCCATCAGCTCCAGCTAGCATGGTCGCTGGCGAGGGATGATTGTTCATTCTCACCCTAGACTACAGAGTATTTTAGAGCCACTGCTTTAAGTAATTCTAGCTTGAAAACTGGATGTGGAGCCTCCTTTCTGGCCCTCTAGCCCCAAAACTGTTGCACCACAGCCAAAAACATGCTCAATCCACATCTATCTATAACAAGTCAACTTAGTTGTGGGTCATTAATCACATATCAGCATATTGCCCAGGCATGCAGTCTGCAACTAGGTGGCCAGCTTGAATGGCAATGGCAAAGCAATCCTTTTGACTTCCTCTAAAAATAGTGCCTTCCACTTAAATTTTAAAACTGTTCTTCATAAGATATCGTAGTATTCGTAAGCTGCAGCACTAGTTAATACCCCTGCAGCAAAAGGGAGCCAGCCCTCAACTCTAAACGAGAAGCCAACAGTTCAGGAATACTCACTAGCACACGCTTGAATTATACCAATTAGAGTGGTCGAATTCTGGGGCCTCGGCCAATTGACCTAATTACCCATGCAGCTTGGGAAAGCCTGGGCTCATTTCAAGTCTACAAGAGACCGGATATAGTTGAAATACCTAATCCCTGAGAGGTCACGAGGGTTAAAACTACTTAAGTACGAAATTTGGAACCACTTGAAAATTGCTATAATTCCTGATTAGCAGTATTGATACTGTGAGTGATTGCTTAGATTATGGAAGAATTTTACAAACTAGGGCTAAGTAGGCCACAGTCACGTTATTTTTGGTTTGATATATTATACGTGCCCTTGAGCATCGTCTGCTGGAGGCGTATTATTTTGCACACGCTCCCCCTCCCCCCCCCGAGATTTCAGAACTACTGAAAGAATACTTCCATTACCATAGCAGAGTTAAAGTGTATTATTATTTTAATACATAATAAAAAAATATTAAGTAGAAGACTTAGGTTTCCGTAACATTTTCCAGAGCTGACTCAAGTAACTTGAAGCTACTTGTACTCAGAATAAACTCCATCAGCAAGTTCCCTTCTACTATGGAGATGTGTGGCCTGGTACTCTCGTGATGCATCAGATCAATGGGTAGTGTTAAGGAAAAAATCTAGGTGGTGAGGCTGCTCAGTCCCCCAGCTGGTCGGGCAGAGCCCGCGGGTCCCTGTGGAATAAAGGAAGGATTCCAGCCAACCGGAGCAAACAGCTGTAGACCAAAGTTTATTGCGCAACAGGTTCAAAGAGCAAATTTGAACCCCGAGGATGGGGTGACAAAGACTTTTAAAAATTTCCCACCATATCCCAGAATACAGTTCATACAGCATCATTGCTACATCACTGACATGTCACAAAAGGGGAGGGGTTAACCTTGGCAAACATGTCCAGACAAGTCCTTGGTACAAGATTAGCATAAGCAGACATGGCAGGGAAAGACTCAGGTATAAGATTAACATAGACAAATATGTCTTAAGTACCCACCACCCAAAAGTACAATAGAAGTTCCTTTGCATGTCTGGAGCCTGAGGCGAGTCAGGTGATGAGATTTGGCTTCCTTTGGCTAACAATGAGCCCAGCAATTGTCACCTCTGGGAACTTCCTGGAGTCCTTTTTCAAGGGGAAAATAGCTTTGGAATGGAGGAAACTGGGAAAGGAGATGATTTTATATTATTTTTTAAGCTAGGTAACTTCCCTGAGCTGTCAAGCTGAAAGGATACATTCAGGCATAATATTTGTAATATTTAACTTTAAAGATGTACCCCCCCCCGGTAATTTCCGTAACAGTTGGAAAGGAAGTCAGACACATGCGTGTTCACTCACCTAAACCAACACATGCATCTGTTCCTAGATGCCGATCATGGCGCCGCACACTGTCTTTCCAAACATGGGGAAAAAAATTGGTTCTAAAAAAAATGTAATGTACGAAGCAAACCAGAGAGGTGTCTTGTGAAATAAGTGCTATATGGGTGACAGATACAGAAGGCAGGAATAGTCAAGCTAAGGTTTGCCTCCGCACACAGATGAAACAACATGAGACTAGAAGATATGGACAGAGATCCTCACAGAAGAAAAAGTTCAGTCCCAGACTGAGAAACACTAGAAAAGAATGAAGAATCACCACAATGCACACCCACCTCTCACACTAGGAAAGGCTTTATGAAGTCTGAAAATAGAACAAGGAGAATTTTAAGTGACTCAAATGTATTTATCCCACATATTACCATACTGGCCTGAATATAAGCCACACTTTTTCCAAATTCCGACCATGAAAAGTTAGAGCGCGGCTTAAATTTGCAACCTTACAAAAATTGGCTTTGACGATATCGCTATAGGATTTTCTTCTACATTTACGGGTGTGAATGCCTACAGAATTTTAAGGGAGTGGCTTACCGTATTTTTCGCCCTATAGGACGCACTTTTTCCCCTCCAAAAATGAAGGGGAAATGTGGGTGCGTCCTATGGGGCGAATGCAGGCTTTCGCTGAAGCCTGGAGAGCGAGAGGGGTTGGTGCACACCGACCCCTCTCGCTCTCCAGGCTTCAGGAGAGCCCCAGCGCCAGCCCCACAAGGTCGGGGGACAGAGGGAGGCGGAACGCCGCCATCCCGCTGTCTCCCAAAGTGGTTTGGAGGCTGACGGTGGGGAGAAGAGTGCTTCTCCCCGCTGCCTGCCCCACCACTCCAGGGACAGCAGGGAGACGCAGCGTGTCTTCCTACTGTCCCCGGACCTGATCTCAAGGCGGGCGGCGGGGAGAAGAGCGCTTCTCCCCGCTGCCTGCCCCACAAGCTCCAGGGACAGCAGGGAGACGCATCGCGTCTTCCTGCTGTCCCCGGACCTGATCTCAAGGCGGGCGGCGGGGAGAAGAGTGCTTCTCTCCGCTGCCTGCCCCACAAGCTCCAGGGACAGCAGGGAGATGCAGCGCGTCTTCCTGCTGTCCCCGGACCTGATCTCAAGGCGGGCGGCGGGGAGAAGAGCGCTTCTCTCCGCTGCCTGCCCCACAAGCTCCAGGGACAGCAGGGAGATGCAGCGCGTCTTCCTGCTGTCCCCGGACCTGATCTCAAGGCGGGCGGCGGGGAGAAGAGCGCTTCTCCCCGCTGCCTGCCCCACAAGCTCCAGGGACAGCAGGGAGACGCAGCGCGTCTTCCTGCTGTCCCCGGACCTGATCTCAAGGCGGGCGGCGGGGAGAAGAGCGCTTCTCCCCGCTGCCTGCCCCACAAGCTCCAGGGACAGCAGGGAGACGCAGCGCGTCTTCCTGCTGTCCCCGGACCTGATCTCAAGGCGGGCGGCGGGGAGAAGAGCGCTTCTCCCCGCTGCCTGCCCCACAAGCTCCAGGGACAGCAGGGAGACGCAGCGCGTCTTCCTGCTGTCCCCGGACCTGATCTCAAGGCGGGCGGCGGGGAGAAGAGCGCTTCTCCCCGCTGCCTGCCCCACAAGCTCCAGGGACAGCAGGGAGATGCAGCGCGTCTTCCTGCTGTCCCCGGACCTGATCTCAAGGCGGGCGGCGGGGAGAAGAGCGCTTCTCCCCGCTGCCTGCCCCACAAGCTCCAGGGACAGCAGGGAGATGCAGCGCGTCTTCCTGCTGTCCCCGGACCTGATCTCAAGGCGGGCGGCGGGGAGAAGAGCGCTTCTCCCCGCTGCCTGCCCCACAAGCTCCAGGGACAGCAGGGAGATGCAGCGCGTCTTCCTGCTGTCCCCGGACCTGATCTCAAGGCGGGCGGCGGGGAGAAGAGCGCTTCTCCCCGCTGCCTGCCCCACAAGCTCCAGGGACAGCAGGGAGATGCAGCGCGTCTTCCTGCTGTCCCCGGACCTGATCTCAAGGCGGGCGGCGGGGAGAAGAGCGCTTCTCCCCGCTGCCTGCCCCACAAGCTCCAGGGACAGCAGGGAGACGCAGCGCGTCTTCCTGCTGTCCCCGGACCTGATCTCAAGGCGGGCGGCGGGGAGAAGAGCGCTTCTCCCCGCTGCCTGCCCCACAAGCTCCAGGGACAGCAGGGAGATGCAGCGCGTCTTCCTGCTGTCCCCGGACCTGATCTCAAGGCGGGCGGCGGGGAGAAGAGCGCTTCTCCCCGCTGCCTGCCCCACAAGCTCCAGGGACAGCAGGGAGATGCAGCGCGTCTTCCTGCTGTCCCCGGACCTGATCTCAAGGCGGGCGGCGGGGAGAAGAGCGCTTCTCCCCGCTGCCTGCCCCACAAGCTCCAGGGACAGCAGGGAGATGCAGCGCGTCTTCCTGCTGTCCCCGGACCTGATCTCAAGGCGGGCGGCGGGGAGAAGAGCGCTTCTCCCCGCTGCCTGCCCCACAAGCTCCAGGGACAGCAGGGAGATGCAGCGCGTCTTCCTGCTGTCCCCGGACCTGATCTCAAGGCGGGCGGCGGGGAGAAGAGCGCTTCTCCCCGCTGCCTGCCCCACCACTCAGGGGACAGCAGGGAGATGCAGTGCATCTCCCCGCTGTCCCCGGACTTGATCTCAAGGCGGGCTTCTCCCTGCTGCCTGCCCCACAAGCTCCAGCAATGCCAACAATGTGCATATGCACCAAATTCCACTTCTAACTCGTTTTTTTGTTGTTTAGCCAGTACAAAAACAAAGTAGGTTGTAGACAAGCAGAGACAAAAATTTAGCTGTGGAAAAGACGCCCAATCAACTAGCAGCAGGGGTGTAGTCTTAAGTAAATTTCCTAGAGTTTATGAGGGGCCGTTAACAAGGAAATATAGCAAATATATATATGTGTGTAAAGTACTTGATGAAAATGACTCCCGCCCCCCCGCTCCCCCCCCCGAGGCACATAGTGGGCTATGAACATGGAGAGGCTGAGAAATTTATGAAAGAAATTAGCCTTGTAATATTATATCAACAGACATGCAATATAAAAATGGAAGCCAGGCTTGCAGCTAACTTTATCATGAATTGCCCATTAAGGAATCTTAAACTTCTGCATATGATCTGAGAGGGCTGTACAGCAACCAGTAGCACACAATAATTCATACCATATTTCATCTCTAGAAGTTACGGAGATTTGCAAGCAACAGACCCCCAGTATAGTCTCTCACTAGCTTTATGGCCCAGCCTTGCTAAAGTGCCATCAGAGCTTTCAGCCCAAACATTCTGCTTTAAAGACAGCCACCAAGCTGCCCTCTGGCTGCTCTTGGCCAGAACCATAGCTGTCAACTTACAAATTTGAAATAAGGGACCAGCAGCCTCAAAAATAAGGGATCAGCAGCCAAAATAAGGGATTTTGGCTTCGCTTATACAGAAATCCGCCACTGATGGAGCCAGGCTGCTTTGACTGCGACTGACTGTGTTTTGCAGGGGGTTGGACTAGATGATCCTAAGGGTCTACAACACAAGAAGAGTGGCAGACAAAACTGATGAACGACGTCCAGATGGCAAAGCTTACAGGCAGAATTAGAAACCAGGAAGAGGACCTCTTTAATAAAGAATGGGGAAAGTTTATAATTTATTTGAAAAGCTATTGTAAAGAGTTACATACATTGGAAGGATTGACAGAAAACTTGTAGTAAAAATTTGAACTATGGATGGACAAATGATTTATAAAAATAGAGTTATGAAAGGGATGCAGAGGGGGAAATCACTACATTAAGATGCTGCACTGGTTGGTGGGTATGCTAAGCAGCACATCGGGGCTGCCGTCGTCCTGGCGCCAGGAGTTCCATCAGCCCTTCCCCACCCGAGACAGAGGGAGCTGCGGAGAGGGAGCCACGGCCGCTGAAGCGTCACCCTTCTGCGTCCCTCCCCATCCCCTCCTCTTCCTCCTCCCTCAGGCCGCCTCCTCAGCCACCGCCTCCGGCTTCCCCTGGCAGCGCTGTGGATGTCTCGCAAGAGAGGAGCTGCCTGCCCACTCGCCACCACCTGTCTCCTCACGACGCACCCGAGGGGGAAAAGAGGGAGCGGAGACGCGGCAGCTGGTGCGGACTCTCTCTCTTGCGGCAGAGGACCCCGAGCCACTGCTTCCCTCCCGAGCCGGGCGAGCATGAAACCCGGGAAATTTAAGGGACATCATCAATAAGGGACAGCAGCAGGATATGGCTCTGGGATAAGGGAGTTTCCCGGCAAATAAGGGACAGCTATAGCCAGAACCTGGGAGAGTCTGGAAGGTATGTTTTTTTTTTTTTTTTTATAATAATTTTTATTACATTTTTTACAGAAATAACAAAAAGATCAAAAAGTAAGAAGAAAAAAAAAGACCAGAAGGAAAGGAAAAAGAAAAACACGACCATTTCGATAACTCATTTCAAATTTCCATTGGACTTCCCCCATCCCTCGCAGAATGCATTTCTTAACAATAAATTTATCAGCAAATTATATCCTTATTTCGTATGTTTCTTTCTATTTTCAATTACAGTTTAAATTTAAATCTCTTGATCAATATATACTCTGAGCAATATACCATAATATCGTTTTTACCCATTTAAACCTTGGTTCTTTCATAAATCTTGTCAAATTTCATAAATAATTAAGTTTTGTTACTGGGGCTAGATTCCCAATCACACGACATCTTATGTTTCATATAACTTATAATACTTTTGCAAATAGTCTTTAAATTTTTTCCAGTCCTCCTCCATTGCTTCTTCTCCCAAGTCTCGAATCCTTGCAGTCATCTCGGCTAATTCCATGTAGTTCATCAGTTGCGTGTGCCAATCCTCCAGTGTGGGCAAATCTTGGGTCTTCCAATGCTTAGCGATAAGAATTCTTGCTGCTGTTGTAGCGTACATAAAAAAAGTTCTATCCTTTTTAGACACCTTCTGGCCGACAATGCCCAGAAGGAAGGCCTCTGGTTTCTTGGGAAAAGTGTACTTAAACACCTTTTTTAACTCATTATAGATCATCTCCCAGAAGGCCTTCAGTCTTGGGCAGGTCCACCAGAGGTGAAAGAATGTTCCCTCAGCTTCCTTGCATTTCCAACATTTGTTATCGGACAAATGGTAAATCTTAGCTAGCTTAACCGGGGTCATGTACCACCTGTATACCATTTTCATAATATTTTCTTTCAAAGCATTACATGCAGTAAACTTCATACCGGTGGTCCATAACCTTTCCCAGTCATCAGACATAATATTATAACCAATGTCCTGAGCCCATTTTATCATTGCTGATTTAACTGTCTCATCTTGAGTGTTCCATTTAAGCAGCAAGTTATACATTCTCGATAATAACTTGGTCTTTGGTTCAAGCAACTCTGTCTCAAGTTTCGATTTTTCCACCTGGAAACCTGTTTTTTTGTCTAGCTTAAAAACCTCATTAATTTGGGCATAATGCAGCCAATTTTGCACCTTATCCTTTAGTTTTTCAAAGCTCTGCAATCTCCAGTTACCTTCAATATTTTCTATTATTTCCCAATATTTCGGCCAGTAAGCCTCCATATTGGTTGTCTTCCGAGCTTTGGCCTCTATTGGTGAGATCCACCTCGGAGTTTTGCTTTCCAATAAGTCTTTGTATTTTTTCCAGACCATATATATTGCTTTTCTGACAATATGGTTTTTAAACATTCCATATGATTTACCCTTGTCATACCACAAGTACGCATGCCAACCTAACGAATTGTTGAAGCCTTCCAGATCTAGGACATCAGTGTTTTCTAATAGAATCCAATCTTTCATCCAGCAGAAGGCTGCCGCTTCATAGTATAGCCTTAGGTCCGGCAGGGCAAACCCCCCTCTCTCTTTTGCATCAGTTAATATCTTAAACTTTATTCGGGGCTTTTTGCCCTGCCAGACAAACCTAGAAATGTCCTTCTGCCACTTTCCAAAGCATTCCACTCTGTCCACAATCTGCAAGGCTTGAAACAAAAACAACATCTTTGGCAAAACGTTCATCTTTATAGCTGCAATTCGACCTAACAAGGATAATTTCAGTCTTGACCAAATTTCTAAATCTTTTTTAACTTCTAACCAACATTTCTCATAATTATCTTTAAATAGATTCAAATTCTTGGAAGACAGATTGACCCCCAGGTATTTCACTTTCTTAACAATATTTAGTTCTGTCTCTTTCTGAAACCCTTCTGTTTCCATGGCCGTCAAGTTTTTCCCTAAGACTTTAGTTTTTTGCTTGTTCAACTTAAAACCCGCCACCCGACCAAATTTCTGGATCAATTCTAAAACTCTTTTTGTACTGGGTTCTGGCTCCTGTAGTGTTAAAACCAGGTCATCTGCAAATGCTTTCAGTTTATATTGTTTCGCTCCGACCCGTATTCCTTGTACCTGCCGATCCTCCCTTATCATGTTCAGCAAAACCTCCAGGACTGAAATAAACAATAAGGGGGATAGGGGGCACCCCTGTCGTGTTCCTTTTTCAATATGAAGTTCTTCTGTCACCACATTGTTCACTATCAACTTAGCTTTTTGTTCTGAATAGATTGCTTCTATTCCATTCTCAAACCCCCTTCCCACTCCCATCCCTTCCAAATTTTTCTTCATAAATTTCCAGGAAATGTTATCAAAGGCCTTCTCCGCATCAATAAAGATCAATACTGCTTTGGTGTTAATATTTGTTTGTAAAAGTTCCAAGATATCAATAATGTTCCTGGTATTGTCAAACAAATGTCTGCCTGGGAGAAAGCCGGCCTGGTCTTTATGGATTATCTCATTTAATACTTTTTTAAATCTGTTGGCCAGAATATCCGCAAATATTTTATAATCCACATTTAGGAGTGAGATGGGACGGTAGTTCTTGAGTTGAGTCTTTTCAGTTTCCACTTTAGGTATCAATGTGATGAATGCTTCTTTCCACGTATCTGGTGCCTTCCCTCCCCCCATAATCTGGTTACAAACCTCCTCTAATGGTTGTATCAAATAGTCTTTTAACGTCCTATAATACTTGGAGGTAAGTCCATCAGGTCCTGGAGATTTGCCCAGCTGCATATTCTGAATGGCATCCTCGATTTCTTGTTGTGTTATTTTACAATTCAAGGTTGATCTCTTCTCTTGAGATATTTCTGGAAGACCATTTTCTTTCAAAAATTGTTCTATCTCGGTTACATCCTCGGGTCCTTGTGTATACAGCTTTTTAAAGTATTTCTGGAAACACTTTCTAATTTCTCCCGGTTTCTGAATGTTCTTTCCTTCAACTTCTAGATTGGTAACGTAGTTTAATTTTTGTCTCTTTTTCAACTGCCAAGCTAGCAGTTTCCCACATTTATTCGCCGATTCAAATGATCTTTGTTTCATTTGTTTAATTCTCCATTCCACTTCTTGGTTAATCAGTTGCGCATATTGTGACTGGTGGAATTTAATTTCTCTTAAGGTCTCTTTGGATTTTGGGTTTAATCTTAATTTTTTCTCGCCGTCTCTTATCTTCTCCAATATCTTGTCCTTTTTACCATTCCAGAGTTTTTTCTTAATCGTATTCTGTTGTATCAGAAACCCTCTCATAACAGCTTTGCTCGCGTCCCAGATTGTTCTTTTTTCCACCGAGGTGTTCAAGTTGATTTCAAAATAGTCCTTTAAAGCTTTTTGGGCCTTCTTTACAATCTCTTGATCTCTTAGCAGGTTGTCATTCATTTTCCATCTGAAGGAGTCGGCAGTAGTAAATCTCATTTCCATTTTCAGAGCGTTATGGTCGGAGCAAGTCTTTGGGCAGATTTCTATTTTTGTGGTCTTAGGTGCCAGCCCTCTAGTTGTCCAAATTTGGTCGATCCTTGTCCATGACAGGTGGGCCTCAGAAAAGAAAGTTCCTTCTTTACCTAGGGGGTTTCTCGTCCTCCATGAGTCAATTAAATCCATATTGTCAGTTAGTTCAAAGAAAGTTTTTGGTAGTCTTCCATCTTTAGTCAAATTCTGGTTCTGTGACTTATCCATAAAAGTAGAGACAACCCCATTCATGTCTCCCATCATAATGATGTTAGAATAGTCCAGATAGTCCAATAATGTCTCATGCAGCTTCTTATAAAATTCTGATTTCCCCTCGTTTGGTGCATAAATTCCTAATATCAAAATTTTCTCTCCTTGGGTTGAAATCTCAATAGCCAGGATTCTTCCTTGTTCATCTTTAAACAAAAGTTTCGGTGAAAGAGTCTCTTTGGCGTAAATCACCACGCCTCTCTTCTTGACTCTGTCTGATGAGATAAATTCTTGGCCTAATCTTTTATTTGTTAACACCTTCCTGTGTACCCTTGTCACATGGGTTTCTTGCAAACAAATTATATCCAAATTCTCTTTCTTTAGGATATGGAAGATCCGTTTGCGTTTTTCTGGGGAATTCGCGCCATTAATGTTCCAACTATACAGCTGCAGAGACATCTTGTATCAATCTGTTGTTACTCTTGTGGGGTGTCCTCTTTTTTGTCCAAGTCCGAAGGTGGTAACTCTTTCCCTAACTCTGGTGGTGGCCAAATAGCTGCTCCTTTCTGTAGGTCTTCTCCGTGATCGTGTAGGAACTTCTGGCAATCCTCTTTCGTTTTGATTTTTATCTTCTTTCCTTTGTGTTTAAATAAGACACCTTGTGGGAACTCCCACCTGTAAGGTATTCCGTTACCTCTCAAAAGTCCAGTTAGGTCAGTGTAGTTGGCTCTTAGATCCAGTAATTGTTTAGGGATATCTTTGTAAATTTGTGCTCTTCTATCCTGGATCACAAGTGCTTTATTGAAGTGTAAATCAAGTAGCTTGTCTCTCTCCTGTTTAGTCCTTAAAATAATCAAACAGTCTCTAGGCCTGTCCTTCCCAACGACTCTTCCCAATCTAAATGCAGTCGTTATTTTGAAATCTGTGTCTTGGTTTATACCCCAGAATTTGGAAAATTCTGCCGTTAAAAAGCCGGTCAAATCCTCTTTCTCAATCTCTGGGATAGAGCGTAATCTCAGGTTATTTTCCCTGTTTCGCAGTTCCACCAAAGACAGGTAGGCCTGCTGGTCTGTAATATGTTTGTGGAGCGGTCTTACCTCTCCTTTCAGTTCCTCCACTCCTTTGGCTGCAGCCTCTGCTTTTCCAATCGCAGCCTCCGCCAATTTTCGATTTTCAGATGTTGCGTCGTTTAAGTTTCCAATATCTTGTGAATGCTTGGCCACCTGTTCCGAAAGTTTGGTAATTGAAGATGTGGCTAAGTCAATTTTTGCAGTTTGATCATCCACTTTTTTGTTCAAAATTGCGAATTGTTGTAACATTTCCTCTAAAAGAGTGTTAGATCCTCCCGATGCCATATCCTCACCTATTGGTTGTTCAGCTTCTTCAGCTGGTGTTGTTGGCGAGGGTGCAGTCTGTAAAACAGCAGGGACTGAAGATCTACGTCCCTGAGAAAACAGGGTTGTTTGTGTCAGTTTGCCTTTCCCTGCCTTCGACGCAACTCTTGTTTTTACCCTGTCGCTCATTCCACACCTGTCTTTGGATTCAAGGTCAGACTGTCAAAAGTTTCATGAGAAAGGCAGGCGCAAGCGTAAACAATCTAACCACAGAAAGACAAAGCAAAGTTGGTTCTCAGGAAATTGTAAGTCCCAAGTTCCACTAGAGGGAGTAATGTTGCAATTCAGGGAAGAAGAAACAAAATTTCAGACGCCATTAAAGTTCCTTAAGTTAAGTAAATTAACGATGATCCTTGGAAAAGACCTTTTCCCTCTAGCAGAGCTCTCACAGTGTTGCCATAAGTTTCTTAAAAGGTGCAAAGTACAGTTGTTTAATTGTATCCAACAGTAATGCCTCTAAGTGTCCATTTCAAATTTATAAGTGTATCCGCAAAGTAGCCTTTTGTCCCACTGCAAGTCCGGGACTGGGGGTTTTAAAGTCTTTAGAATTTAGAAAAGTCCAGCAGAGGAGAAAGTCCCCAAATAAGGTACAGAAAATAGCAAGGAAATAAAAGTAACTTGCCTGCTTCAGTTTCCGACTTTTCCGAACGTATGATGTCTCACTTTAAAATCTCTCCGCACTGCTTCCAGCTTGTCAAATCTTTGCTTTTGATCACTAGCATCCTCGGGAGACGGACTTCCTTTTTCTCGCCTCCCGCTTTCAGCCAAATTCATAAATTTGTAATCCAATTTTGAGTAAATCTTACTCACGAGTAGTTGGTTTGTAATCCAATGTAAAAGGAAGAAAGGTCGGCGCTCATCCGCAACAGCCGCGCGGCTTCACTCCCGCAGAAAGAGCGATGAATCCACAGCACCGCTTCCCCTCCGCGCTTCCGGAGCCCCTTACGGGGTCCCTTCTTCGTTTTGGGGGTCGCTCTAGGTGCCCGCCGGATCCCACGGCCACGAGCTCACTCTGCTCGTGGTTTTTCTTAGTGGGTCGTCGCTTTGCCGCAGCGAACGACCCTTTTCTGCGGAGCCCCTCTTCGCAGCGCAAAGAGGACCGCCATTGCTTGCTTCGCGCCGCCTCCGGAAGTCTCTGGAAGGTATGTTTTTAACCACGCTGGCCAAGGCACTGTTCAGCCTTTGCCCACCAAACCTGACCCACACCAAGCTTGCTATTCATACTATGACATTCTGCTGCCATGTGTGGATGGTACTCAAGACAAGCATCTGATGAACCTTATCGATTATTTTGATGCCATTTTTATTCCCAACTTTCCATGGTGCAGTAACATCATGCTGCAACATGGGCTGGGCTCGAGATAAACACAAGGTGTCCGGGGTGGCGCAGTGGTCTAAACCACAGAGCCTAGGGCTTGCCGATCGTAAGGCCGGCGGTTCGAATCCCCGCAACGGGGTGAGCTCCCGTTGTTCAGTCCCAGCTCCTGCCAACCTAGCAGTTCAAAAGCATGTCAAAGTTCAAGTAGATGAATAGGTACCGCTCTGGGGGGAAGGTAAACGGTGTTTCCGTATGCTGCTCTGGCTCGCCAGAAGCGGCTTAGTCATGCTGGCCACATGACCCAGAAGCTGTACGCCGGTTCCCTTGGCCTATAGAGCGAGATGAGCGCCGCAACCCCAGAGTCGGCCACGACTGGACTTAATGGTCAGGGGTCCTTTACCTTTACCTTAGTCATCACAGTATGCTGCTCAGCTAAGAACCCGGGTTAGTAACATTTAACAGGGCAGGTAGCAACTTTTCCACATAAAGTGCATTGCATTTCTCCACTCGTTTCAGGCCATCAAGATCTACCCTAATGAGACATATGGTTAATCACTCTGGGATACGGGGTTCTGGTCTGGGTAGGCCTTCGGTCTGAACCAGAAAGGCTCTTAGGCTCTTAAAACAGGGATAGTCAATGTGATGCCCTCCAGATCTTGTTGAACTCCAACTCCCATCAGACTCAGCCTTCAAGGTCAATGGTCACGGATGTTGGGAGTTTCAGTCCAAAAACATCAGGAGGGCTACTCTATCTTAAAACAAGACTAGCATAGAGCAGTGCCTCCTCATGCCGAAGATTCCCTCTTGGAAAACTCAGTGCATGCATTTCTCCAGGATTATCCAGGACTCCAGGATTACCCTATTAAAAGGTAAAGGTAAAGGACCCCTGGACGGTTAAGTCCAGTCAAAGGCGACTATGGGGTTGCGGAGCTCATCTCGCTTTCAGGCTGAGGGAGCCGGCGTTTGTCCACAGACAGCTTTCTGGGTCATGTGGCCAGCAGGACTAAACCGATTCTGGTGCAACAGAACACTGTGACGGAAGTTAGAGCGCACGGAAACGCAGTTTACCTTCCCACCGCAGTGGTACCTATTTATCTAATTGCACTGGTGTGCTTTCAAACTGCTAGGTTGGCAGGAGCTGGGACACAGCAATGGGAGCTCATCCCATTGTGGGGATTCGAATCACCAACCTTCTGATCAGCAAGCCCAAGAGGCTCAGTGGTTTAGACCACAGCGCCACCCACGTCCCTTATCACCCTATTAAGGTGTTTCCCACCAGGAAAGTTGACTGGTAACCCTAGGAATTTTGCCTTTTTCTGTGGCGTGTATTTGTTTTCTCTGATGCACCTCCAGTCCATTGGAGGCGAGAGGAAGGCGGGTGATCCCAGTGGACGGGGTGTAAGTTGTGAGGAAAGAATGACCTTGCCTTGGCTCACACGCTTGACTTTAGCCTTCACTATAAATATGTGGTTAAAGGGGAAATCCAACAATTCTAAGGGAAAAAAATATTTAGCATGACTGCCAATAAGCAGCAAAATGATACTTGCTCTGCTCAACAGTACACAAAGCACTTTAACGAAGGGTGAGGCAATCCTGCAAATCAGCCTGGTGGTGGTGAGTGCTATTTTATGAAAATGAAGCATTTTGCTAAAAGCACACTAAAAACACTTTTGCTCTTTATAGTCCTGCATCAGTGATTTATGAAACACAAGTAGAAGTGACTGAAACCTTTCTAGAAAGGTTATTGGAAGTGACTTTTTCTAAAATCATCTGACCCCCCCCCCCACCCTGTGCCTTCATATCCTTTCTTGACAGCGCACACAACCTCTGATCTTACGCTCTCCTGCAGAAAGCTCACTCTAGAGCAGTTTGAATGTTTGCAAACATTCCAAAAGGCAGAAAATAGGTTGAACCTCGGGTCCACACACAATCTGGCCATTTTAAACATGGGATTTAAAGTATTTTAGAGACTGCAATTGCATTCAATTATATTATGATATAATAAACATAATGTAATATAATAAACAATTTTATTGATTCATTATTTGTGTTCAATAGATTTTAAAAGGCTGTTTAAAAGACCCCTGACAGTTAAGTCTAGTCACTGACGACTCTGGGGTTGCGGCACTCAACTTGCTTTACAGGTCGAGGGAGCCAGCATTTGTCCGCAGACAGTTTTTCTGGGTCATGTGGCCAGCATGACTAAGCTGCTTCTGGCGAAACCAGAGCAGCACATGGAAACTCCGTTTACCTTCCCGCCAGAGCAGTACCTATTTATCTACTTGCATTTTTGACGTGCTTTCGAACTACTAGGTTGGCAGGAGCTGGGACCGAGAAATGGGAGCTCACTCCGTCGCGGGGATTCGAACCACCAGCCTTCAGATCAGCAAGCCCAAGAGGCTCAGTGGTTTAGACCACAGCGCCACCCGTTTGGCAAATAGTTAATATCACATTTGTAACCCTGTTCTTCCTCTGAGAATCCCTTGGCAGCATACCTGGGACTATCATGTTGTGTCCTCATGAGAGCATTGGGAATGGAACAGAACCCAGAATCTGTCCAGTCCAAGGACAACAGAAACATTCTTCACACTTGAGCACGCTGGAGAAAGCCAGCTTAGAGGTTCCTTGCATGCGCTCTAAGTGGCTCAAATGTTGAAGAGAAACATGTATGTAAGGAAACGCTGTTTGAAACAGCCAGCTCTGCCAGGTCTGGGTGCTAATGTTATTTGGTCCCAACATCTCACCAGAGAACAAAGCAAGGTGTCAGCCACAATTTTGGAAGGATTTTATGAAGTGCATCGGGTCGTGTGTGAAAAATAAGTTACTCTGACCAAGATCTGACAGCCCCCACCACAAAAACAAAACAAAAATAAAATACACTTACTCTCTCTCTTTCTCAGTCAGTTTATCGTTAATATTATCTTTGATTGCAGACCTGGAGCCCTTGTGAATTATTGGATACCTGAGTGGCACTTGCAGGAAGAAGGAAATCATGGAGACCAGATGAGCAGTGTAGCCCAAAGCAACAGCATTGCTGCCATCATCCTTTGCTGTAAAGGAGAGCAAGCACACAGTTCAGAGTCACTTCACTCCATTGAGGTCCAAACGGTGGCTCATTGCCATGCTTTGAGCTGGCTATTTCTTACTGCACAAAGCTCTTCAACTCTGTTGTGGGGTTTTTTAACTGGGGCACAGCAAATTAACACTGCAGGGGAAAAAATGAGCTGATAGACATGGGGCTAGACTGGATGATCCTTGGGGATTCCTTCCAATTCAATGATTCTATGGAGGGGTCAGCCCTATGGAGGGTTGTGTTGTTTCCCGGACCCTCCTAGCCACCTCTTGCCAAGGATGATCACAGCCAACCTCTTCTGATACCATATTTTCCGACACATCTAATAATAATAATAATAATAATAATAATAATAATAATAATAATAATAATAATTTATTTATACCCCGCCCTCCCCAGCCAGAGTCGGGCTCAGGGCGGCTAACACCAGTAAAATTACAGTAAAAACATAGGGGGGGGGAGAACCCAATTTAAAATACAGGATTAAAATGCAATTTAAAATGCAGCCCCATTTTAAAAGTAGCCCATAGATCAAAACCGTAAGGGGAGGGAAACATAAGGGTCAGACTGAGTCCAAACCAAAGGCCAGGCGGAACAGCTCTGTCTTGCAGGCCCTGCGGAAAGATGTCAAGTCCCGCAAGGCTCTAGTCTCTTGTGACAGAGCGTTCCACCAAGTCGGGGCCAGTACTGAAAAGGCCCTGGCCCTAGTTGAGACCAATCTAACCACCTTGCGGCTCGGGACCTCCAAAGTGTTGTCATTTGTGGACCTTAAGGTCCTCCGCGGGGCATACCAGGAGAGGCAGTTCCGTAGGTACGTGGGTCCTAGGCCGCATCTGTCACCAAGTGGAAGTTTCCCCCACTTCCAGTCTTAGCGATTCTTCCCCACCAGCTCGAAGCCCTCACTCTCACCTTAACCCATACATCCAAACTCCTCTGGGGGACAGGGGAGACTACCTCCTTCAGCCCACACTTCAGAATCCACCTTTCCTGAGAGAATATCTCCTCCTCTCCCACTCCTTCCCATTAGGGCACATGAGCTAACTATCCTGGCTTACAGATGTTCTCATCTCCCATGCATTTGGTTTTTAAAAAGAAAAAATATTCTGCTTTCCCCTTTTTTTAGGCTTTCTGAGAATCAGTCACACCCGGCTTCCATGAACTCATGCCAAGCTTTTGGTAAGCAGAGACAAGACATCCAAACTCAGGGGGGTGGGGTGGAGAGATTGCTCCCTTTATATAAAACGGGGAAGGGGAAAACATGTATTTCATTACAGCAAACTATTTCGGTGTCACGAATTAACCCCATCTTCTCCTGCCTGAATTTAAATTTCCACAACCTGTCTGGCGTTAACTTCCAGGAAATCATACGAAAGGCACTCTTTCAATGCAACCTGCCAATTTCGTTTCACCACATTCAATTTTCAGCTATGCCGTGGGGGCAGCTCACCTAATTCTATGTGACAAGTTTGCTGAGAACTGTAATCACTTCGCGGGCACTAGCAAACTGTGACAACCTAAAAAATGGGCTGTTAAAAACTTCTCGACACAAGGGGAGCCGTTGGACAGGACTGTAATAGAGCAAGGAATAGTATTTATTTACGAAGATTTTAAATTGGTGCATAAGATATCCCGTTTAGACAGCTACATCTGGGTGCATATTAGCATTTAACCTTTATTAAGGTCAGAAAAGAGCCATGTCACACGATAGTTTAGAAGATCTTTGACACACTGCTAACTCAGAATTCAATCATCTAAACCTTGGGAAGGCAAACTAAGGCCCGGGGGCCAGATCCAGCCCAATCACCTTCTCAATCCGGCCCATGGATGGTCCAGGAACCAGCGTTTTTTTACAGGAGTAGAATGTGTGCTTTTATTTAAAATGTATCTCTGGGTTATTTGTGCGGCATAGGAATCTGTTCATTTTTTTCCTTCCAAAATATAGTCTGGCCGCCTGCTGAAAAAGTTTGCAGACCCCTGATCTAAACTGATGCTCAATCCATACTGTGGAAAAGAAAAATGACTTCTATGTGACAAGGGAGAGAAGTTTTAGGAGGAAAATCACTACTATTCTTTCTTTTGCAATGTAATGAAGGTTCATATGGAAATCTGGGCTAGTAAGAAATGCTGCCAAGTAGCAACAATGATGGGCTTGCAAAAATGGGCAAACTACTGCAAGAAATCAAAGTGTGTCACTATTTAAACAATGGAATTCCCCACCCCCACCCCAACTGAAATTTGCTGTCTGGGTTTTTCTGCTGGCGTGCCTGCACAGGGCAATTAGGTATCAAAAGCAAGCAGGTAAATAGCCAATTACCTTGAAAGTCTTCAGAATTGGGCAACTTGACTCCACAAATAAAATAATCCTTTTGATCATTCTGTGGATTTAATAGCAGAAAGTGAGGTTGGAAGGCTGCCCGTGCGAGAATAAAAAACCCGAATTGTAAACAACAGTATCAAAATCTGAGCATGTAATGGAAGCAGGCAGGTCTTCGAATATGTGCCATGAACGTTTAGTGGGAAAGCTAGTCAGGAGAAATCAAAAGCCACGTTTCACTTTAGCATTCCTGATTTGACAGCAGCACTTTGCTTGCTGCCTTCATTACTTATATCGATGGCCCCATAAACACGCTCCTGGCCTAAAGGTATTCTTTGCTTCTGAGAACTGAAGGTGGGCCTATAGGAGAATCCTAGTGCAGAATATTTTAAGGGGTGATTGCTACATCGTGACATACCCTTAACAGAGGGATCATTGATCTCAGGCTCCTCAGTACGTCTGCTTCAGCTGGCAGCAGTTCCCCAGTGCATTGAGCACAGTTCTTTTCCAGCCCTGTGATCAGAGTTCTTTTTATCTGGAGATGGTGGAGCCTTACACATGCTATGGGTAGGGGCCGATCTGTAGGAGACTACAATATCTCTGGTTTGACATGCCGACGATTCCACAAATGAATGCGGTATCCCGACTACAACTTCTGATATTGGCGTTACTGGAGAATGTGATACTCACCAGATCAATAGGGTAAATATAGGAAAGCTCTGAAAGTAATTGCCTGCATCTGATGGTCAGCTGTGCATTGGTCTTCAAGAATTGCTCTCTGATGAAAAAGACAAAAATTCCCAATGCCCCATAAAATAGTAGTTTTAATTATGTTTAACATTCACAGTACTGCCAGATTATAGTGCAATATATGCATGACTAAAAAGGAGAGCCACCTTTAATAAAAGTGTAAGATACATTGGCACAATTAAGAGAAAAATGACTGGTGTTTGTTTCAGCAACTCCTCCAGCCAAAATGAAATCCCCTTCCTTTGTATCTGCCTTCTCCTAGACAAGAGCAGGCAGAGGAACTAATTGCTGCTGAAAGCTCACACAACCAGGGGTGGGTTTTGTTTTTTTGCTGAGTGAATGCGCTTGCAGCAGTGTCACCCATTGGGACCAGAGAATCATCTTAAGGCCACTAGACCAGGTGAGATCTCTGACTTAACAGGTTTGAGGACAGCAAACACATTGACTCTTTACAAGTTTCCTCCAGGGAGCGGACTCACAGACAGAACTACAGAATCCAGAGAGGATTCCTGGTCAGTGGTAGCAACAACTGCTAGGTCCCTCTGTCAGTCATGAGAACTCGTCAGCAAGACACTTCTGTGTGTTTGTGTGTATGCACGAGACACATACCGTATTTTTCGCTCTATAAGACGCACATTTTCCCCTCCAAAAATTAAGGGGAAATGTGTGTGCGTCTTATGGCGCAAATGCAGGCTCCTTGGCTTCAGCGATAGCAACACAAAGCCTCTGAAGCACAGTGGGAGCGCTCCCGCCGTGCTCCGGAAGCTTCACGTTGCTTTCGCTGAAACCTGGAGAGCAAGAGGGGTTGGTGCGCACCGACCCCTTTCGCTCTCCAGGCTTTAAGGATAGCCGCCTGAAGCCTCTGGAGCGCGGTGGGAGCTCCCGCTGCACTCCGGAGGCTTCGGGTTCCTTTCGCTGAAGCCTGGAAAGCAAGACTCTCCTGGCTTCCGTGAAAGGAACCCAAAGCCTCTGGAGTGCAGTGGGAACACCCGCCAAGCTCCGGAGGCTTCGGGTTCCTTTCACTGAAGGGTATGTGCCCCTTCAGCTAAGCGGGAGGAGAAATGGAAGGGGCTCCGTTTCTCCTGCTGCTTCGCTGAAGGGGCGCTACGCAGAGAGGGGGAGAATTTTTTTTCTTGTTCTCCGCCTCTAAAACAAGGTGCGTCCTATGGTCGGGTGCGTCCTAAAGAGCGAAAAATACAGTACATGGGCAAAGAAGAATTAGTGAATCTCTCAGCTCATTTGCTTCACCTTCTCCAATCACCATTCCAACTACCGAATCTGCAAAATGTCCAGTCTTTGGCCCCACGGCTCCCAATATGTAGTGTCATAACCAACAAGTACAAACTGAACACGGTAATTTTCAATTCATGGATACAGGTGTGGATTGACCACGGACAGCTCCTCAGGTGTGGGGACGTATTACTGCACTCCATCCTTTGAGACTTATCGAATCTGCGGAATTCCTGAATTCTCTGGGATAATGCTCCAGTTAGCGTGAAGAAAATGGCGGTGCTGTTATGGAAGCATTCCTCAGGTATGTCAATCATGACGCCTGCCTGCTCTCAATGGGGGAGTATTCCCCATGAAAGAGAAAGGACATTCCAAGTTATTACTGGAGGGCCAAAGAGCCTCCATGGCAAGGAATGTCTATGCCTAGCTACAATCGGTTCACTGCTAGTACTGGTGTGCATGGGACCCAAAACTTGTGAAGAGCTGCTTTTCCAGTACCTTGCAAACCAAAATTTCCTATCAGGGGAGAGACCACACTTGCTGAAGTGGCCAGAAGCATGGTGACAAGAAACAGGGCATTCTCTGTGGCGGTGCCCCTTCCAGGAGAAGTCAGACAGTCCCCAAGACTTGCCATATTCTAGCAGAATGTTAAACCCTTTCTATTTGCCCAGGCCTTTGAGAGCTAGTTTTGCTGCTGCTATGTGCAGTGAAGGTACTAACAGCTGTTTTTTCAATGCTCTTTTCAGTGATGTTTGAACTCTTATTGTGTATAGCATTTTTATGTTGTTGGCTCCCTTTTGGATGGAAGGGCAAGGTAGAAATCCGACAAACGAAAGATAAGGTCAGCATTTCACTACTACAACCAATCCAACTACTACAACCAAAAAGACAAACTCCTTTTACCTCTTAGCAGTGCATTCTTTTCTCAACTCTTGCAAGGGTTCTTTGTCCAGTCGGAGCTTCTGATATTCTTCCTCAAACGCATTTCCTACCAGGGACATTTTTGGAAGAAAGTATCTGATTTTTTGTGTGTGTTTCAGCACTAAATACTGGCAACAATCACAACACTATTTTTGGAGTATTTATAAGAAGAGTTTGGATTTGATATCCTGCTTTATCACTACCCGAAGGAGTCTCAAAGCGGCTAACATTCTCCTATCCCTTCCTCCCCCGCAACAAACACTCTGTGAGGTGAGTGGGGCTGAGAGACTTCAGAGAAGTGTGACTAGCCCAAGGTCACCCAGCAGCTGCATGTGGAGGAGCAGGGAATCGAACCCGGTTCAGCAGATTACAAGTCTACCGCTACCACTACACCACACTGGCTCTCAGAAAGAAAGTAATACTATGAAATACGGTTTTAAGGAATGCCTCTTGTTGCCAAACACCTTAGAACCATCTCTATTACCACAAGTGTGAACCCATCTTTTGGAGAACACCTAAATGCATCATTAAGGAGCTGAACCCAGGACACTATGCAAGCTTTTCGCTAGTTGCTGTGATCTCTCCTAATTGCACCATTGGTGTGCTCTTGGATTTCTTCCTTCTTCAGAGCTCATAAATCAACAGAAGACCTCACAGGTACCTTAAGAAAACTGGTTGGAAAGACTTGCAGCACTAAAACGAAGAATTGCATCACAGTGGCAGCTTGCCAAAGGGGGGAGCCACTGACCTGCCCTCCCTGGGCTACAGAACCACCACTGCAGATGGATATCAAGTGAGCAAACAAGAGGTCAATGGTGTCCCACCTCATCCTACAAAGCTGCTTCTTAATAGGAATAACCCATTGCTCAGCTACAGATCAAGCTCCTCTGATGGCTCATCCTTCTGTGATCACCTACTTTTCATGGGAAGGCAACTGCTAAATTGTACGTGCAGTACAGAGCTATAATAAATAACTGAAATGTAAATTCACACTTACCTCTGTCAAATAGCGCACTTTGTTCCTTATGTAGCAAGGCAACCTCTCGGCCCAGGGCTTTCTTCTGCCTTTCTAGCTCATTCCGAAGCACCAAAATCTTCAACTGTAAACACTCACTCTCTTTTTTCTATTAAACAAATTAATAAGAGGGCTGCTCAGCAAATATGTTGACACAGAGGCTGGGTGGCCATCTGTCATGTATGATCTAGATGAGATTCCTGCATCCTTCTCCTCCTGTGATGAGGCTGCATTTTAATTGTTTTAATGTTGTATTTTAATCTTGCTTTTAAGTTGTATTCATTCAACCCGTTTTTATTATTGGTTGTTAGCTGCCCTGAGCCCGGCCTTGGCTGGGGAGGGCAGGGTATAAATAAAATTTATAATTATTATTTATTATTATTGCAGGGGGTTGAAACAGATGACCGTCGGGGTCCCTCCCAACTCTACAATTCTAGGATTCTGGTTTGACTATTGCACTGAACACAACATGATAGGCTCAGAAAAGCTTGAGGATTGAGAGAGCCATTTGTAAAGAGGCCAGAGAAAATTCTTGAGAGGCTCTCTTGAAAGCACCCATGCAAAGCCAAAGTCACCCAACTTGGACTACAAGATGTCAAGGCTTGGGAGCAGCAGAGCCTCCTGCAATGCAATAGCTATCAAGGCTTGTAATAATCTCACGACAGAAGGACACTGGGATCATAAAGCCTGTCTAGCTCCTCAATGATGTCATTGTCCAGTACAGGCATCCCCAATCTTCGGCCCTCCAGATGTTTTGGACTGCAATTCCCATCATCCCTGACCACTGGTCCTGTTAGCTAGGGATCATGGGAGTTGTAGGCCAAAACATCTGGAGGGCCGCAGGTTGGGGATGCCTGGTCCAGTAGATAATAATAAAATAATAATAATAAAAATAAACAACCTCCTTTTCATTCATACAGACCATAGTGAGCCGAATTATTTTCTTATCTGCTGCCATGCCTTTTTAACTTGAATTAAACATTAATTTAATTTAAGTTAATTTAATTAAGTTAGATTAGCCTCAACCAGAGCCAGGGCCTTCTCAACACTGGCTCCGGCCTGGTGGAACGCTCTGTCTCATGGGACCAGGGCCCTGCGGGATCTGATTTCTTTCTGCAGGGCCTGTAAGACAGAGTTGTTCCACCTGGCCTTTGGCTTAGAATCAGTTTGATTCCCTCCCCCTCTTTCTTTTTCCTTTCTCCTCCTGTGAAGAGGCTGCATCCTAATGTTTTAATGTTGTATTTTAATCAACTTGTTTTTATTATTGGTTGTTAGCCGCCCTGAGCCCGGTCTTGGCTGGGGAGGGCGGGGTATAAATAAAATTTATTTTTATTTTTATTTTTATTAAGATTACAACTTAATGTGATTTTAACTGGGCATTGTCATTTGACTGTTACAATATTGCTGTTTTAATTATTTTATTGTACGCCGCCCTGGGCATCCCACATGGAAAGGCAGGAAGACAAGTTGAAAAATAAATAAATGCAGTCCCTGAAAGGGCTGCACTGGGAGCCTCAGGGGGGTTAAGAAAATCCCAGCTCCCCAACAGAGAGCTCAATGCACGACGTGCTAAAGCTGTTGCACATGCACACCTGCAATTTGGGCACTCCTGCCGAGCCGTCTTCATTAATGACAAAACTCTAGGCAAAGTCTGAGATCTCTGCCTTTTGCCGCATTTTGCAACCTCTGCAACTACATTTTCTCCCAGTGCAGGCTGAGCAAAGTATGAGGCCTTTGCAGTCCACAAATCTCTTCAGAGATTAAGCTATCGATATCCTTTCCCTCCCTGCTTGTACAAAGGCAGAATGCCTGACGTGTTCCCATTCCAAGCAGCTCACAAGCCAACATAAAGATGACAGGCTTCACTTTACCTTGGGGACCGAAGCGAACATGGAGAAGAGTTATTTAGAGTGATAAGGAAATGTGGCTTTTGTTATGTTATTTGTAGATTTGATTTATGGGCTTATTGTGAATATGCATCTATGCTCTGTTCCCAACTTGCACGTAAACTCAGTGGAGAAGGCTTGATTGCCTCAACACAAAGCACTGGGGCTGAAGGAAGAAAATTAGTTCAGTGCTGAAAGAGGCACACAACGGTACAGTAAGCCTCTGGCTAGAGAGATAGCGGAACTCCCCATGTTCCTCATCATTTAAAGCCAGCTTTATGAAGGACTTCAATTTTCCATTATGTGTCAAGCCTTCCAGACTCGTTGGAGAACCTCCCTGAAATAAAATGCAGGACTCCCCAATCCGAACCAAGCATAACATCATGAATAGAATGGGATACAAGCAGATTGGCTTCTTAAAATTGATACGAGGCACCAGGTGCCTGCCAGGCTGTGCCAATATAAATTTCCAAATTAAGTCACTAGCTATACTGGTCCCCATCCTAGACCATGCTGAGCCCTTTGACATTAGTCGGCGCCAACAGATTGCTTTGTTCCAAATTCTTATTTTAAAAACAAAACAAAAAACTGAGCCTAAGTTGACAATTAAAATGTTTGTCACTGTGCCCGAGAAGTCATTACATGCATTTTGCTCATCCTCAAAAGCTTGGAGTGTCAGCAAACTCAGCTATTACACTCGGCCCAAACAATTACAAGGTTCACCACACTTTCCACTGGTAGCTCATTAATCCCAATCTGTAAGAGTTTGTTTTTCCTGGCAGCCACTTTTTGCTCATGGCCACAGAGCCAGCGTTGATGCTTTACAACTGCAGAGCATTAGGAGGCCTATTAATTTGGTTTTTCCCTCTCAGCAATTTAGGCTTAATCCAATACATCAAGACGTTGGGACTTTCCAGACAAATATTTCCATTTAATAATAAAAAGGGGGTTGAGTTACATGCAAGAGTGACAGTGCTTGAGAAAGTCCATACATCTGTAGTTATTACATGAAGACATCAAGCGATTTCTCCTGCACGTGAAAAACTCGTCGCTGCAGATCAAATCCCGCCTAACTATCAGGGAAGAGGTTGTCTGCACAAAGTGTGAGAAAACTGGTTGAGCATCTCTGTACTCCGCAGACTAGGATTCCCCAAACCTTTTACTGTTTGCATTTCCTCACTTTTGTAAATACAGTGGTGCCTCGCAAGACGAAATTAATTCGTTCCGCAAGTTTTTTCTTCTTGCGAGTTTTTCGTCTTGCGAAGCACGGTTTCCCATAGGAATGTATTGAAAATCAATTAATGCGTTCCTAGGGAAACCGCCTTCAGACCAGGTCCGGGGACAGTCTGTCCCCCGACCTCTTCTGAAGGCTGGGGGGGGGGGACAAGGGCTCTGCTGTCCCGGGGAGATTTTAAAATGCTGGGGGTCGGCAGCGAACGCTTCGCTCCCGGCCGCCAGCATTTTAAGATCGCCCGGGGCAGCGGAGAAGTCTCCGCTGTCCCGGGAAGGCAGGCGGGGGGGGGAAGCAAAGACTTTTGCCCCCCCGCCGGCCTTCAGAAGAGGTCCAGGACCTCTTCTGAAGGCCGGCTGTGGGCGAAAGTCTTTGCTCCCGACCGCCAGCAATTTAAAACAGGTCCCCGGAGATTTCCCTATGGGCTTTCGTCTTGTGAAGCAAGCCCATAGGGAAATTCGTCTTGCGAAGCGCCTCCAAAACAGAAAACCCTTTCGTCTTGCGGGTTTTCCGTCTTGCGAGGCATTCGTCTTGCGGGGTACCACGGTATATTCCTGAATTTCATTGGTTACAGGTTTGTAACTTTGTGTGTTTGCCCCCACTCAAGCCAGGCACCTCAAATTCCATTATATTCGGGTCTCCTAAGTGATAATCAAGACCTAAATACAGAAATAAATAAAAGGTTGGCTTCAAATTGTGAATAAGGGACATAGGATGATCAGCAGTGGGGTTCTATCCACCAGATCAGTCTTACATAAGCTGAGACCTAGGCACAGAAAGGGCCTGCGCCGAAATTCCCCTAACAACTGCTCACACCTCTCTAACAAGGTACTCCCTTCAGATTTTGAAAGCCCTCCAATTATATGAACCCATCAATGTTTTACTCAGGGCATTTGCTATAAGTGAGAGAAGCAAATACATCCCGGAAACCTACCAGCTCCTTGCTTGTCGACGTAAGCCTCAGTTTCTCTTCGATCTCCCTTCCTATTTTCTGAACAGTTACCTGAGTCTGTTTAATTGCACACTGGGCCCGGTGGAGCCTGCGAATGAACAAACACACACAGAAGAGTTAAAACAGCCTTTGGAAATAAACTACACTGCATTGAACATGCTGGAAGCTACTTTCTGAACGCTTCTCTCGACTGTCTTTGCTTTAAAACGATGTTGATATTGTATTTTTAAATTGCTGTAACCCTTCCTCCTTTTGGAGAATGGTGGGTGATAAATAGAATATATAACTAACAATAACAATTCCCGCTGGTATCAACAGCACATCAACACAGCAAAGGAATGGGGTGAACTGGGGTTCAAATGAGTCTGTGCTCACTGTACTAAGTTCCTACTTGGAAAATGGGTGTGAATTCACCCACAGGGTTTCAACTCAAGTTTAATGGCCCACAACCAGCTCATCACTGAACCCAGACCCTGGTCCATGCCCGATTCAGATGTTATGCAGAACTAGAGCTGTGTGTCTTCAGCATGCTGGAGACATTTTGCTCTGAATCCTCTAGTGCAGGCATGGCCAAACTTGGCCCTCCAGATGTTTTGGGACTACAATTCCCATCATCCCTGACCACCGGTCCTGATAGCTAGGGATGATGGGAATTGTAATCCCAAAACAGCTGGAGGGCCAATTTTGGCCATGCCTGCTCTAATGTGTGCTCCCAATGGCTTCATATGGGGGTTATTGGGTTGTTGTTTTTATTTTGATTATGTATTTTGTGGTTTTATGTTTTTATTTTATTCGGTGAACTGCCCTGAGACCTCCGGGTATAGGGTGGTATATAAATTCAATCAATCAATCAATCAATCAATAATAATTGAATAGCGTTGAGGACAAAATTGTGCCCAATGGCACATTGTAACACAAATGTCAGGAGGTCATGGGGTTTCCCCGCAATGCTACTCTCTAGAAGTGCCCCTGACACCCATCCCAAAGAGTTGCTCCAGATATGGAAAGCTGGATCCTAAACAGGCAAACAGGCAACACTTCACATTTCTGCCTCATAAGAACTGAAAGGGGGGGGAGAAAGAGAGAGAGAGAGAGAGAGAGAGAGAGAGAGAGAGAGAGAAATAAAGAAGTCACTGGTTTCAATTACAATTTTAAATTGGGCAAAGTTTTAAGCTTGGTCTGCACATGGAAGAGAATGAGGCACTAGAGCAGGCTTCCTCAAACTTGGCCCTCCAGGTGTTTTTGGCCTACAACTCCCATGATCCCTAGCTAGCAGGACCAGTGGCCAGGGATGATGGGAACTGTAGTCTCAAAACATCTGGAGGGCCAAGTTTGAGGAAGCCTGCAGTAGAGAATGGTCTGCATCACTTCTGGCTGCAGGTGGGAAAAACCATTTTTGAATGCTCCCTTGCAAGGGAAAGGGGAAAACTAAAGCATCATGTACAGTGATAGCACTGTGTTAGAACAGAAATAATGAGCAAATATTTGAAGGAGGAAGACAGAAGGAACATGAAATGTTTTAAATTACAATTTTGATATTGCAATAAAAAGGTAAAGGACCCCTGACAGTTAAGTCCAGTCGCAGACAACTCTAGGGTTGCGGCGCTCAACTCACTTTCAGGCCGAGGGAGCCAACATTTGTCCGCAGAGAGTTTTTCCAGGTCATGTGGCCAGCAGGAATAAGCCACTTCTGGTGCAACGGAACACCGAAACCAGAGCAGTGCACACAAACGCCATTTACCTTCCCACCTATTTATCTACTTGCACTCTGACATGCTTTCAAACTGCTAAGTTGCCAGGAGCTGGGACCAAAAAACGGGAGCTCACCCCGTCACGGGGATTCGAACCACCGACCTTCTGATCAACGAGCCCAAGAGGCTCAGTGGTTTACACTTTCCAAAGGGCAGCAGCAGCAACAGTTACCAGAAGTGTTTTAATATGCCGTAAGTTTCAGTCACTCCCCAAACCCAAGCTATTTGATGCAAGGCAGACACTTTCTGCTAGACAGACCTCTCCTGGGGTGACACAACCAGGGAGGGGATTCAAATCTGGGATGCCCAGACCTGCAGCACTAATTCAAACCTCATTCCTACACTACACAGAAGTGCATGCCCTGCAGTTTAAGAGCACAGAAACAGGTTGAAGTTAGCAGAAGATGATTTATGATACAACGTCTCCCTACTGTTTCCTGAACACATTTGGTCCTTTTAGGAAATGAGTTGTTGATGTTTTTTAAAGAATGATCCAAAAATGTAGCAATTTTGGAAGCATTAGAATTACCTCCACGACTGACATATTTGAGGGCATTTTCCACTGGAGGCCAGTCTGGCAGGTGACCCTCCCGTGCAGCACAGCTCATTTGCTTGATCCATTGAGGCAGGCTGTTATTTATAATGCAAAAGAGCCCTTGAGCTGTGCAGGGCGCTTCAGAAATCTCATTTCATTTGTCTTCAGCGACCTGGGAGGTGGGTCAATATCATTTCCATTTTACATGTGGGGAACTTACTGAGACAGAGGTTTTGCTCGAGGTAACTCAAGTTCACAGCTGAGCTGAAACTTGAACCCGAGTCTCCAAAGTCTGCACCCAAAATTCTATACCCAGGACCACCTTAACGCCCTCCTTCCCCCTTGCCCTTTCCTTGTTGCAGCCTATAAAAAATCCACATGTGAATTGAACATGCCACTTCCTTCAAAAGTACAGCGGCTGAACTAGAATCAAGGCTTAACCATTGTAAAACCTGTTAGTAAATTAAGGGTTGGATTTTGAGCTGGAAAACTGGAGTCCAAACCCCCATTTAGGTAAAGGTAAAGGTACCCCTGCCCGAACGGGCCAGTCTTGACAGACTCTGGGGTTTGTGCGCCCATCTCACATCTATAGGCCGGGGGCCAGCGCTGTCCGGAGACACTTCCGGGTCACGTGGCCAGCGTGACAAAGCTGCATCTGGCAAGCCAGCGCAGCACACGGAACGCCGTTTACCTTCCCGCTGGTAAGCGGTACCTATTTATCTACTTGCACCTGGGGGTGCTTTCGAACTGCTAGGTTGGCAGGCGCTGGGACCGAGCAGCGGGAGCGCACCCCGCCGCGGGGATTCGAACCGCCGACCTTTCGATCGGCAAGCCCTAGGCGCTGAGGCTTTTACCCACAGCGCCACCCGCGTCCCATTTACGCCCCCAGTATTCACTGGGTGGCATTGGTATGATGCTCTCTCCTATCTGTTAAGGCACAGAGCAAGAGTTGCCATAAAGAGATGAGAGCAGGAAACCATCCACAGCATGTTTTAAAACACTACATAAACATATTCGGCCCCTGTAGACCTTCTTTTCTGCAGAATGCCTCAGAATTATCTACACGCCATTCTTGCAGCACAAAGTAGTCACCCCAAATGCTTTTGCTTTCAATAAGATTTTTAAAAGTCCCTAAAGATCTGCAACTGCAGTTCTAAAGCCAGCCTTCCTTGTATTTAGCTGTCAGTCATGGCAATATTATTCTCCACATACCTATAAATACTGAGCCCAGCTAGCGTTTTGAAGCCAAGATTTCCTGAAACATATTTGTGCGCAGAGTAAAGCTGTGCTGCCAGCTCCAGCACAGTAATTCCACTTGCAACTTGCCCAAGAAGCTCAAGGTCTGACAGCATTACACGCCAAAAAGGAGGACCCTATACAATTTAGGCCCATCACCCAATGCCTTTGCTCTGCACAGAACTGCAGAAAAGGACTCTATTATACAGTCAGACAGTGACAAAGAAGCTAAGCTGAGCCGAGGTGAAAACAAGCAACAGATAATCAAGAGCCTCTGCTCTTCTTTTCTTCTGGAGAAGTCAACAAGGTCATTATATCTCAAGGGTGCCACGGAAACAGAACTTCAAAGTCTTTGGAAGCACTCGGGTATCCAAGAGCAACCAAGGAAAGCGAGAAGATGGGAGGAAGGGGGGCCCTGAACAATTTGGAATTCCCTCTTCATGTAAAATAAGGACTACTCTTTCAGGACAACTCCCATATGACTGTATCCTGCATAAGGGCAAGATGTTGGAGTGAAATAGTTATCCGCCTACTGCTAATATGTCTGAAAATCAAACATGCTGCCTGCGTATGTAAGATTGGGCCCGTATGTAAAATTGGGCCCTTCTTCTGGGCTCACCAGGCTGGTGAGCAGCAAAAACAGACCTTCTCAGTGGTGGCCCCATTAGTGATGAACTCCCACGGGAAGTACAGCTGGTTGTATAATGTCCCCCACCCCTCAAGAAGGGATTGTTAGTCCTTTCCTTGCATTTTATTCAAACAATTTTAAGACTAAAGTGTACAAAAAAATTAGGATACTCCCCAAACCTTAGTTTTAGTTTGTAGAGCACTTTACCAGAAACTACTACACATCTCAAACGCCAAATGAACAGATACTTGTAAAGATGCAGAAAACAGGTGCAGTTTGAATCAAAATATCTGGGTTTTCTGTGGTAGGTGCAACTGAAGAGGCCAGCCGGTGGTCATCTGGCCATATCAGACTTGTGTACATTTACCCAATTTTTTGTAAAAACACTCGCATCCTGTCGTGTTTGGCAAAATTTTCATAGGGCTTTCCAACAGGAAGACTAAAAATAAAATGCCTCATTCCAGATGCAGCTAAAGCAGAGCAAAGGAAGCTTTGCAGGCAGAGACCCATAATATATAAAAGAATGTTAAACATGATGCCCAGAAATATCAGGCTCTCTTGTTGCCCAAATCAATTTTGTTTATCTGAAAGATTTTGATCGAGATTTTTCAGTATCCACAAGGCAACCAATTTCTATAGGACATGTTTCTTTGGGTTCTCATTGCTTCCACTGTTGCAGATTATCCCAAGCAAAATTAGATTATGGATCACGCACTGCAATCATTGAAACAATCACTAACACTAGAGATTCATACGCGCGCACATTTCATCTGGCTGATTAAATGAAGTCAAAGCCGAACTTTAAAGCCCTCGCCCCATGCCTTTCTCCCAAAGAATAAGCTGAAGGTGTCCAGGGTCATCCCGTTCCATCTGCATGACAACCTTGCAAAGCAAATCATCCTGATGGATTCTGACTCGTCCAAGACCACCAGTGAACCTCGTGGCTTACAAGACCTCTGCCTCATCTTGGAGTTGCTTTGGACACGATGAAGTCCTGCCAGCTAAAAGTACTGGTGCGCTGCGTCCAGCTGGCAGCACTTCTCTGTGTCCGGAGCGGCCAATCGTTTATACCTTTACAGGGGTCAGCAAACTTTTTCAGCAGGGGGGTGGTCCACTGTCCCTCAGACCTTGTTGGGGGAGGGCAGACTATATTTTTTGTGGGGGAAAGAATGAATTCCTAGGCCCCACAAATAACCCAGAGATGCATTTTAAATAAAAGCACACATTCTACTCATGTGAAAACACCAGGCAGGCCCCACAAATAACCCAGAGATGCATTTTAAATACAGTGGTACCTCGTGTTAAGTACTTAATTCGTTCCAGAGTTCCGTTCTTAACCTGAAACTGTTCTTAACCTGAAGCACCACTTTAGTTAATGGGACCTCCTGATGCTGCTGCGCCGCCAGAGCACGATTTCTGTTCTCATCCTGAAGCAAAGTTCTTAACCTGAAGCACTATTTCTGGGTTAGCGGAGTCTATAACCTGAAGCGTATGTAACCTGAAGCATATGTAACCTGAGGTACCACTGTAAAAGGACACATTCTACTCATGTAAAAACACGCTGATTCCTGGACCGTCTGCGGGCTGGATTTAGAAGGTGATTAGGCCAGATCCTGCCCCCAGGCCTTAGTTTGCCTACCCATACTTTAGCTGATGCACCTTAACAGCAGTTCCGTTTGGTCAGATAGATAGAAAGAAAAAAGAAATCCATTCAGCCTGGCACAGCAGCTGAGCCAAATCCTTCCAGGAAGACCACAAGCAGGACACAAACGCAACAGCAGCACCCGCCAACGTCTGAGAGAAACTGGCATAAATCCACAATCTGAACGTGGAAGTCATGTAGTTCGGAAGCACTCTGGTTCTGGAATTGCTCCTGAAGACTAGTGCTAGTTTGTCAACTGCGTTCATTCCTTGAGCAGACTTGGACGCAATCAAGCCTACATTCGTTACATCTAGGCTGGATTACTGAAACATGATGTACATGGGGCTGCCTTTGGAGACCTTTTAGAGACGTCAGATAGAGGAGAATTTTGGAATCATGTTGTTCCTTTGCTGATTTACTGAGTCTCTTTCCAGGTATTATTACTTTTAAAGCCCTAAATGGAAATTCAAGACAGGCCAACTTGATTGGACAACCACTCCCAGCCCGTAATTCAATTCTAGTATAAGGAGACGAATAAAGCCTTCACTTTCTTCCCATTATGCTTTATTTTTTAAACACCCACATTCTTTCTCAGCAAGGAAGCATTCTTCCTTACTAATTCTCTTTAATACTGATTTTTACCAGTATATCCGGAAGAAGCATCAAGCTGACTAACTCATATTTCCTGGCTCTCTCTGGATCCATTTTAAAAAATTGTCATTTCTTAAATATAGAAATACACTGAGCCTCACCTTGGTCTGGAAGAGCACTTCTCTTACATGACGCTGTCACAATATTTGTGAACGTCATTAACAAATTTACAACATATAAAAGAAACTCTAGAGCCAGTGTGGTGTAGTGGTTAAGAGCGGTAGTCACGTAATCTGGGAAACCGGGTTCGTGTCTCCGCTCCTCCACATGCATCTGCTGGGTGACCTTGGGCCAGTCACACTTCTCTGAAGTCTCTCAGCCCCACTCACCTCACAGAGTGTTTGTTGTGGGGGAGGAAGGGAAAGGAGAATGTTAGCCGCTTTGAGACTCCTGAAGGGGAGTGAAAGGCGGGATATCAAATCCAAACTCTTCTTCTTCTTCTTCTAGATTTTCACTCGGGTCTGGTTTCTATGTTGGTTAGTTTGAGGATCAGACATCAGTTCTTTACATAGAGCTGTAAAGTTGGATGGGACCATGCAATGCAGGAATATGCAGCTGTCCCGTATGGGGTTGTTATCTGGTGAGTGAAAACCACAACAGGTGGAGTATGAGGAAACACTCTGCATTTTGTACAAACTTGCTTGCAGCCCAGCCCAGGAGAACAAAGGTAGCTGCTCTCCTCCATGGACACATCCTACAATTACAATGTGTACTATTGCACCACCCCAAGAGGGACATGAACTCACACTGGTGCACATGAAATTCTTGTGTTACTTGTTTCGACTGTCTTCGGGCATGAGCTTAACTTAGAGGAGTGAAATGCTTTCTTTATACGTAATTCGAGAAACAGATTGGTGATGAATGCCGAATATACACGGCAGATTTTGGAGAAGATTCCTCCCCGCTCCTCGCAGCCATAGATGATTGCATGCTAAGTAAGCAACCTTTCAAATCCATTCCAGATATTCTCTTGAATAATTTCATCCGATTTTGTTCCTCAATCAATTCTGCTTATGTTAAAGGAATAGGTTCTGCTATTAACCAAACATCAAGCAATCACAGTCAGATTCCACCAGCTATTTCTCGACAATAAATGATTTCCCTGATAAACTGTGATGGCTTGGAAAGTAGCCCAGCTGTGACCCAATTCAGTTGAAAGTTATCACCATGCAGGATTTAAAACTAATTGCATGGATTAGAATACAAAAGGTTGTTCTGAGCTGTCTTTATTTTCATGTAAAACAGTTCACTAAGTTCACATCTATTGACAAAGTGCGAAAATATCTCCAAAATGAAGCTATCAAAAAAGAACGTTTGATACTAACTGGATGAGAATTTAATACGGCACACATCAATTCAGGTCTTTCAATGAACAGTTTACATTCATAACCAGAATATATTGTTAAGAGACGGGCACCCACTCAGACATGCAAATGTTAATTATGACTGATTTTGTTCTTGGATTCTGACGTATACCAAGCAAAAAGGGCAACTTTTGTTTAGATGCAAGTGGCTCCCCATTCACATGGGGGTTACATTTCAGGCCCAAGCGCACAAGTGCAAACTCACAAAAAATGAGGAGCACCCTGGAGAGTCCTCGTGGCTCGGGAAGAGACTCACCCCAGAGCCCAAAAGAGAATAATCTCTTGGGGCTTCGGAGAGGATCTCCACACAAGCCGGAGGGGCAGCGGGGCTTTGCTGAGCTGCTCAGCCTCCCCAACTAACAGCTGGTGTAAGGGGTAGCACAGCAGCAGAAGCAGCCACTTCCCTGCGAATCAGCTGAAGAAGCCCTGCTGCCCCTCTGGCTTACACAGAGGTCCTTTTTGGGCTCGGGGGGGGGTCTCCAAGATGCTCCTTATTTCCGGGTACCTGGCACTGTGCTTCTGCACGGTCGCACGTAAATGGGGAGTTGTCTATCATGAAGGCTTGGGTACTACTGCATATTAATCAGAGTGCTTGTGCACAAACACTATTACTCTCTTGGTACTTTTTGGCTACAAACTAGCCCCTCATGCGGAAAGTCCCATTTTACTCTAAAACCCCACAGCAGGTCTAAATGAGGTGATAAAATGAGCAATACCACTTCACTCTACAGGTAGGGTGAAATATACTCGGAGTCGAGAGTGGATTCCATGCTCTTTATGCAGCTCATAGTGGTGAGGAGGAATGGAAGTTCCCCCAGAATGTCTGCTTTATATACATTATTTACACAATGGGCCCCACATGATTGGCTAATTCTAGGATTCTCCTGTAGGCCAATCAGGTTGCAGATTCACTTCCACCTGGAGCTGGATTAGGTGGCTCCTGTGGACCAATCAGACTGCTGCATTCTGGGTCCTATTGTTCTAGAACCAATAAGACTGCTTCATTCTGAATCCTATTGTTCTAGGACCAATCAGACTGCTGCATTTTGGATCCTAATCAACTCAGTACATAACATAGGGAGATCACATTTTTTAATGTTCCTACGTGTTTTGTAAACAACCCTTGCATGCAGAAGACTAAAACAGCAGGTTGTGCTAGATTTATCATTATTATTACTTGCAGGGAGTCCACAACAGGAAACATTCCAAGTGTTATTCCCCTACCTTTAGCCTAAACTGCAAGCGCAAATTCTTAAATGATTGATTTTCAAAGAATCTGGAGCTAATTGTGTGTTTCTCCCCCCCCCCCTTTCTTTTCTTTTTTCCTTTTCGGATAGAGGCGAAACATGACCAGAAATCATTGAGCAGCAATAGCCATGCAAGCTACAGAAGTGCCATCTCTTGGGCATTAAGAGTCTTTTATAGACACTACCTATACATTTTCAGATGTCTCAAAAATCACGAGGGCCAGGAACCTTTTAAAATTGAAACCAATTCCCAGGAGTCCAATTTCTCTGCTAGATTCATCAGAGCGTTCTGATAATTTAACAATGCAGAAGATGCACATCGAATCACATTTCCACTATTAAAAAGCAACAATGTGAGGAGGCAGCAATGAATGATCTATCCCAGCCCCACAGCCCCTTTGTTTGGCATATTTAGGCCATCTTAGGTACGTTAAGTCACAAATCAACAAAGCAAACACTGGTCACAGTTAGAGAATCGTCACTGTTCTCAGATGGTGCTTATAAAAGAACCCAGATCTATGGCTTTTTGACATACACTGCGGTCAATCGCCTGAAGCATTTTCCATCCATCTTCTTGAACGCCTGGATGCTGTTCGCTTTCTTCCTCTTTTGTCCTCTCCTTCCTCCCCCCCCCTCCCCATGTACAGCATTTATTTCATTCTTGGTCACAAGCCATGAATGCACAGACTAAATACTACAGTCACACATCCTATAGCTATTTCTCACAAGAGAAATAAATACAGGGAAGGTCAGATTTGCCAAAACAACCTTAGTTTACACTGGGTTTATTTAAACAAAGTAATGACCGCTGGGGATTTAGAAAACAGAGCGAGAGCTTTTTGGCAAAGTGAGAGATATGGGATACCCAAATTGCAAACACCCAGTACTATTATTAAAAGAGCTTCTATTAAACAGATTTTAAAACAAAAAATATGAAACCTGAACAAACAAGTCTTTATGCTTACCTAGAGACTAGATTCTAAAGAGGTCCGGCTACATTATCCATGAAGAAGCAGCAGCCTCCAATCCAGACCCCCAAATCTACACATGTACAACTAATCTGATATTTTTGTTTTTGGAATTTCCTTCCCCACCAACACATCCAATGGACTTTTCAGGTTTATATGCAACCCCACCCTCACCCAGTTCCTGAAACTATGTGACAAATAGCCAACACCAGAATAAGACACGAGCCAAGAAGAGGAACGAGGATAGAAATGGAGAAGGGCTCCACGAGTCTATCCTGACCAGCCATCGGCTTCCTGTGCAACATAAAGCAAGTGTTCTTAACAGCACAGGATGCAAAAGGGACAGTGCATGAAGATAAAATGCTCCAAGAGCTTTCGGGACCCTTGGATGAACTCTGCTCCCAAAGCAGAAAAACGTTTAAGGATCAAGCTTTCCCAGTCCTCTTTCCAAACAGTAAGATGCAACTCAGAGGGGTCCAATAACCATTCTCAGAAGCCAACAAGCAGAAACGTGTCTTAAACCCACTTGGGTGTTGCCGAATCACCATCCCTTTTCCTTTGGGGACGATAAACAACATCTCTTGTTTAGCACAACTAAAATGCAATTCAATACCACTCAAGAGCAACTACTACATTCTGCTGCGCCTAATCATACAGAAAGGATTCTTCGATATACAGTCCTACCTCGGAAGTTGAACGCCTTGCGAGTCGGAACGTTTTGGCTCCCAAACGCAGCAAACCCGGAAGTGAGTGTTCCGGTTTGCAAACGTTCTTTGGAACCCGAACGTCCGACGTGGGTTTCGTAGTTTCCGATTGGCTGCAGCTCCTGCAGCCAATCAGAAGTCGCACCTTGGTTTCCAAACATTTTGGAAGTCAAATGGACTTCTGGAACGGATTCCGTTCAATTTCTGAGGTATGACTGTAGTACTAATCATGCACCCCTCAAAATTCATCACTGTTTTTCTCTTCGTTAAGATGGTTGGCAGATACCTAGATAATTGCTTTCACAAGCACACCAACTAAAATATTGGCAGATTCTAACTCCTACCCACCAAATTGCCATCTTCAGGGCTTGTCTCACAAAATAAAAGCTTCTCAGCAAATGTGACAGCAGCGCTAGATGTCAGAACTTACCAAATCTGCTGCCAAAAAGAGGACAGCTTCCCCCGCTCTCCTCCATAGCATGCAGTAGAGCTTATTTAATAATCTGATGTCATTCTTGATGTATCTTTTCTAAGGAGTCAAAGCTTTTTACAAAATTAAAACACACCAAAAAGAACTCCATAAAATTGCAATTTAAAACAAAGTCACAGACAGACTGCAGCATAAAATCTTAATAAGCTCATGGCAACAGATAAAAGATCTCTAAAAAGTCTAAATTTCCTGAAACATGGAGGGGGCATTTAAAGGATGCCTGAAAGCCAAGAGTGAGGAAGTTTGGCAGGCTCCCAAAAGGAGGACATTCCAAAACATTGTCACCGCCAATCAAGAAGGCCCCATCTTTTATATTCCTCCACCTGACACCACATATCAATGGGACCAAGAGAAGGACTTCCAAGCCTGATCTTAACTGGTCAGGAAGGTTCATATAGGAATAGATGGTCCTGAGAACAACCTGCTTCCAAGGCCATTTTTAGGGCTTTAAAGCTAACACCAGGACTTTAAATTGAGCCTGGAAACAAACAGGAAACCAGCAGAGCTGGAATAGGACCGGAGTGATAAAATAGCATCGATGGATACCAGACAATAGTTTGGCACCATAACCGGAGCTGAGAATTTAAGTTTCCAAATTATTTTGGAGCTACACCAGCTAAACATTAGGCTTTTTGGAAGGCCTGAAAGAGTCGTTTGCTTCAATTGGCTTTTCCTGGGTAATGTTGTGTCTCGCTCACTGGATGGAGGGTGGAGGAACTGTTATGCTGCTCAATTTCTGAGTCTGTTTTATTTGTGTGGATCTTTTGTTCTTGGTTTTAGTAGTAACTTTGTTAATACCTGTAAGTTGCTTTGGGCACAAGTGACCTAAAGATCACTTAATACTTTAAAAGAAAATTAACTTTTACCAAGCATCGCAGTAGATCAGCCAAGAAGCAACGAAGGCATGAAGAATTCGTATCAGGGCCATCTTGTTTGGGAGAGATCACAGGTGTTTCCTGCTTGGCAGGGGGTTGGACTCGATGGCCCTTGTGGTCTCTTCCAACTCTATGATTCTACAGCTGGTGAACTAGCTGAAGCTGGTAAAAAAAAAAAAAAAACCACTGCTAGCTACCATCACCACCTACACATTCAAGAATGTCTGCCAAGACTGGAGGCCAGAGGCATCCCAGATGGCAGACCTGCGTCTTCAAAGGCAGTACAATCCCATCTGGAGAAAGTTGCACAACCTTCCCCAGATTGCCAGAGCCCCTGACCAACCATTCTTCCAACTTATCCGCATTATTTCAGCTTATTCACCTCCCTCGGCCCACTCAACTGACAGACGCTGGTTTAGCAGCTCCACAGACTTCCTGGGATTAGACTACGGGGGAAAGGGGGTAGAGTCGCACACCATCAATATACTGGTGACACCTCGGCCTAAGCCCCTGGATGATCTCGCCAAGTTGTTTCATGCAGACGTGAAACAGAGTAAGAGACAAGACAGACACTTTGGTACCCTGTTAAGCCAAAGGTCATGGGGCTGAACAACATCCCCCAGAACTACCTTGTGAGACTGGAATGTCTGGAACCATTGAAGAACAGGAGGATACCATGGCCCATGCTAAAGAAAAAAGCCATTGAGAAATTTAAGAGAATCAACAGAATCACACACTTCTAGGCATCCTTCAGCACAGGCTCATCCACCAGGGCAAGCGAGGCAGCTTCCATGCCTCCAAACCTGACTGTAACAGATTTAAGTAATCAGGTCTCCCTAGGACTACCTGGAGCTGAGATACAGTCACATGCTCAAACCCTTGCTCAAATTAAGGTTAATGTGAGATGGACCAACGGCTATTCATATTACTTGGCTCTACATTTTATTTTTTTTCACAAGGGGTCTCACTACACAGCCTCTCACAAACATGCAGGAACCATGCCTTCTCTGACTGAGGCACTGATCACCTCTCTAAGACAGAATTTCCCAAATTTGGGTGACTGGCTGTTTTTGGACTACAACTCCCATCATCCCTAGCTAGCAGGACCAGTGATCAGGGATGATGGGAACTGTAGTCCAAAACCAGCAGGAGACCCAAGTTTGAGAAACCTGATCTAGACAGATTGCCTGTCTTTCTTTGTTGATTGGGGTGAAGGTGAAGCATGAAAGCAACTGGTCTCACCTCTTCAAGCAGCTTACCCACCCATGCCCCCACAGGGGCGAACAAGCTGAAAAATATTCATCACTGCATGACTAGAGTGCCATAGGCACAACCATCTGATGGTGTTTCCTGCTTGGCAGGGGGTTGGACTCGATGGCCCTTGTGGTCTCTTCCAACTCTATGATTCTATGATTCTATGATCTCTGACGCCACTTGAAATCTGGTGTTCCAAGTCAGAATGATAGCAACAACATGTGGCTGGTGGAGTTGGAGGGGAGCAGAACACAACCTATCAGTACCAGGACATTATTCAAGTTGTGCTGCATGTTAGTTTGGAGGGGAGATCATTATTGGCAGCAAACCCATTTCATTCCATGTGTAGTTGTCCATTTCAAGATGCTGGCAACTTGCAGACTAGTCATCCACTGTGTACAGACTATAGTATCCAACTATTGTGGAGATACTATTCCTTGTCATAAGGCAGAATATTTCTCAGATAAAGTTAAAGTTCAGTTATTCAACCCAGAATGAGATTCCAGTGTTCAATGTGGTATATACAGAATAAGGCATTTTAAAATATCCTAAAAATTGAAGCTCTTTCCCCCCCTGAAGGCTTATTTTAAGGTATCGGAGCTCAGTGTGTCGAGTATTACCTGCAAATATTGTTCTCATTAAAGCCCCACGGAAAACTAAACCATCTCCCTGCGACTCTCAATCCCCTCACATATGCACATGGTTCATATAGGTTTGTCTGCAGCCGCAGGCTAGAATTCAGCACTCACTTGCCAGCTGTTAAAAATTCCTGCTCTAACTCCATGCAAGAAGTCCAGGAGGTGGTCACCCTTCACAAACTCAGTAGAAAACTGCACTGTCAAGAGTTATTAGCGAGAAAGAAGAGAAATGGAGGAAACAGCTTGGAGTCTCCTCTCTTTGGCACATACGAAACCGGTCACTGCAATATAGGCAAGGCGATTTCTCCCGAGATGAAGCATGTAGAATTTAGTATTCCCAGTAAGTTTAGGGGTCATTTTAAAAAGGCCAAAATTTGCTCACCATTTCTGAAAAACGTATGAATTGTTTTGGGCCCCTGAGATAGGCCTCAAGTCGGGTAAGGCATTCGTACTCACAGCTTAAAGGGTTTATGCTGTGGGGTGGGGAGGAAGGGATGGGAAATTAATTTCAGGGAACCCAATGCTCTCAGATGCATTGCTGGTGCTCAGCTTTTGTCCCCCCCCAAAAAAAAAAAACACCTTTAAGTTATTGCTTCCCTTGATGGATAGATTGTATTAGTATGCTGCTTTTCATTCAAATGAATCCCAAACAATAAATAATAAGAACGTAATAGAATATCACAAGTACAGCATAAATCATATAAAACAAATTTTCAATTAGCAGTAATTAACCTCGTTGGCTATGATGCAGCTGCTGCACAAAGCTTCTAGCACTGGCTAGCCGAGAGCTTGAATCCATGTGCTGCTCTCTGCTGTTAATTTTTCAAAGCAGCAGGAGAGGAGAAGGCTTATGTATACCTCAGCCAACACTGATTTGTGGGGAGTTAGGGGGTCATTAGACCCACCAGCATTCCTCTACAAAGCTACTAACAGAGAGGCACTCCAAGCAACCCTGCCCCCCCCCCTCCTATTTGATCTCTCGGCACACTCACATGTGGCACACCTATTTTACATAGAAAATTATTACCGCAGCATGATATAATGTTCATTTAAAGGTGGGGGTGAGAGAAGGCCACAGAGAAGGACCATTTGGTATTTGACAGTCTTCCTCATCCAGGGAATCATTTTATCTCAATTATTTCTAACCCTCACAGCTGTAAAGATGCGCCGAAAAGCACGTACAAAGCACAGCAACATCTCCAGAGTCAAGGAGGCGCAGCCTGAAGATCTCTCCCTTCTGTTACCAAAAGCCATTGTTGAGGCCAATATTCTGATTTGTTTTAAGCATGGAAAGACAGAAGAAGGTGCTTCTTCACACATATGTATGGTTAACTTACCAAAGTCACTACCACGACACGTGGAGATGGTCTCCAGCTTCAGTAACTTTTTAATAATAATAAAAATTTATTTATACCCCACCCTTTCCGGTTCAAAAACCGGGCTCAGGGCGGCTAACAACAAATTTTAAACACTTAACTATAAAAGAAGCATAAAAACATGAATAACAATAAAATTAAAATATCAAAAATCAATTAGATTATCCCCAGGGCTAGCTGGCAGAATTGGTCCTACTTGGGCCAGGGGAGAATTAGCTGAGGGGTCTCAGAGCGGGTGATCTTCATAAAAGGGGAGGGGGAGGGAAGAGAAGGGAAATAAAAGATCAGGCTGAATTCAAATTAAAAGCCAGGTGGAATAGCTGTGTCTTACAGGCCTGGCGGAAAGAGGTTAAATCCAGAAGGGCCCTAGTCTCATGGGGCAGAGCATTCCACCAGGTGGGAGCCATCACTGAGAAGGCCCTGGCCCTGGTGGAGGATAGTCTGACTTCCTTAGGGCCCGGGACCTCTAAACTATGGTTATTCGTGGACCTTAAGGTCCTCTGCGGGGCAGACCAGGAGATGAAGGGTATTTATGGTGTTCACCCAATGAAGCTGAATGTTGAAAGATTCAGGACAGATAAAATAAAGTACTTCTTTCTGCAGCTAATAGTTAAACAACGAAACTCCCTCCCAGAGGAGGTGGATATGTCTACTGAAGGTTGCTAGCCACGAGGGCTATGCTCTGTCCTCCACAGTGGAAGCAGAAATGCTTCTGAGTACCAGTTGCTGAAAACCACAGGAGGGGAGAGATGCTCTTGTGTTCGAATCCTGCTTGTCGGTTTCCCACGGGCACCTGGTCAGCCTGTGAGAACAAAATGAGCCACTGGCCTGATCCAGCAGGCGCTCATCATTCTACCAGGGGCTATTAGTTGTGGTAGCACTTCTTTGTTTACTGGAAGAATCCATGCTGAATAAGCAGCACAAGCTTGGGAGAAGGGATCTTGAGTTAGTGCCATCCTTCGCAGAAACATCCATCTGTTGGAAACAGGATGCTAGACTAGATAGGCCCTTGGTCATCATGTAAGTGAATGCATGATATAGTTGTAATCGTATACTTGACAAGTTAATTTTGCCTTAAGCAGCAAGCATTCTACCTGCTTTAAGTACACTTATATAAATAAGCTCAGTTGTTTGGGAATTTGACAGCCAATGTTTCTGTAGAATCAAAACTCTAATATTAAAATGCTTGTAGAAGACAACTTGATGTGCAGAACAGCTGTCGTTCAGATCTGCCCATTCATTAAAAGAAAAAGAAAATGCCCTATAATAATTCTTGCAAGGGAAGAGTGACACCTTCTGGTAGAGCTGCAATATAGAAATTTGAGTTTTTGAACTCCAAAGCAATTCTGAAGAGTATTTAAGACAGGGTTAATCCAGTGTGGTGATTCCAATGGTCAGGGATGATGGGATTTAGTGCACAACACCATTTTGGCTACCCATTATTTGAGAGGTGTTGAGAAAGGCCTGAGCAAGCTGGACAAGCAGTTCAACAAGGCTGTGTGCATAGCCCAGAGCATATTCTATAGCAGAGTTCAACACATACTATGCTCATTAATAGGCCATCAAACTTTGGTTATGTCTATCCATTCACACATACAGAACTTGCAATGCTCAGCTAGGCAACTTCTGAATATATTGACATGCTTTGCATTTTGTGTATTTGGATGTTTTGAACATTTGCTGTATGCCACTTTGAGCACAGCTCATTGTGGAAAAGCGGCATATAAGTACACTCAGTCTATCAATCAATCAATCAATCAGGGCACTAGTTACCCAAACTGTGGCAGTTCATCAGTAGAAACAGTGGGCACTTTGAAACCTAACACCAAGTTCAGTCTTGCATGAATCAGAGTAAGCCTTGGATTTGATGAAGAGCCACGCCCCACACCCCACTGCCCAGTACATGATCCCATTTTCAAACTGCTCCTAGAATCAGTAAGTTTCTCCTAAGGTCCAACCAAATTGAATTTTCTCGTGACTTAACCCTACTGATCTAGTTCTGCCATCTGGTATTTGAGAAGTGCTATCTGTCCTCAGTCTGTCTTCACTTTTCCTGGCTAAACATACAGTGGTACCTTGGTTCTCAAACTTAATCTGTTCCAGAAGTCTGTTTGACTCCCAAAACAGTTCAAAAACCAAGGCGCGGCTTCCGAATTGGCTGCAGGAGCTTCCTGCACTCAAGCAGAAGCCGCGTCATACGTTCGGCTTCTGAAAAACATTCGCAAACCAGAACACTTACTTCCGGGTTTGTGGCATTTGAGAGCCGATTTGTTCGTCAACCAAGCCGTTTGAGAACCAAGGTGCCACTGTACTCAAGTTCCTTCAATGTTCCCTCATAGGACTTGTTCTCTGTACCATCTTCACTGCCCTCCTTTGACCTCATTCAGACTTATCCAAGTACAGTGGTACCTCGGGTTACACACGCTTCAGGTTACAGACTCTGCTAACCCAGAAATAGTACCTCGGGTTAAGAACTTTGCTTCAGGATGAGAACAGAAATCGTGCTCCGGCGGCAGGGCGGCGGCAGCAGCAGGAGGCCCCATTAGCTAAAGTGTTGCTTCAGGTTAAGAACAGTTTCAGGTTAAGAACGGACCTCCGGAACGAATTAAGTACTTAACCTGAGGTACCACTGTATTTCTCAAAATGAGGCATGTAGAACCTGACATAGCATTCCAGGTGAGGTCAGACTAGTACAGAAGCAAGTGGGATTATTTCTCATGTCTTGGAAACTACGAGTCTATTAATGCAACTAAGTATCACGCCATCATGTGGTTGAATATACAGGCACCATCATTTTCACATGTACTGCCATGACAGGGATGCTTCTTCCTACGACCTGCGTGTTTGTTTTGGAAGGGGGTTTGGGGGTGGGTTGCTGAGGAGCAGGACTTTGCATTTGCCTTCTGAACCTTATGCTGTTTGTATCAAAATGTAGAAAACAACGCTGAGAAAGACTCAAGACTTTGGAGAACTGTTACTATGGGTCCAGCCTTGCCAACCGTCAGAAGGTTTGGTCTACAACTCCTATCAGACCCTGGCCGTAGTGCAAAACATGTGGAGCCCATCAGGCTGGCAAAGGCTGAACTATAGCGTATGCAGACAATACTTTGCTAGGTAGGCCAATAATGTGATCCAACAAGAGGCCCTTTAATATTTTTTTTGCAGAAATTCACTGAGCGCTCTCAAGTACAAAGGCTCACCTAAGTACCACTTGAGATTCCAACCCATATTTCTGCTCCCCAAAGTGCGCAACTGAAGTGTCGAACTTGCAGCCACTGGTAGCAGAGATGGCCAAACTAAAACATTTATATTTGCTAGAACTTATCGTTCAATACGGGGGAGCAAAAGAAAGAAACAGCAGCAAAGAATCGAGTATTATGCTACTAATATGCATCATTACAACACCAGGCAAACACTGGAGACAAGGCTACTATTCATCTGAGAAGCACAGCTGGTCTTGTGCTAACACAGGCCATCCCCCACCACACTGTTCGTTTTAGTATGACATTTCCATCTTCTTCCAGTGGTGGTGGTGGGAAAATCTTCACCAGTTAACTCCACCCACAGTAAACACAACTCTCTCAAAGTTTTACTGTAGAAGGAACAGGTCTGCAGTAATCCTAAGGAGGTTAGACTCCCAAGATCATGTACTAGGAGTTGAGAATCACCATCCAGGCGTCTTCACAACAATGCTATATGCACAATAATGGACATGATGGGGAAACATCTTGAAAAGCTATGCACGTTCAGCCTACTGACAGTGATGCTTTTTATATCACTATCTGTGCCAACAATTCTATTTCAGGATTTAAAATGAGTTACCTCAGCAAAGAGAAGACGTCGTATGAGTTGCGGACACAGTTCTGATCCACCTGGAGGAGGTTATTCTTCTGGGTTCCTGAGAGGCCCTTAAAGGCAAACAGGTTAGCTGATTAGTTGCTTTTTATAACACTGAAATTAGGTCCCATTTCCCTATTAAAGGCCTTTTTACATTTTTTTTCCTTCCACAAGGGTATCTAGGTATCTTGAAGTCATCTGCTTAAGACTGCCCACCTCTTATGCTTATCTCAGTTGCTAAATGAAAACACTTCTTTGAAACGAGCCCTGTAAGGCACTACCAGGCCAAAAAGGGAGTTCAAGGGGAAAAATTAATTATCTGCAGCTTAAGTATAAACAGCAGTTCCCATGCTGCCTAAGGAAAGCGTGGAAAGAATTTCCTTTTTTAATCTGCTTAGCTGATCAATATATGCAATGGTGTAATTCCTGCCTCCCTCCCCCCGCTGCAAGTATTTTCCCACCAGAGAAGAAAGTGCTTGGGAATGGTAGGGCATAAATGAAGGAGTGAATAGCAGAGGAATCTCTCAAAAGCCCAACTGCTCACTGCTTCTGAAAAAATCCCCACATGCTGCTGAGCCAGGAAGCTACACCCATATTCAATACAACATAGGGACCACTTGAAGGGGGAACCACACATCCAATAATAAAATAAGGCTATTGAAAATGCTCCAAGCTTTATCTTACAACTTTTTTTCTCAGTTACCGTATTTTTCGCTCTATTAGACACACCGGACCATAAGACGCACCTAGTTTTTAGGGGAGGAAAACAAGAAATAAGAAAGCAACGCAAAGCACCCTGAGCTAAGAGGGAGCGCTCCTCCATCTTCGCTCAGGAGGCCTTGAGGGGCTATCCCTGAAGCCAGGAGAGCAAGCGGAATCAGTGCACACCGATCCCTCTTGCCTTCCTGGCTTCAGTGAAAGCAAGCCTACTGGCTTTCCCCTGACCTCCTGCAAGAGCCGTGCACTCTTTAAAGGGAGCGCGGCTCTTGGGGGCTTTTCTGGGAAGGGACAGAGCCGGGCATCTCCCGCAAAAGCCAATAGCCGTGCGAAGCTAGAACAGCTAGAGGGAGCACTGCGTTGTCCTGGCTTCTTGTTTAGCTGCGTGTAGCCTCTCCCGGCTGTGGAGGCTGCGGGCAGCTAAACAAGAAGCCAGGACAGCCAGCAGGATCCCTGCGATCCCACTGGCTGTCCTGGCTTCTTGCTTGGCCGCCCGCAGCCTCTCCCGGGCAAGGGGAGCCTTCATCCCCTGTCCGCAAGAGGCTGTGCGTGGCTAAGGCTCCCCCAAGAATGGCAGCCCTTCTGCCTCCTTGGGGGAAAAGCCCCCAAGGGCCGCACACACACTCCGCGTGCTCTTTAAAGGGAGCGCTGAACAGAGCCTCCCGCCTGCATTCGCTCCATAAGATGCACACACATTTCCCCTTACTTTTTAGGAGGGGGAAAGTGTGTCTTATAGAGCGAAAAATACGGTATATATGAGGCTCATACCAGCTCGCTCAGCCCTACATCTTCTTTTTTTATTCCCACAGCTCCTCCAACCCCAATTTTACATAAGCTATAAAATAAGAACAGCTTGCCCAAGGATTGTAGCTGCATTTTGAACTGGAAGTTGAGTGCTCCACAAACTGGAAATGCTTCTATGTTCACAATCTCCACAGATCTTAACATGGGCCTTTGGGTCTCCCCTTCAGATTCCAAATGTAATGAGCAAGTACACCCATACGCACCCATTCATTTAATTAGTAGCTGTAGGAAGTCTCCAAATTCCACTTTTGATTAAAAGCAGCTCAACAAAACTGTCTGAAACCCATGATCTTCCCAAAGGTAAAATACATCAAAATTATCTCCCCGGGGAGCTGCGAATAAAGCGCATTATGCTAACCCTGCCTTTGTAAACTGATCGGGTGACTTTGGCAAGATCCACATCTCAGGTAGAAAGGCCAGAAGCTTCTATCCAGTAGCCGTCACACATAATTGTCAGAAATACCATATTGGCCCAAATATAAACCGCACCCGAATATAAGCCACACCTTTAAAATTCAAGGCAGGGAAAGAAAAAAAGGACAATACCCGAATATAAGCCGCTCCCTTAAAATTCCGCAGGCACTCACACCCGTTCCGTTTTACCGTATGTCTGTTTCACCAGCGATATCGTAAAAGCCAGTTTTGGTAAGGTCACGAATTTAAGCCACACTTTAACTTTTCACGGTCGGATTTGGGGGGAAAGTGAGGCTTATATTCAGGCCAATATGGTATTCAGCTCTCTGAGCTATCACCCAGAGAGGCTTCATGCCAAACCAACAGACTTATTTTTTAATGGTAACTGAGGTGGTCTTCCCTAGAGGGATTACTATATAAGTTCCAATCTGTGGCTTACCTGTAGCTCCAATGTGAAAAATTGAAGCCTATATACAACACTAATGACATATGCAATATATGTATCCTTACCTTTTGTTCATATGAGGCTCCATAATAGCCATCGTTCAGCCCAAAAATAATTTCATTTGGGCTACGAGCATGTATCTGTTAATTAAAACAGTGCCATAGATTCAGTGAACTTGATTTTGAATTTCATTAGTTCTCCTAGCAGTTAAGGTAACATTCATTACAGGAATAATCAGTTTACAGACTTCCTTCAATTATCCAAGGTCACCATCTGCCCAACAGAGAGGAGAGGAATGTGGTATATGGTCCCAGGCATTCACTTCCCGGACCAAATGTCACAAAATGCAAACACAGAAGCAAGTATTGTGGCAACTTAAAAGACTAAAAAGAAATAAAAATTGCAGCCTAGGTTTTCCTGGGTCCGAGCCTACTTCACAAAAGTTAAATCCAAAGAACAAAACTAAAAAGGTTAGTCTCAAAAGATGATACAAAATGAAACAAAATAAACACATCTGACTTCCGATTAGACTCATTGTGTTATTATTTCTACTATGTTTTCTTTTTCCTTTCCCCCACTTCCCCCCCCTTCTTCTTCCTCTTTTTTCTTTTTTGTGCCTCCTTTCTTGGTCTTTCTCTCTTTGATTTGTTAAGAAAGAGATAAAGAGATAAAAGTGTAATATGAAAACTTCAGTAAGTTAAAAGTGATGATGTGTAATTTTTCTATTACTATTTATATATTGTTAAAATTGGTTAATTGTAATGAATTGTTGTAGCAGTTACTGTGTTGAATTCTAAATAAAGTATTATTCTTTTTTAAAAAAGAAGATACAAAACACTGCAGTAAACGTGAAGGCTAATCTTTTGAAATCTGGCAAAGTGTAAAATTACTGAACCATGATTAAGTCGACCATTCACCAGTGCGGAGGGTCAGTTGTCAAGATGAGCAACAGAATCTCACTGTTCCATTACAATTTTATCCGGCATTTACTAACTTTGTCCTTAAAATGATACTTAGGAGATCTGTTAAGATAGCCCAACCAGAACAGATGTCTGCTGAAACTTCCTCTAACTAGCCAACCCATGGTAAAAGCAGCATGTTTTTATTTTACCTGCTGGCCCACATATCTGAGTCCATCGAGATTGACCTTCCACTCTATCAGCAGCTGATGGGTGTCATTCTTGCCACCCCATATCCTCACCACAAAGCAGGAAACGGACGTATCGAGGCGATCGGGCATAAGACCAAAGTCAAGACTTCGCCATGTCGGATTCTGTTGTTGTGAAACGAGAGAGACAGCTACAGTATACTGAAAATGTTCAGGGTTTTACCTGACCATGCATTAAGCTGCCTTATACCAAGACAGACAGACCGTTGATTCATTTAGTCCAATGCTTTTAAAGAATGTGCTCTACCTGGCAGCCCCAACACAGCCATGCAATGGTGCCTATGAAAGTTTCCAATGCCCATGAAGTTTCTGCACTCCACACACACACACAACTCTCTAGTTTTCTACAGTAAGATAGGCCCTAGAGCAGAAAGCGAACTGGGAGGGAAAATGATCTGAAAGGAACAGATTAAGGTGGCTGAAGAGGAGGGAACAGATGGGCAGGGGAGGGAAAGGGAAGGCAGCAACAAACAACCCCAGGAAAAGAAGGAAGGGAAGTGTGTGTGTGTGTGTGTGTGTGTGTGTGTGTTTGATTGCTTGCTTCTCTTCTCTGGAGCCTACCATATTTTTCGCTCCATAAGACGCACCTAGTTTTTAGAGGAGGCAAACAAGAAAAAAAATATTCTGAACGAAAACAGTGGATGTATGATTTTTGTGGTACATGCTGTGGCCACAGACATGATATATGATTTGACAGTGAGTTTGGGGTAGCCCAATGCAAAAATCCTGAGGATCCATGTGGATCCGTGCTTCGTAACCACGTTTTTGCGCCATTGCGGCCCCACGAAACAGTGGATGTGTGTGTGTTTTTTGTGCAGGCTGTACCCATGGACATGCTATGTGATCTGATGGTGAATTTGGGGTGACCCAATGTAAAAATCCTGAGGATCCATAGGGTTTTACCTCCCCCCTCCCAGGCAGCCTCCTTTATTGCTAGCATCCCTCATCTCGCTCCCGACTGCTTGCCGATCAGCGGCTTTGTTTCAACACCCACTTCCATCTTTCCAAAAAAAAGAAAAAGAAGAAAAAAGCACAATCTGCTTTTCACCCCTGGGCAATTCAGCTCCAGGGACCACACAATCGCTCCATAAGACGCACAGACATTTCCCCTTACTTCTTAGGAAGAAAAAAGTGTGTCTTGTGGAGCGAAAAATATGGTATTTTGTGTTTGTTTTGGTTTTTTCCCTGAATACAGTCATACCTCGGGTTGCGAACGTGATCTGCGCGGGAGGCACATTCGCAACCCGCAGTGTTCACAACCCTCTGCGCACGTGCATGACGTGATTCGGTGCTTTTGCGCATGCACATGACGTCATTTTGTGTTCCGGTACTTCCGGGTTCGGCACGGTCCGCAACCCGAAAACGCGCAACCCACAGCGTTCGTAATCTGAGGTATGACTGTATAGGTGGTGAATTGGATGTGATTGGCAGGTAGGCAGGATCCTGGGTTCCCCCACTCATGGTGGGATGCTCCAGTTGGTGAACAGGGCCTATCAATCCTTTGACATCACTATGATATTCATGCTTATAAAGGAAAATCTAAAGCCAGCTTAGAGAAGAGATTGCCAGAAGATCACTCCTTGCAGCATGTACAGTCGCCAAACGTTTATCGCAAGTTTTAACAGTGTTTTAAACTCTGACCAGAAGCAGCTCTGTGTTTACATGACAGGAAACAAAGCCTCGTTCAGCTGCCCTAAAAAAACTAATGCCAGTCTCCGGTTTAACGCAGCGACGCACACAGCTTGCCAACTTACACGTAATGCCAAATGGAAACATTGAGACAGTTTGAACAATGTTTCACTCAAATATCTAGACATTTTGGAGAAAAGATTAATCTGGAACTTTGCTGAAGCCTCACAGTGAAGGCAACTTACCAGAGAATTCTTTATCACTTCACTCTTATAAAATTCTAGAAAAGGAAACAAAATTAAAGAGAGTGTTAAAGGTCAGACTGTGCAGGTCTGGGATACAGAGCAGATACTTATGCTATGGAAAAAGATTTTCACATTTGTACGAAAGGTAACTCGCATACCAAAAAAATTATTTCATTCTAGGGAGAAACTTGATAAGGATTCATTCAAAATAATAATGAAGGACCCTTATGGAAAATTAGCTGCCCTGACCATGAACAAGGGGAACATGGTGCCAGGGGAATGGGAAGCACAGGTGGCCACAAAATCCATCACTGCCACATCATGATGGCACCAAAAAGGGAAAGGAAATGGCTGAACACAGTGTAAACAGACAATGGCTGAACACAGTGTAAACAGACAAACCTGCAGGATTCAATGTGGACGAGGAAGGGGGCACTAGCAGCCTAAGTGAGAGTCCGCTTTTACAAATATATTTCAGGAGCTACAAATGCCAAGGTTTAAAATAAAAAAAAATTAGGCATGCACGCACAGAGCACTGGAATTAGGTTCATTTTAGGTCTACTGAACTGCAAACTTAAATACTACTGCAGAACAGTTGCTTGGCTTTTATTCCAGAAGGCAGGCAGTGCCTCAAAGAAGAATGTTCATTTGCTTCAGCCAGGCGTTAGTTTAAGCTAAAATTATTTGGCTACTAGGAACAAAAACCCCTACCCGCTTTTGTCACATTCTTTTTTTGTAATGTGAGGAAACAGATTAAACCTGCAAACCTATACACATTTACCTAGGAGAAATGCCCATTTAACACAGTGGGACTGTGTTAAGAGTAAATATGGAAAAGAGCAGTTCTGCTGAATGAGACCAGAGGCCTCTCTAGTCCAGCATTCTGTTCTCACAGCGGCCACGAAAAAGGGCAACAGATGTCTCCCGCTTGTGCATGCCAGCTATGTATTCAGGAGTATACTGTCTCCGATGCTGGAGGTAATATAAAGCCATCGTAACAAGCAGCATAGAATTGTTCTCTAAGGAACCAGAAGTTAGAGTGAGTGCATGGCCAAGATATGATCTTTAAGGTCCAACACTCTACACCATACTACCGTATTTTTCGCTCTATAAGACGCACCAGGCCACAAGACGCACCTAGTTTTTGGAGGAGGAAAACAAGAAAAAAAATATTCTGAATCTCAGAAGCCAGAACAGCAAGAGGGATCGCTGCGCAGTGAAAGCAGCAATCCCTCTTGCTGTTGTGGCTTCTGGGATAGCTGTGCAGCCTGCATTCGCTCCATAAGACGCACACACATTTCCCCTTACTTTTTAGGAGGGAAAAAGTGAGTTGTATAGAGCAAAAAATATGGTATTTTACCACATGCCTACTTGGGGGAATGGAAAAATCTGCAAAAATAAATATTAATATGGGAGTTTATAATGAAACAAGCGAGCTTAACACTACTATGCGAAACGTACAGTTTCTACTTTTTCTGAGCAAAACATGTACATTTTCCATGTGCAGAAACAGAATCTTTTCAGCTCCAAATATAAGCATGCTACATTATTTTATTTTATTTTAGGGGGGGATCAAATTTATCCAAAATGTCAAACAATGACATTGCAACATATTTGATAAATACTGCTTAAAGTAAGCATTCCAAGAGGAACAGTCCCTGGAATGATTTCCTAGCTTCACTTCAGTATCGTTTTTGAGGCTTTGAAAAAAGTAGCTCCTCCACCCTGAACTGAAAAGATTGTTCGGGAAGAGTCTCTTTAAAAGGACAAACTGCTAGGGTTACTGCCTCAGCAGCTCCAGTCTCTTATCTTTCAGTTCTTCAGAGAGCTGGTGTGAGTGGGAATATTTAGTCCTCAATCCTGCCACAGAATCCAGCGGCAAAGACAATGAACCCAAGCACTGAGGTCATATTCTGGATTCTTAATGGTAGTTCAAAGCTTAGCTACCATGGAGATAAGCACCTTAGAAAAATATTAAGAAAGACTGGGCAGAGTCTGGGGACAGGTCAGAGGCACAGGGGTGGCACGGAATAAATTCTTTGTGTCCACAGCAGCCAGGAAAGCGAATTGCAGCTGCCTGCAACAGCTTGATGAACTTTCATCTACTTGCCAGTATACAGAGGAAGGAAGATCAGAACACAGAAACAGAAGATGTAAACACCTAAAGACATTGTACACTAAGCGGTATATGGGCATCTGTTAATCCTTTTGTAGCTACTACTGTGGCTGTTGAGAGCGATCAAGCTATAAGGTTTCTTGGGGATAAAACGGACTTGGGTTGCAAACTACAGAATTCAATCAGAGCAGAATCTGAAGGATTTCAGTTTTTAAAAAGTTTCTCTTTCAAAGATTAGGAAAGTCTAAAACTTCACTGATCAGGATTCAACACTTCCTATACTTTCTCAAGCCCAGACAGCATCAACTCCCTAGGAACACATACACACACATAGCGAGACTTATTTTCCCTCCTTCTTTGAATCAGATTTGGCCTTGTGAGACCAAGATTCAAACACTAGCTCTGCCAAGAAGTCACTGGGTGGTCCATAAATGTCAAGCCAAAACTGAACAAGAGATAAGGAACAAGAGATGCTGAAACCAGCCACCCCAAACATCCTTCTCCTGCTCTCCCCTGGCCTGTGACAGATAAAGTATTGTTTTCCTACTTTGGTTTTCCCTCTTTTACTTCCTTGCTTGCCCCTTGCAAGGTGCAATTCATGCTGCAATCATGTCACGTGAACTGATTTGCAGCAGCAGACATTACCATGCTATCTAGTTTCAGCCTAAGCATTAACCTAGAGCAGAGCTTTCCAAACTGTGTGTCGCGACACGTTAGCACGTCGGCTGCAGTGTGTAGGTGTGTCATGCGAACGCTCTTATAAGGGGTTAGTTTAACCTCCGGCTTGTTAGTAAAACTAAATTACTGTGTCGCAAAATGATGCATGTCTTAAAAGTGTGCCACCAACATGAAAAGTTTGGAAAACTGATTAGATCATATAAGGACAAAGAAAGAGAGAGAGAAATTATGGGAACTGGCTTACATGTACCTTTACATATCTTTGCATTATTACACAAGTGAAGAGTGAAGTAGGTGTCCAGGAGACGATAGCCATTCCTATTAACAATGTTCCGTGCTGCTATGTTCCGCAGGTGACGAAGACGCCGCTGCAAAGAAACATTAACAAATTTTTAAGAATGGAAGTGGCAACATAAGCATGATGATGAAAATGCACAACATACATTATAACAAAATTAGGAGTCTTCGTTACGTAAAGCCATTTCTGAGCTAGAGAGGAGGTGGGGTTGCGGGCTTCACGCCCCTCCCCACACTCGCGGGGGCTGGCTTCAGCCCCCGCAATGCCAGGGAAGCCTCGGGCGCGTCATCCACGGGCCAGCCAATCAGCTGGCCTGGGGGGCGTGGCCTCGCTGCTCTTAGGTCTGGCACGGCCGAGGCTTTCCCTCTTTTCCGCGCAGCAGCCAGCTAGGTTATTTCCCCTTCCCTCCCACCCGTTAGGCTAGGCTCTCTGATGTTGCTATGGACTCCAGTCGGTCGCCGTCAAGGGGCCTGGTAGGAATTTTTCCATTTGGCAGATTGGCACCGGCCACTTGGTTTTCACCTACCTCGTAGCAATCTGTCACAACTCTGCGGTATTGGCGGTTAGGCATTGGTGTGGGTATTTTCTATTGTTATGCAGATGAGGGGGGAAGGCAGCGCCATCACCTTCCCCCGAAACAAAGGGTAATCTGATAAAGGATTCCGGGGGGCGTGGCCTTGTCCTAAGCCTATGGAGATGTGGGCCCACGGCATGCTCCCAAGTGGTAACTCTGGGGGGAGCTCCTAGTTGACGTGCCTCAGCAGGACTCCCCCTACTGGTGGTTAACCCTTACCGGTCTTCAAGCAAACGGGTTGCAGCTGGTTAGTTGTTAGGACCAATGCCTAAGCCAATACCGCTCAATTCCTGTAATCAATAAAGTTGTGGCCTAATTTGGCCCATTAACTCGAATTCTTGTGTCTCGTGTCTTTGTTTCTGGAGAGGGGAGGCGGGAACTCGCCACGCAATTCATTCAACATGTAAAAACTGAATTTTTATCCAAGTAAAACGTAATTTTATTCTCCTGACTTCAGCATGTTTCACAGCACCGTACACCTCTTTGATCCCTAATTTTCCCTTAAAGTACTGAAGCACAGGATTTCAACTTCTCACAGGTTTTCAAATTTCTTAGGGTTCCTCAAGAGTGCCACCAACCATACCCAGCTGTTGCCAAACATTCCTTATCAGGGCCAGAAATGATGCGAGTTGTAGTGAGGCAACATCAGAAGGGTACCACACTGGCTAACCCTAGACTAGAGCATTGTGCCAATTATCAGAGCGGCACTCTCAGCCCTAGTGGACTTGACTTGCTGCACATTTACTGAAAACATTAGCCACCCCTGGGTGCATCTCACAAACCAATACTGAAGCTGAAGTAAGCCAAAGAGCAGAAGAACTATTTTGTCTCTGTTTTCTATGTACACAAGGACGGAACCACCAGGATGTTGCAGAGTAGGGGTTCGTCCACACTTCTAGTTGCACCACCCTTCCCAGGAAAACTCTGTGTTTTACCATGCTAACGGCAGTCCATGGAAAATCTGAATGCCGTTTGTTCTGAATCAGCAGCATAACACGGGTTTTCCCAGAGAAAGCACCGAGAGAACAACAACAAAAAATCCCACTTGAACTTGTGCCTGGACCTGTGCCTAGAAGCACAGCGCAGAAGGAAGTCTGGTTGAGCTTTAAGAGGAATTAACAGCTTTTTTCAACAGCACTGTACCACAGTCACTTTCCCCTACCTCCTTCAGCTGTTGTGTTACTTTCCATAGTGGTAGGGAAAGATTAGTGTTTCACACACATCCTTGCACACCTGGTATGATCTGAAAGACGCTGCACACAAATGAGAAGCACAATATGGATAGGAATGCCTTTTCTCTCTGCGGTCTCCGGCCATTGTCTACATATGGCTGCGCTCAACTGGTGACCTACAAGTAACAGAGTCCCGTTTTTCTTTTGACTTTTGCCTGGAGGAACCTCACATAAGCATTGCAAACCCTTTCAGCCCCTCAAGCTTATCCCCTACCTACGCTTCAAGGCTCTCCTTTCAGGGGTTGCCACTTCCTCAAACCATTTCCTGAACTACTCTGTCCTCACTTTCCACCACCAGGTTTCAACAAAGTGTTCCAGAATAACAGAAGGGGGATTACCCAGCTTCAGAGAGCTGGTGGGGCGTACGATCTGCAGAGGGTGAACTCAGAACTCCTATAATCTCATGAAGAGGATTCCAGAAGCAACATATAGGCTTACAAAATTTATGCCTTGAAGTATCAGATTCTTCCAGGCATTTCCCCTGTATTGTTCATATTACACTAGAGTCACCATTTGGCAGGCTACGAGGACCTGAAGCTGAAAAGTTAAGACGGAGCGCTTTCTTTGTAATTCAGCCGTAGTAAACACAATGTTCCATCATCTGTAAAATGCAGAGGCTATCAATACAAAAAACTCTTTCTGCACTGGATGGATGCGGTTGCCAGACAAGGGAAGCCTGGAGAATATCTGAGCCTGCAATTGATCCATGACTAACACCACACCGCAGACTGACATCTTTAAGCTGCCCATGTTACTGGTTGACAAGCTTTCCCTACCACTCTGACAACTAGCACCATATAATGTGCCTGAATCGGAAGTCTGACTGGAACAACGCATGGTGAAATTCTACAGGGCACAAAGTGTGGTTATCAAATAGCTAAGTAGAACAGAATGGTTTAGCTGCAATTATTATGGAACATTATCTGTCCTGTCTTCTGCTTGATGTGCAAAATGTGATTGCATCTGAAGAAAAACGAATTAGCCAGTGTTGCCATGGATATTAATATTCTCAACTGGTCCTTCTTTGCGTGTATTAATTTCATTATGCTTCATACTCCTGATTAATTTTATTGCCTATTAGAATATTTCTAATGTACAGTGCATGCTAAGAATTTGGTATTTTAGCCTTAATCTCTTTGTGTGATTTTTCTAAATTAGTTATAGAAGGTTTGGACATGAGAATTATAGAGCAGATTTACCAACAAAGCCTGGACAGCACTACTACAGCCTATCTCCTTGCTTGTTTGAAGACCTCAATCACTGTTCAAAAAAGTTTAAGTTGTCAAAAACAAGTTTCCAACTCCACAACTTTTAAGGCAACACAATTTGAATATTTAGATCTTCTAGGGATTCAAGCATGCAGAAGTACAGTACACCAACTGGTACCCAGGTTGCTGAAGGTTATGACGGACAGCTAAGCTCAACCCCGGCACCTCTTGATTAAACACTATCTGAAAGGAAGGAGGGTAGACAGACCAGAATGCACCAACCAAACTCAGGGAACCTGCTTCTCACTGGCACACAAGGTCCCCATTCCTAGAGGCACAGAGGTTTCCCCATTGCAATCACAAAGAATTCCTGAGCCACAATGCTAAGCTCCCTCTCGTGCTTTTATGTTGTGCCAAAATCATGCCACCCAGTTTTACCACTTAATCCTGCAGAGTTGCAGAACTTATTTCCTGGAATTAAGGACAACTGTCTAGACCAACTGAAAATAGCTTTAGTTTAAATGACACTTAATATTGAGCTACTAAACATTCTTGTTAAACTTTCTTCGTGGCTTTGTAGAGGTAAGTTCATAATGCAGCTCTGAAAAACTGTAACTGTTACTTTGTACAGTGGTACCTCAGGTTACATATGCTTCAGGTTACATACACTTCAGGTTACATACACTTCAGGTTACAGACTCCGCTAACCCAGAAATAGTGCTTCAGGTTAAGAACTTTGCTTCAGGATGAGAACAGAAATCGTGCTCCAGCGGCACGGCAGCAGCAGGAGGCCCCATTAGCTAAAGTGATGCTTCAGGTTAAGAACAGTTTCAGGTTAAGTACAGACCTCCGGAATGAATTAAGTACTTAACCTGAGGTACCACTGTATAGGTGTTTGCTGATAAAAGTGCAGTACATTTCGGGTGAATTAACAATCAAAGTTCTCATCATAGTAACCAACTCCTTCAATTCTGGTTTCCTCATGAATTGTGCTAGACAATGACCAGAAGCCTCATACTAGTGTCAAATGTGTTGACGGCTGCAGTATCAGAGTCATGTTGGAGCATTTGCTTTCTCCCCTGGAGAAAGAAGTAAGGAAACCGTCAAAGTCCACTCCAACTCAGCATTCAGAATTCGCTAGGGGGATTTTGCACCTGACTATCGGCAACTTGAGAGACACGGGTAGCGCTGTGGGTTAAACCACAGAGCCTAGGACTTGCCGATCAGAAGGTCAGCGGTTCAAATCCCTGTGATGGGGTGAGCTCCCGTTGCTCGGTCCCTGCTCCTGCCAGCCTAGCAATTCAAAAGCATGTCAAAGTGCAAGTAGATAAATAGGTACCACTCCGGCGGGAAGGTAAACAGTGTTTCCGTGTGCTGCTCTGGTTCGCCAGAAGCGGCTTAGACCTGCTGGCCACATGACCCGGACGCTGTACACTGGCTCCCTCGGACGATAAAGCGAGATGAGCGCTGCAACCCCAGAGTCGGTCACGACTGGACCTAATGGTCAGGGGTCCCTTTACCTTTACCTATCGGCAACTTGTGATGCAGGTGGTGCTGTGGTCTAAACCACTGAGCCTCTTGGGCTTGCAGATCAGAAGGTCGGTGGTTCGAATCCCCGCGACAGGGTGAGCTCCCCTTGTTCGGTCCCAGTTCCTGCCAACCTAGCAGTTCAAAAGCACGTCAAAGTGCAAGTAGATAAATAGGTACCGCTCCAGTGGGAAGGTAAACGGCGTTTCCGTGCACTGGTCTGGTTCGCCAGAAGCGGCTTAGTTGTGCTGGCCACATGACCCGGAAAAACTGTCTGAGGACAAAAGTCGGCTCCCTCGTCCAGCATAGCGAGATGAGCGTCGCAACCCCAGAGTCGTTTGTGACTGGACTTAACTGTCAGGGGTCCTTTACCTTTACCTTTTATCAGCAACTTGCAACCAAGTGAAGATGCCCAGGTGCCAGGATGGCAGCTGATGTCTCCACTATGAAGGTGCATGGTTCTTGACTGTTTTCACACACTAGCAGCACATCCTGCAGTATTCTATCCATTATATTTTATCTGCACAATCAGAATGAATATCGGACACGAAAAAGTCGAATCGAAAAATACAACACTCGATCTGTCTAGCCCCAAAATGGCAACTAAGCATTCCATTCTGGCGACTGTAACCCTGGCTTAAGGAGGTATTTGGCACCTAGCTGATATATCTGAGTTTCTAACACGGCCCCAACTATTTCTTTCAAAATACCGGGGATCTTAACAGACCAGAGGAACAGAAGTACAAATAAGCCACAACTGGCAGGAGAGTTCAACTCACAGAAGATGCTGCAGTTCTAAACTAGGAATGCCAGAACCCTCTCCCCAGAAAGGCGGCAATGTCCACTTTTTGCTTTCAAAAATGCTAACTCCAAGTTGCAGGAACTATCGCAAAATGCAACCCTAAATAAGTGGGGCCTACTTCAGTAGAAGCATGCCTAGGATTGCATATTTTCCACATGCAAATATTACTGAAGATAATAATAATAATAATAATAATAATAATAATAATAATAATAATTTATTATTTGTACCCTGCCCATCTGGCTGGGTTAAAGCAAAGACAAAGACCTTAGCAGGGAAATGAAAGTGGTATGTATGGACGTCATACCTACTTTCTACTCATAGAAAAATTAGGAAATCTGCTTTAGCAGAAAGCTACGAGTTTATTCACATATTCCACAGATTCCAAAAGCCTCCCACACCTTCCTGTGTCAAAAACAGTCTCTTGCCCAGATGCCAAACCACACAATTTTCTCTGTGGCCTACAATGTAGTTTGACAGCTGTCCTCACAAACACCAGAAAACAAAACAAAACAAGTCTGGATATCGTACAATTGTGAGGTTTGAGACAACTATCAATGTGCATAGCTATCCAGGCATAGCTACAAGCTAAGTTTTTAAACAAACCTCCTCTGGTCCAAAACCTGCTAATGGTTTGAAGAAATTTACAGGACTCAAAAGTTAAGTAAGTAAACTGGCCGATTTCCAGCCAAGCAGAAGGCATTTAGAATGAAATCTCATTTCCTGTTAACAGAAAAAATAAAGTGATATGAAAGCACCCTAGATACAAGAATGCAAAGTTTACTATATTCTTCCATGTACACCAACACTTTCAACATGACATATTGAAAGTCTTGTTATCCAACAAGCACCAGACAAAAAGGAGGACTTAACAGGTAAAAGTTCTACCCTGTTTTAAAACTAACGGGCTTCTTAAAAAACAACGAAAAACAACAAAGAAATAAAAAGCCCTAACTACCATGTTAAGCAGACAATCACAGTTAGTCCTGCTCCAACCTGCTGACTGCAAGAATAGAACGCCTATGCCAAAGGATTTTGCAATCCTTGACTAGCCACAACAATATCTGCAGAAAATCACAAAAGTTATGCCTACATCAATTTAGAGATGTCTAGTTCTATAATAGACAGTCATGTAATCCCCACAGATACTAAGGACATGAAATCCATTGCCACATGCAAGAAACCATGTTCCATCCACAACTGGGGGGAAAACAAAAACCAAAGGTAAGTGGCTCTAATGCAAGCAGTATTCTCTTTCCCATTACCTGTACTGGTTTTTACAAAACAGGCAATACTTTCCCTTTCAGATATCAGTTTGAAATGTTGAGGCAGTGCAGAAAGCTAACTTGCTTGAGTGCAAGAACTACTCATGGTCCATAGTTGCAGCTGATAAAGATCTCAAATATTTACACTGTTGTATCTGCCTTTGAAGTCAGCATATCTCAGCGTTGTGCGTAGTATAGTGGTGTTGCAATTACTGTATAAGTACTTGTGTTCAGTTTGTACAGCAGAGCATAAAATGTAGGAGTCTTAAGCGTTCTCAGAACCACGTTAGCATGGGCTGGCTGATTATAGCATGGCTACCACACGTGAAGATGAATGTGTGAACAAACCTTAGAGATCCATCTTGTGCTCAGGCTACATTTGATGGCAAAGACTTGTGATCACTTCAACCAGAACTAAGAGAAAGCAACCGTGGAATGGGTTGTTTTTAAGTAGAAATGCATGACATCTGTCAAACAAGCATCCGATAGCAGCTCTGCAACTTCTGAGAGATCAACTGACAGCAGCGTGACTGCTCCCAACATTTTTACTGAAATCCTTCCAAGGGGAATTCCGGCTATAGGGATGATTTGTTCCACTAGGCTCCCTAGTCACAGCCAATAGGAAAACAAAGATCTGTAAGAACCTCATTACCTCCTAAGATTCAGAAGTTTACATTCATTTTAATATAAAGACACATTTAATGCTTCACTGCTTATAATAATGTTTGTTGCTTGGCAGTGTAAACAAAATGTAATCCAAGTGAGCATCAAGGTTAATATGCTAATGGCTAATTGGGGACGTTCTGTTATTCTCGATTCTTTATGCTGTTTATAACTATTTCCTGCCCCAGAAATTCCAGCTTGTTCTTAATCGTTAGAACTAGATACAGTGGTGCCTCGCAAGACGAAAAGAATCCGTTCTGTGATAATTCTCTTCGTCTAGCGGTTTTTTTGTCTTGCGAAGCAAGCCCATTGACGGATTAGCGGATTAGCGCTATTAGCGGCTTATCTGCTGATCGGATCAGCTGATAAGCGGCTTAGAAAAAGGGGGGGAAAGGGGGGGGAAACCAGCAGGAATTCGCAAGACATTGTCGTCTTGCGAAGCAAGCCCATAGGAAATTCGTTTTGCGAAGCACCTCCAAAACGGAAAACTCTTTTGTCTAGCGAGTTTTCCGTCTTGCGAGGCATTCGTCTTGCGGGGCACCACTGTATTAACCAAGCAGCTATTGAGTGGGGTGTTAAGGGAGGGGTAGTGCCACTGGTGGGGGACATGTTGGGCTCCTTCTGGGGTGGCTTGTCCACCTTTGGTCCCTCCACCCAGCACTCAGCTCACACCTGTGGCTCCTAGAAGCTGCCAGAATGTGACAGTGGCCACACCCAACAAACGGCTTCGACTGCTAAACCAAGTGAGGGTAAGCCAATGGGTCTCAAACTTTCAGTGAGTTTGAGACTTCCCCTGCACGTGAAGACAGGCTCCAACAAACTGAGAAGACAAGGCCAATAGTGGGTCAAGAAAGTGGTAGCTGGGGTTCGTCAACCTGGGAAGGTAGCTTATCTAGAAGCAGGAAAACTATTATCCTAATCCTCTGCTAGCTGCCTTGCAGGTTATCTTCAGAAGAATAAAAGGCTAAGGAGTAAACCCTACACAAATCCAGAGTGAAGCCCCTAAGACAGTTGGATGGCGCCAGAAGGAGGCCCAACGTTTCGCTGACGCCAAACGTCTTGCTCTGCTCTGGACCACATCAGCAAGGTAGGCTTTGTCATCTGGGCAGACCAGGACCTCCATACATACTGCCCAGGCTTGCAGGGAACTAACTTTGGTGCTGCTTTGGTGGTTTCACCCCCAGAGGTGAACTCCATTGTCACTCGAGACCGACTGCCACAGAAATAGAGCTCATAAATAATAAGCAATGGTCAGGGAGATACTAGAGGTGCTGCATCTGAAAGCAAAACCCAAGCAGCTAACATACACCTGACTTGCCAGACTTTAAAGCAGAGACTCTGCCTAATCCTTTAAATCAGGGATAGGGAACTCAGGGCCCTTCAGATGTTACTGGACTGCAACTTCCATCACTCCTTACCAATGTAACACTGGCCAGGGCTGAAAAAACCTAGAGAGGAACAGGTTCCTCACCCAAGCTTTAAATGAAATCCTTGCAACTGTGGAGTAGGTAAGGGAGGAAAGTGGGATTAATCATAGAGCAAGTTGACCAGTACAGTGGTACCTCAGGTTAAGAACTTAATTCGTTCTGGAGGTCCGTTCTTAACATGAAACTGTTCTTAACCTGAGGTATCACTTTAGTTAATGGGGCCTCCTGCTGCCGCCACACGATTTCTGTTCTCATCCTGAAGCAAAGTTCTTAACCCGAGGTACTATTTCTGGGTTAGCAGAATCTGTAACCTGAAGCATCTGTAACCTGAGGTACCATGTATCTACCGGTACTTCCTCTCTTGGCAAACTTTTAATGGTACACATGCATTCTCAAAGCATGCATGAAGGCACCAGGTGGCAGATTCTATTTCACAAAGCATGTTCCAAACAACAGAATGGAAAAAAGATATCTTTAGTCTGCCAACTGAATACATGTCAAGAGGACGGTGTTGAGAAACTGCACTGATCGCCGAGCCCTTCCACCATTGATTGAAGCAGAACTTCAAAAAGATAGCTGAAAGTAGCTGAGCTTTGAAGCTACAAACACACTATGCTATATTTAGGTAAGCCATCAAACAGAAGAACTGCAGATTTGCTTAAGCTCCGTGTCCCTTTCCAAACAAGCTTCACAGTACCACACAAGTCACATCAACAAGATCTTCACAAAACCATCCGTCAAGTAAACAAGAGGGAGGAGGAAGAATGTTAGAGTAAAGGGAGAGAAAAATGGCTCTCCTCTCATTTCCTTTATAATCAGGTAATTTTGGTTAAGAAAAAAATGTTCCACTTGAAGGAGGGAGGCACAGCAGCATGGTAAAAGAACATGCATCATCCAGACGAATGGCATTTTCATAACAAACCACCTATTGAGAGGCAAAATACAATCATAAGGTATTTAATAACAAATACCCTGTCATTCAAAGAAGCCCTGCATGAAGATAGGAAGCTTCCTCATACCAAGTCAGACCATTGGGTCCATCTAGTTGTCCACACTGACTGGCAGCAGCTCTCCGGGAGATGCCATGGGTTTAAACTGGGTACTTCTGCATGCAAAAATACACCCCGCCCCTATTTTTGCCCAGTGTTTCAGAAGCTGGGGTGGGAGGGATACATAGACAATGATTTCATATATAATTTGCTTCATCTCCCCTTGTCATAGAGAACACTTTACGTTTACTTCCCGCCCCGGTCCTCCACTTCTAAATGCTTTCCTTTTCGTGTTCTCTTTTAGATTGCAAGCCTTAGGATAGGAATCACCTTATTTCTGATTGTTGAAAACCAGTCTGGGAGGCTTTTATGACTGCAAAGAAGTTAGCAGAAGCAGTATCAACAAATGTGTGGTGCAAGTGCAGCCTCCATTCATACCAGCCTTATTTTCTTCACCCTACAAACTAATCTCCAACGGAAGGGCTGCACACCATTTACTACAGTGGTACCTCGGGTTAAGTACTTAATTCGTTCCGGAGGTCCGTTCTTAACCTGAAACTGTTCTGAACCTGAAGCACCACTTTAGCTAATGGGGCCTCCCACTGCTGCCGTGCCGCCGGAGCCCGATTTCTGTTCTCAACCTGAAGCAAAGTTCTTAACCTGAAGCACTATTTCTGGGTTAGCAGAGTCTGTAACCTGAAGTGTATGTAACCCGAGGTACCACTGCACATGGGTAGGCAAACTAAGGCCCAAGGGCTGAATCTGGCCCAATCTCCTTCTAAATCCGGCCCGTGGACAGTCCAGGAATCAGCGTGTTTTTACATGAGTAGAATGTGTCCTTTTATTTAAAATGCTTCTCTGGGTGATTTGTGGAGCATAGGGATTCGTTCATTTCCCCCCCTTCAAAATATAGTCCAGCCCCCACAAGGTCTGAGGGACAGTGGACCGGCCCCCTGCTGAAAACCTTTGCTGACCCCTAATTTAGTACTTGGGACCACTAGATTTGCAAGAGTTGGAAGGGATCCCGAGGGCCATCTAGCCCCAAACCCCTGCAATGCAGGAACCTCTTGCCCAAAGCGGGATTTGAACCCGTGGCTGTGGGATGAAGACTTTCCTGCTCTGCCGACTGAAGCCAGCCAGCCTTGGCTTTCCGTGCGGGCGAGTCGCTCTCGCCAGCTTACTTGCAAGGCTGCTAAGCCCTTCTCCCCAAACCGGAGCCCATTAACCTCTTCCTGCCCGGTGCACATGCCATGAAGGGGGGCGGGACACGCAACCCCCCTCTTCCCTCCCCCCCACCCCACGCGGCGACCCACCTGCTGAGAGGGCAGCTCGGCATGCAGGGCGCGGGAGGTCGGGCCCGGCGGGGGGAGGACGGCGGCTGTCTGGCTCATTCTGGCGGGGCGCAGGGGGCGTCCCGGCGGGAGCGGCCTTCGCGCCTGCGCATTGAGCCCCCTCCCTCAGGGTCCTCACCGCCACCGTCGGGCACAGAAGGGTTAACGATGACGGCGTGGGGGGGGAGGAACGGTCGCCGACGCCTCACCGGCCTCCTCAACCGCCCGAGACCGACAGCTCGCTCCCTCACGGAGCCATGTTCCTGCCCCGCACCGCTCGGCGAGAAGGGAACCGCGGAGGAAGACGCCGACGGAGGCACGCCGCCCGCCGATTGGCTCAAGCGCGAGGAGGGGAGGGGCTCCGGCTCGCCACGCCGCGCTCTCATTGGCCCGCAGCAACGTCGATCCAAGCCGACGTCCGCGACGCCGCTGTTTGTATGCGGGGCTTTGAAAGGGGGGAAACGCCGCCTCTGTCAAAAAGCCCTGAGAGCCGCGAAGTCAGAGCCCGAAGCTCATTGGTCGGCGGGCTCGGAAAGGGGCGGCACCGAAGGCTTAAGAAGCCATTCGCGATAGGACGGCGGGGGTACGTGGTGAAAGACGGTTAAGCCAACCGCGTTCCGGACTGGGGTGAGGGGGGGGGGAATGGAATAGGAGGGGCGGGGAAAGATGCATCACGTGCTCTATGTTTTGTCACGTGACAAAAGCAGGGCAGGGAGGCCGTCTCCATAGCAACAAATGAGGAAGGCCTTAGGGATGCTATGGCCCACAATGCATTGCGCTAGGGCAATAACATCTTTTCTTCTTAAAGGGAGCTCCCCTTATAAATTGTGGGTTTAAAAATGATGCCAATAAATATTATTTGCCTGTGTTATTATTATACAGTACCACATTTCTTTATCAGTACCACATTTCTTTATTTATGCATATAAAAGGGAGTGGGTGGTGACTGGTATTATGGTGACTATTTTATTTAGGCTGTCTGTCAGTATATACCCTCCAAAATGTATCCGATGAAAATAGGGATGTCCTATTCCATAATCATAACCACAACCATAATTTTATTATTTATATCCCTACGATCTGATTCGGTTGCCCCAGCCACTCTGGGCAGCGTCCAACATATATAAAAGCATAATCAAACATTAAACATTTTTTTCCAAAAAAGAAACCCTCTAGACAGGGCAGTCTTCAGATGTCTTCTAAAAATTGTATAGTTACTTTTCTCCTTGGCTCAAAGATTGCATAACTCCATACCATCCAACGTTTCTCCAGTGAAAATAGGGACGTCCTAAGGAAAAGCGGGACATTCTGGGATGAAATCAGAAACCAGGATGGCTTCTGTAAATCCAGGATTGTCCCTGGAAAATTGGGACACTTAGCGGGTTTGTCAGCATGCTTTTTAATTATGTTTTTTATCACCAATGTTCTGCAATGTGTTTTTAATGTTTCAATGTGTTTTTAATGGGCAGGGACTGAAGCTGAAGTTTCCATGTAGCCGTCGTGACATGTTCCTGTTTTCCAGCTTGGCCTCCTAGGAGGGCCCTGAAAAAATGGGGCATGTGTTCCCTGTGCCCCTTTTACATGCTGCTTGACAGACAGTTATGCAACAGGGAAGCCGTATTCAGTATGGAGCTCTATGGGGTAAACAGGCTCTTGGTCTCCCACTCCCTTTCAGACTGCTGTTCAAACCTTAGGAGGCTGTGTCAGCTACATGGACGAAGAAAAATCACTTTATATGCATTGTTTATGCATTCTAACACTGTGACACCAGGCGGCGCTGTGGAATTCAGTTTTTGCCAACCTGGTTTCTCCTACAAAGTTTGCAATACGATTAACCTAAGGTGGCCAGACTTCCCTGTTTCCCGGGGATAGTCCTTGGATTTACAAATCAGCCCCCTGACAAAATCCATCTATTTATTAGGAAGTTGAAAAGTGTCCCCAGATTCATTGAAAAAAATCTGGTAACCTTAGATTAACCGAAACGCTTCTTTGATGTGTCTGGCATCCAGCCTGGGTGTATAAGAGCCGCAACCGCCCTTCATAAGAGGAGATCTGGCGGACTGGCCCGGAAGCCCATCTACAGCGCTATCTTGTTTCCCACAGCAGCAAACCCAAGCAAGGCATGAGCGTAGCAGCTCTTTCCTCCTTCGGTGGAATCCTGCACCTGCAGTCAAAGCAACTGGGGCTGGGAGGGCAAGCCATTTTGTGCTCTGGAGGTCGAAACAAGCAGCGCTCGTCTGTTTTCACGTCTTTTGTTCACATTAATCACTTGGCTTCCAAGCATCTGAGAGTAAGAGCTTAGCAGGCTTATGTCTTCTGGGTTCATGCGAGGGATTCAGCACAATACTCCTAGCAAGGAAGCCACTTGCTGTCTGCAAAAGCCCTGCGCTCTGCAAAAGGCTTGCAGGCGCTTTTCTCTTGCTCCCACACACGTTTGTCTGCAGGGGGATAAAATACAGTTAATTACCGTATTTTTCGCCCTATAGGGCGCACCGGCTCATAGGGCGCACCTAGATTTGGGGGGGGGATAAAGAAAAAAAATTATTCCCCCCCCCAGGCGCAGGGCTGGGGCGGGGGAAGCCCGAGCTTCCCCCGACCCCAGACCCCAGAACAGGCTGCTATCCGCAAGCCTTGAGAGCCCGGCGGGAACTCCTGAAGCCTGGAGAGCGAGAGGGGTCGGTGCGCACTGACCCCTCTCACTCTCCAGGCTTCAGCGAAAGCCTGCATTCACCCCATAGGACGCACACACATTTCCCCTTCATTTTTGGAGGGGGAAAAGTGTGTCCTATAGGGCAAAAAGTACGGTACATTCCCTCACCTACCTAATAAAACCCACCATTAGCTTCAGCTGGAAATTTACCTGTCGGCTCTACTGCCTGTTGCGGCTGGCGGAAGGGGGTGGATAAGGTCAGGGAATAATAAGGCCATAGCTGCATTTCTCTGGAGGTATGATGTTGTCCTTCGGCATCCTGGCTCCATGTATGCTGAGGACTTTGGCACATCCTTGTCTCTCCCAGCCCAAGAGGAATGCTCCAAGGTTAATGGTTCATGTGCCAGCATCTTCTACAACAGGTGTGCAGAACCTTTTTCAGCCTGAGGACTGCATTCCTTTCTGGTCAATCATCCAGGGGCCACATAGCAGCAATGGACTTTGCCAAAGGCAAAAATGACACACGTGTACATTTTACCTTCGGACAGTTGGATGGATCCTACACACTCATCCCTATGCGCCATCCAGACAAGCCAGAGGTATGATCAGAGTTGAAGGATGCGCTGCAGCCAAGCAAAAAAAAACTTGGGGGGGGGCAAGCAGGGCAGAGGTGGTTTAGGATCAGAGCTTTCCGTCTCCTAGATGGGCTCCCTTCCCAGGTGGACAAGCCCCATCTGCCCCTCATATTTATTTGGGGAGGGAGCCAAAGTTGTTCAGCTTTTCGGGGGGAGCCAGAATTGTTGAACTTCTTTGGCGGAGATCATGTGCTTGTGACGAGGAGGCTGTGTCAGGAGTGCGTGCAGGAGCCGGGCCCTGTGACCAGTAGGGCTTCGCAGGACTGGGGCTTTCTTAAGTTTATTCTGAAGAGGCAAGGCGTGGCCACACAGGTGAGGCCGATTGGTATCTCACAGCACCCAGGAAAGGATATAAGGTCAGCATATCTCTTTGGCTCTTTGCCACAGCAACATGTTTCCCACCTTGCTGCGTTTGACTTCTTAACTCCTGGTTTCCTGACCCTCGGGCCCTTGGCTTCTTGATTCCCGACTCGCTGTCCTTCGGACCCTTGGCTTCCTCCGGACTCCCATTCCTGCTCCCACCCCGCCATCTTGCCCATACCATAATAATGACCCACCTAGAGTGGTGCTGTGGTCTAAACCACTGAGCCTGTTGGGTTTTGCTGATCAGAAGGTCGGCGGTTTGAATCCCTGCAACAGGGTGAGCTTCTGTTGCTCTGTCCCAGCTCCTGCCAACCTAGCAGTTTGAAAGCACGCTGGTGCAAGTAAATAGGTACCGCTTTGACAGGAAGGTAAACAGCATTTCCGTACGCTATGGTTTCCATCATGGTGTTCACTTGTTCCAGGTTTAGTCCTGCTGGCCACACGACCTAGAAAGCTGTCAGTGGACAAACATCAGCTCCCTCGGCCTGAAAGCGTGATGAGCGCCGCAACCCCATAGTCGCCTTTGACTGGACTTTACCTTTTTACCGTTTTACTCTAATATTAAAAAGCTAAAATGAATGCTCATGGCTTGCCCACTTTTGCCTCTGGAGCCGCCACTCCAGTGTGGCCCCTGTAAGATTACGTGGAAGGGAATGTGGCTATCAGACCGAAAAACTCCCTGTCCCGTGTATGGAATATAAATTTCTGACAGCGCAGCCAGTTTTCATTGGCACATGCTTAGAAAAAGCAGACCAAAGTCAGCAAAGGTTTATGTCATGGGTAGGCAAACTAAGGCCCGGGGGCCGAATCCAGCCCTATCGCCTTCTAAATCCGGCCCGTGGACAGTCAGCGTGTTTTTACACGAGTACAATGTGTCCTTTTATTTAAAATGCATCTCTGGGTGATTTGTGGGGCATAGGAATTCGTTATTATTTTTTCAAAATATAGTCCGGTCCCCCACAAGGCCTGAGGGACAGTGGACCGGCCCCCTGCTGAGAAAGTTTGCTGACCCCTGGTATGTGCTGTAATAAATATGCTATTGAAGGGCCCAGAAAACCTTTTCTTGGCCTTACTGATATGTAAAACAAATGAATGAATAAAAGTTCCTGTTGTGGCATTGCACGGAGCAAGCCGCCTGAGGGCAGCACTTGCTTATACTGTGTTGCATCTCTTATTTAAGAAGCTGTCTTCTTCAGTGCAAACGCATCTCAGTTTTAGCTCCTTCTACTAAATTAGGGACAGGGGTGGCGCTGTGGGTTAAACCACAGAGCCTAGGACTTGCCGATCAGAAGGTCGGCGGTTCGAATCCCTGTGACGGGGTGAGCTCCTGTTGCTCGGTCCCTGTTCCTGCCAACCTAGCAGTTTGAAAGCACCTCAAAGTGCAAGTAGATAAATAGGTACCGCTCCAGTGGGAAGGTAAACAGCGTTTACGTGCGCTGATCTGGTTCGCCAGAAGCGGCGTAGTCATGCTGGCCACATGACCCGGAAGCTGTATGCCGGCTCCCTCAGCCAGTAAAGCGAGATGAGCGCTGCATCCCCAGAGTTGGTCACGACTGGACCTAATGGTCAGGGGTCCCTTTACCTTTACTAAGTCACAGTGAGCTCCCCAGGCCAACACATTTGCAGTCTCTTCTCCCTCAGCTGCACGCTGATCTGAATAAAAAGCCGTGTTTGAGCGTGTTTGAGCGTCTTTGCGCTGACCACCTCCATCGCAAGGATCCTTCAGGAGGGAGTTGCTGCCAAGAGGGTGATGCGCAGGTGTATTTTGATGCGTTGAATAGAATGAAAGTTTATGAGTCATGACGGAGGGGAGAGCACCTGTACAAATTCAACAAGGCTTTGTCTTGTTGCTATTTTGTTAATGTTGTTTCATAGATATGAATGCTGTTGTGCTTTGTGTTTCCTACGATTTTTGGTGTAACTGTGATGTTTAACTTATTTTTCAGTTGCTTTGTTAATAGTGTTACATAAATGGTAATTGTTTTATTGGGGATTTGGGATTGTTTTACCGATGATGTGTTAAGCATTCTGTACCATTTGTGCTGTACAGTGGTACCTTTGGTTACATACTTAATTCGTTCCGGAGGTCCGTTCTTAACCTGAAACTGTTCTTAACCTAAAGCACCACTTTAGCTAATGGGGCTGTTATGTACTGATGTACTGAGCAGGGGGATACTGTAGATAGTTATGCAAATGAAGGATCGAAAGTGACGTTCAGTGATTGGATAGTTTGTATGCAAATGAAGGATCGAAAAGTGACGTCCTGTGATTGGATAGTTTTAGAAAGTTGCAACAATTGTTCTGGAGCTCTATATAAGCAGGCTGACTGAGCTCCTCAGTTAGTTCTGTTCCAGCTTACAAATAAAGAGCTGCTTTGGAAGAATTGCTCTGTCATCTGATATGTTCGCCCACAACTTAACAGGGGCCTCCTGCTGCCGCCAGAGCACGATTTCTGTTCTCATTCTGAAGCAAAGTTCTTAACCTGAAGCACTATTTCTGGGTTGGCAGAGTCTGTAACCTGAAGCGTATGTAACCTGAGGTACCACCGTACAGTCATACCTCAGACACTTCAGGTTGCTTTTTTTCAGGTTAAGGACGCTGCGAAACCTGGAAGTACCGGAAAGGGTTACTTCCGGGTTTCAGAGGTCGCGCATGCGCAGAAGCACCAAATCACAATCTGCGCGTGTGCAGACACGCTACTGTGGGTTGCGAATGCTGCGAGTTGCGAACGTGCATCCCACACAGATCGCGTTCGCAACCCGATCATCCACTGTATTTGTGATGTTCCGTTATGTTTTATCTTTTGTTTGTAAGCAACTTTGGGATTTATCGGAATAAAAAGCGGCATAGAAATAGAATCGATCGATCGATTGCAGCTCGGATGACCTCAAAAGGGGACAAGACGAATTCGTGGAGAACGCTATCAATGCCTATTTGCCCGTGATGGTTAAGTTCTGCCTCCAAACAGAGGCACCATGCTTCTGAAGAACAGCTGCACGGGGTGGAGGTCTGCTTCTGCACTCAGGTCATGCCCGTGGGCTTCTCGCTGGGGCTTCTGGTTGGCCACTGTGAGAACAGGGCTGGGTGGGCCAGTAGCTGGATCCAGCAGGCACATCTTCCCTTCTTATCCTGGAAAAACAATCTTCTTGGAAGGGCCATTCTGTTACGATATAGAAGCAATGCGGCAGCGAGCTGCAGCTAGCTTGGAAGCAAAACATAATGGGAATGTTGGGACTGTTCCATGGGAAACAAAGGGACAGTCTAATCACAGTGCGGAGCACCGGAATTAGCTCAGAGTGTAATATGAGCTGTACAGGAAGTACAGAAGGAGGAGTTTTAGTCTCTCGGCTGTTGGAGTTTGAGGAGAGCAGACGTGTTTTCTGTAACGCTGCAAGGACAGAAATAAAGACATGTAAATACATTTCTGTCTATCTCTTTCCCCTCCCTGGGGGGGGGGGGAGCAGGGAAGAGTGGTGTGTCCTTCTCACGCTGAGAAGGATCGCTGATCACGACCTAGCCTGTATCCCACCGGGAATGCAGACAGGGAGGTCAACCGGAGATCAAGCTGGGTGCTTGGAGAATGGCCAGTTTCTCCTGATTAAGGCTTGAATCCGACACATTCCACATGATGCCATAAATTGCCTTAACACTGCAGCACTTCCCTTCTGATGCAGTCAGGCCCTCTCTCTATTGCCTTTCCTTTTCCAACAAGCCTAATAATAATGATAAATTTTTATTTATACCCCGCCCTTCCCGGTTCAGAAAACCGGGCTCAGGGCTGCTAACAACAAATTTAAAACACTTAATTGATGCAACAAAAAACAGCATAAAATACAATATAAAACATGAATAACAACAAATTCAGAATTCAAAAATCAATTTAGGGGGGAAATCCATCCAATAAGCATTAGATGATCACCAGGCCTAGCTGGTTAAATTACCGTAGTCCTATTTGGGCCAGCGAGGAGACCAGGGGAGAATTAGCTGTGGGATCCCAGAGCGGGTAATCTTCATAAAAAGGGGAGGGGAGGGAAGGAAGGGGAATAAAAGATCAGGCTAAGTTCAAATTGAAAGCCAGGCGGAATAGCTCTGTCTTACAGGCCCTGCAGAAGGAGGTTAAATCCTGCAGGGCCCTGGTCTCATGGGACAGAGCATTCCACCAGCCCTGGCCCTGGTGGAGGATAATTGACTTCCTTAGGTCCAGGGACCTCTAAACTATGGTTATTCATGGACCTTAAGGTCCTCTGCGGGGCAGACCAGGAGAGGCGGTCCCATAAAAATAAGTCTTTTTATTGGAATTGAAATGGTCCTCATATATGAAATTGTTTTATGCCTGTTTTCAATGTCGGTGGGTTTATTTTTCAATTGCTTTGAGGTGCTTCACAGGAAATGTTTTGGGTTTTTTAAAAATAATGGCACAATTTTTACACGTAGCACCAAACACATCTGGAACAAGGCACAGTGAACAAGCAAAAAGCCAACTTTTTTTTTCTTGGTTACATTTATTTCTATAAATTTGTACAAAAATCTTTTGTTTTTTAATAATGTACAGTATTTCCACAAAATGCCCAAAAATTGAGCATATTTGTCCTCTATACATGTTCAGGATCACAGGGGAACAAGAACTCAGGAACCGAAGCCCCTGTTTTCCACGTTACCCAAAGGCACATTTTAAGAGCTTCGGTCATTCTCAATGATTAAAACAGTTGAAGGCGGCAGGTTACACATGCAATAGTGCAATATGCTTAAATATATATATATATTTAATATATATGTATGCAGACAATGGGTTCTGAATATATTTCTCTACGAAGCATCAGTCAACATCCATGTAAACATTTAAAAAGTCAATACTTTGTGCATAAGAGCTACTTTATATACATTCATCACTGAATTGAATAATAATCATCAGGTTCTTCAAAAGCCAGAGAAATCCTCAGAGTTTACAGGTGCGACGTTTTGCCAAAAAGTGTTTCATCTTTGAGGGTTCCTGCTGGATTTAAACTCTTCTCTTTTCTGTTTCTGGGTCACCAACAGAACTCCTATGCTTTCAATAGGTGAGCGGCTAGGGAGAAACTGCTTAAGTTATATACACACAGGCCCAACAATGTGAAAGGACCTTTGCAAAGGAACATGTTTTCTGCCCCAGAGAATTTTCCAAGTCCGCACATGGCTACCCTCAAAGAAACCTGGGAACTAGTGTTTGCTCAGTGTGCTGGAAATTGAGAAGGCTGTCGGGTCTGCTACTGTTCCCAGGATTCCTTGGGGGGGGGTGTAGAGCCATAACTGTTAAAAGTGGCATAAAAGTGCTATAAATGGATATCTGGAAAAAGGTAAAAAAAACCCAAAACGAGTAGTTAATTTGGAGGTTTGAGAACTTTCTAGTTTTTGAATCTTACTTGTTTGATGATTGGCCCAACACTGGAAGTCATCTTTTGTAAATATGCATTTATCTCTGAAAAAGCACTTTTCTATATTGGGGCAGTGGAGGAGACTCTAGGAAAAGAGGGAGGAGAGGGGGGGGGAGGCAAGCTGGGATGAGCATATTTTCGTTTCAGCTACAGACGACTCTCCAAATCATGGGTAGGGAAACTAAGGCCCGGGGGCCGGATCCAGCCCAATCGCCTTCTAAATCTGGCCCATGGACGGTCCGGGAATCAGCATGTTTTTACATGAATAGAATGTGTGCTTTTATTTAAAATGCATCTCTGGGTTATCTGTGGGGCATAGGAATTTGTTCATTTTTTTTTCCCTTTCCAAAATCTAGTCCGGCCCCCCGCAAGGTCTGAGGGACAGTGGACCGGCCCCCTGCTGAAAAAGTTTGCTGACCCCTGCTCCAAATGCTGCTGGACTGCAGTGCCTCCACATCCCTGATTTTTGACAATGTTGGCTGGGGCCGATGAGAGATGGAGTCCACCATTCAGGTCTCCCATCCCTGGTCTAAAGGCTTCACAGAATAGGTGTGTTCTTGAGAGGGATTTCGAATGGGGTGGCCGGAGAGGAAGGGTGGAATAATTTAAGAGAGCAGAGAATCTTTGGGGAGTTGAGTCCTTGAAGGGGAAGGAAAGCCTTTGGGTGATGAAATAAGGGTAGAAAGGGCAGAGTGAGCTCAAAATCAGGGACTGGGAACCTGTTTCACAGCCTGTGGAACTGGAGGGAGCTGCTCCCGTATTATGCCAGCGGTGGCCAGGGCCAGAGGCAACTGCAGACACAGCAACAAATCTGAATTTTACCTTGTTTTTAGACAGAAACATACACACACACACACACACACATTTCTCCATCCAGACAAGCAAGGGGTATTATCAGAGGTCAAGGATGCACACTCCAGCCAAGCAACTGGAGGAGGGTGAAAGTAAGAGGTAGGGTTGCAGAGCAGCTACAGCCTGGGGGGAGTCTTAAGGGCCAAACAGAGGAGACTTAAGGGCCGGATGCACTTGGCCCCTGGGATGGGGAATGGGCAAAGAGGTAGAAGGCGGATTTCCCCTTTTAGGTGCTCCAATAACAGGGAAAAGCTAAGCCTTGTGATTTTCTCCCACTCCTGTACCTGTTAAAAGCACAGGAAGAAGAAGAGGTGTTTGGATTTGATATCCCGCTTTATCACTACCCTAAGGAGACTCAAAGCGGCTCACAACCGCCTTTCCCTTCCTCCCCGACAACTCAGTGAGGTGAGTGAGGCTGAGAGACTTCAGAGAAGTGTGACTGGCCCAAGGTCACCCAGCAACTGCATGTGGAGGAGCGGGGAAGCGAACCCGGTTCACCAGATTACGAGACCACCGCTCTGAACCACTCCACAATGCTGGCTCCCTGTAGCTTCACTGTAGAAAAGAAGTTTGCAACCCAGTCATTCTCTCATACGCACATGCGTGCACGCGCACACACACACAAAGCGTAGCGTAATTGTGGCTCATTACAAGCACAAATGGACGTGGGTAGTGCTGTGGTCTAAACCACAGAGCCTAGGACTTGCCGATCAGAAGGTTGGCGGTTCGAATCCCCACGACGGGGTGAGTTCCCGTTGCTCGGTCCCTGCTCCTGCCAACCTACCAGTTCGAAAGCACGTCAAAAAGTGCAAGTAGAGTAATAGGTACCGCTCTGGTGGGAAGGTAAACGGACTTTCCGTGCGCTGCTCTGGTTTCGCCAGAAGCGGCTTAGTCCTGCTGGCCACATGCCCCTGAAAAACTGTCTGCGGACAAATGCCGGCTCCCTCGGCCAGTAAAGAGAGATGAGCGCCGCAACCCCAGAGTCGTTTGTGACTGGACTTAACTGTCAGGGGTCCCTTACCCTTTTTTACAAGCACAAAAGTTGTGCCTGCCAATTGCCAGTTCTTGGTTTTGCTTGAAAATATCGCTGGCTTTTCCAGCATTTCTTTGGGAGTCACACAAAGGAGTGTGCCGTCTTTAAAAAGGGCCAGATCTCCACAGAAAGACACCAGGAAAGCAGACACAAGAAGAGCCAAAGAAAGGAGATTTGTGGGGACCAGCAAAGGTCCTTTTTCGTTGGTTCCCAGCCTCATTTATGCAACAAGGTATAAATGGAGGTGGGAGTGAAATGGGACGAAAGACTCAGAATATGCATTGTTTGTGCTTTCAGGGAGGGTCTTTCTCAACCAGTTCCCCCCTTGTGCTACAAAATATATGTTCGGGGGAAAAGCAGTAATGTAGCAATAGGAGTTGCTACAGCACCAGTGGCAAAGGGCAGAAAAACCCAGAAATGAGTGTGGTTTGCAAAACAAACAAATCTGGGTTCTGGGGTTTGCAAAACCAGGAATGAGAGGGAGCTACCCGTGCAATGTCCTTCTTTTCTATAGAATAATGATGACTAGCAACCTGCTTTCTCCAGCTGAAACGGCAAACCTTGCAATGGGCGATTCAGAATCCAGAAACGGCCCATGCTTCCCCAAACACTCTTGCTTTCAGCTCGCTTTCTTCCTACCCACTTTGGTCCACCTTCCCTTCTGCTGTTAAAAATCAGCACGAAGGAAAAGATCGTGCAACGCACAGAGCTCCTTTGCGCTCCCGCTTCCCCCCGGGAGAAACCCTCCATTTACCACTGAATCAGGGCCAATGTCAACAATTTCTACAGATTGCTGTCGGTTCTGATTCAGAGGCAAAGAAGCCTTTTCCCGGGGAAAGCCCTGGGGCGAATGGAAAACGACTTGGGCACACTTGCTTTCAAGGCTTGGGACACGCAGCAGTATGGACAAACCCATCATCGGCTTGCACAAAATCCCACACAGGGTGGGGGTTAAACAGGGGCACAGAGTCCTCGGCCTAGAGGGCCGCTCTAGCTCCACAGACAACCCACGTGGCCGCCGAAGGCAGCAATGTTGTTTCAGCATGTCAATGAGGCAGTGGTCAGGTCACACTTGCTACATTAGATGCGTAGCTCCGCTGGCAGCGCATGAGTCTCTTAACCTCAAGGTTTGAAACCCCCATTGGGCAAAAGATTCCTGACTCTCGTGGTCCCAGCTCTACAGTTCTCTGATTCTTCTAATCCCCTGGGACGCTTTCCATGCATTGTGCGGTGCCACCAGTAGGAGGCAGCGTTAGCGTTCAGGGCCAGGGAAACCATCCACCCAAAAATAAGTGCTTTGCACCCACCCTGTCGTTTGGTTTTGCGAGCAGCGAAACTTAGGAGGCAAACAGGCTGTGCAGCAGAGCACACACGCCTTGCTAACTCCTAACTTAAATCTCTGGTGATCTCCAATTAATAAGGAATTCTCTGCCTTCAGAGACATGTCGGCAAAGAGCAGTCGGGGCTGAGCTACATGGGCCCATAGCTTGAGTCGACTTGGGGCAGCTTCCAATGTCCAAGTCTAACAAAAGGCAAAACAAGCGTCTTCCCTCGGGGAGAACTTAAAAACCGAGTGCCATTGCTGGAGCTGGGCGGATCTGTCCCAAAGAGAAAAATACAATGGTTTCTAGCGAGGTCTAAAGCTTTGATAGTTAGACAACTTTTTTCCCCCTTTTATCCTTTTTAAAGCTCACGCATGCATTCGAACTCGCCTCCCCGATTCGCAGACCAGAACACACACAGAAAACAACTTGGGCTCCGGCAGAGAATTGTCTTTTGACGCCGCGTTTGCCAAGCGACTCGCTGCCAGAAAAAGCGCGCAGGAGCAAAAGCACCCGGTTCCCTCCCCGTGGCGGTCAGTTGACTTCCAAGATCTCTGTCTCCGGAAGACCGAATTTCGTCTTGTGCTTGTCAAAGAGTCTGATCAGAGAGCTGACGTAGAGGCTGTGATAAAAGTCTACTTCCTTCTGGCTCGGGTTATCGACTTTGGGGACGGTAATGGGCTCCCCGACTGAAATGGAAAAAGGGGAAACAATATAAACGTTAAGAAGCATTGCAAGGGGTTGGACTGGATTAGACTAATTTAGCCAGCTAGCCCTGGTGGTCATCTAATGTTTACTGGATGGATTTCCCCCACTAAATTGATTTTTGATTTCTGAATTTATTGTTATTCACGTTTTATACTGTATTTTATGCTGTTTTTTGTCGCATCAACTACCGTATTTTTCGCTCTATAAGACGCACCCGACCATAAGACGCACCTAGTTTTTAGAGGAGGAAAGCAAGAAAAAAAAAAATCTCCCTCTCTGCGCAATGCCATTTGCTCCATAAGACGCACACACATTTCCCCTTACTTTTTAGGAGGAAAAAGGTGCGTCTTATGGAGCGAAAAATATGGTAAGTGTTTTAAATTTGTCATTAGTCGCCCTGAGCCCGGTTTTCTGAACCGGGAAGGGCAGGGTATAAATAAAAATTTATTTAATTTATTATAGATGACTCTTGGGGTTCCCTTCCAACTCTGCAATTCTATGATTCTAAGAATGTTAAGAGTGTAAAAAGGATTCCTGTGTCTGGATCAGGCCAAAGTCCCATCTAAGCTCAGCATCCTCTTCTCACAGTGGCCAACGAGAGGCCCTTCCTGGGAAATCCACAAGCAGAATTCAATACAGCGGCACCTTGGTTTGCATACGTTTTAGATTACAAACACGGATGTGCATGTCATGGTTTGCAACCTTTTTTGGGATTACAACCCATTTTATTTTGGATTACGAACAAGTTTTTTTTTGGAGGCCCCATTGGCGAAAGCATGCCTTGGGTTACAACCTGTTTTGGCTTACAAAAGGACCTCCGGAACAGATTATGGTTGTAAACCCAAGGTAAGGGTAGAGGGACAACTGACCCTTAGGTCCAGTCATGGCCGACTCTGGGGTTGCGGCGCTCATCTCGCTTTATTGGCCGAGGGAGCCAGCGTACAGCTTCTGGGTCATGTGGCCAGCAGGACTAAGCCGCTTCTGGCGAACCAGAGCAGAGCATGGAAACGCTGTTTACCTTCCCGCCGGAGCGGTACCTATTTATCTACTTGCACTCTGACTGCTAGGTTGGCAGGAGCAGGGACTGAGCAATGGGAGCTCACCCCGTCGCGGGGATTCGAACCGCCAACCTTCTGATCAGCAAGTCCTAGGCTCTGTGGCTTAACCCACAGCGCCACCCATGTCCGTATAATAATAAAAATAATTTATTACTTATACCCTGCCCATCTGGGCAGGCCTCATCAGCCACTCTGGGTGGCTCCCAGCAGAATAGTAAAAACATGATAAAACATCAAACATGAAAAACTTCCCTAAACAAGGGCTGCCTTCAGATGTCTTCTAAAAGTCAGAATAGTTGTTTATTTCCTTGACATCTTATGGAAGGGCATTCCACAGGGCGGGCGCCACCACTGAGAAGGCCCTCTGCCTGGTTCCCTGTAACCTCACTTCACCTTCTGCCGTTTCCAGCAGCTATTTGGAAACATTTCATTCCTCCAAGACTCAGCAGAGCCAAGGCGCAGTTACCATATTTTTCCGTGTATAAGACGAGGTTTTTTTTAATTTAAAAAATTATGTTAAAAATTGGGGCTTGTTGGGAAGATGGGCGATTGGCAGGAGATTCTCAGTGGCAATAGGGTGGGTGATTGGAGGCTGTTTGCGATTTTCTGTCACTGCGGCAGTTGGGTGGTCGATTGGCGGCTTCTGCAACGCTTGGTATGGCCAGTTGTCGGTGCAATGGGTGAGCAATTTTTGTCATCCCCCCAAAAAAAGCTCAACAACACTGGGCAACAGCCCACAAAAAAGCCCTTGGCAATCTCCTCCCATTTTCTTAATTTTGAGTCCCCCAAAATAGGGCGTGTCTTATACACGGGGGCGTGTTATACACAGAAAAATATGGTAGTTCAGTGAGGCTGAGCCCCTCGCACTAAGGGGGGGCTGAGTGAAATCCGACATGGTAAAAGGGCAATATTCAGAAACGAGCATAGTCCATTTGTTCATCGCCTTGTCTCAGGGCGACATATAGTAAAAACAGCTTGAAAGCACAAAAAAAGGCAAATATGTTTATAACAGGCACCCACAAACTTGGCCCTCCAGCTGTTTCGGGACTACAACTCCCATCATCCCTAGCTGTGGACCTCTGCAGTCAGTCAGTGTATACCAGGCATGGCCAATCTTGGCCCTCCAGCTGTTTCAGGACTACAACTCCCATCATCCCTAGCTGTGGACCTCTGCAGTCAGTCAGTGTATACCAGGCATGGCCAAACTTGGCCCGCCAGCTGTTTCGGGACTACAACTCCCATCATCCCTAGCTGTGGACCTCTGCAGTAAGTCAGTGTATACCAGGCATGGCCAAACTTGGCCCTCCAGCTGTTTCGGGACTACAACTCCCATCATCCCCAGCTAACAGGACCAGTGGTCAGGGATGATGGGAACTGTAGTCCCCAAACAGATGGGCGGAGTTTGGGGACGCTGGTTTAGACGAAAGGCTGGAGAGCACGAGGTTGGCAAAGAGTGATGTACGGAAGGGAAGGCATTATGGGGTAACTGTGCCCCCGAAGGACCAGGTGCGCAGCCTGGGAGTCATTTTGGACTCACAGCTGTCCATGGAGGCGCAGGTCAATTCTGTGTCCAGGGCAGCTGTTTATCAGCTCCATCTGGTACGCAGGATATGACCCTCCCTGCCCACAGACTGTCTCACCAGAGTGGTGCATGCTCTAGCTATCTCCCGCTTGGACTACTGCAACGCGCTCTACATGGGGCTACCTTTGAAGGTGACCCGGAAACTGCAATTAATCCAGAATGCGGCAGCTAGACTGGTGACTGGGAGTGGCTGACGGAACCACATAACACCGGTCCTGAAAGACCTACATTTGCTCCCAGTACGTTTCCGAGCACAATTCAAAGTGTTGGTGCTGACCTTGAAAGCCCTAAACGGCCTCGGTCCAGTAGACCTGAAGGAGCATCTCCACCCTCATCGTTCTGCCCAGACACTGAGGTCCAGCTCCGAGGGCCTTCTGGTGGTTCCCTCATTCCAGGAAGCAAAGTTACAGGGAACCAGGCAGAGGGTCTTCTCGGTGGTGGCGCCCACCCTGTGGAACACCCTCCCTTCAGATGTGAAGGAAATAAGCAGCTATCTTCTCTTTAAAAGACATCTGAAGGCAGCCATGTTCAGGGAAGTTTTTAATATTTAACGCTGTATTGTTTTTAATACTTGATTGGGAGCCGCCCAGAGTGGCTGGGGAGACTCAGCCAGATGGGCGGGGTATAAATAATAAATTATTATTATTATTATTATTATTATTATTATTATTATTATTATTATTATTATTATTGCGATCCTTACCAACAGTGGTGATGGGCTTGGGATATGGCAGCAGACCCCAGCTGTTGGGGGAGAAAAGTCCTTGTCCGTGGAAAACGCAAGGGGCCACGCCAATGTACTTCTGGAACTTCTTCTGAACCCAGCGCCCCCACGACCCCTCCTCAAAGATGACCTGCTTGTAGACTTCGTTCTCGCCAAAGGAATACACGGGAACCAAATCCGCTCTGGAAGAGAGGTGTGAAAATCAGGGTGGATTTGATTTAAATCAAACCAATTTAAATCACTAGTCAGTAAGACTTGGTTTAATTTAATTTAATTTAATTTAATTTTTTACAGAAAGACTCATTCCTCGCTGGTATAACCTTAATATTTACAAACCAGATGAAGGTTTCGTTTTTGGAATAACAACTTTTCAGAGCAGTTTTCACAGTTATATCTGAAATTATGAATTTGGTTACGCTAGTAGAAATACACAGAGACAGATAATTATGAAATTATGGTGAGGTTTAGTAAGTTAACTGCTTATATTTGGACAACTTTTCTGCTGTTCTCTATTGGAAGGAGAAAAATAATCATTTCCTCAATAACAATTTAAACAATTTACTTAACTAAAACGATAACATTATAGCATATGTATCCATGTTTGTTAACTGATGTGGTTAAATGATTAAAAAAAAAACTTAGACTGAGTTTTAGCACACATGAAAAACTTGAAACAAAGCCTTATTTCCTGATGAATAGCCTATGGACTATAATGTAACTTAAATAGAAAACTATCTTTAGAAAGATTTTCCCTCCAAAAGCATTTTATTTTAAAAATTCGATTTAATTTTTTTAAAAAATCTGATTTGAATTTTTAAAAAATCTGATTAATTTTTTAAAAAATCGTTGATTTTTATCCACCCTGGTGAAAATGGTATCTCTTTTTTGTTTTGTTTTTGCATGCTCTATCAGCGGAATAAGCATTTCACGTCATTTCACTTCACTTTTAGTTTGTGTATACCTCCTTTTTATATTGCTATACGCGAGGCAGGCTGAAGAAACAGCAGAGATCACACACCTTTTTAACAATCTGATCCAATACAAAAATGCCATAATAACAACATAACTTTAAAACAAAGTAATATGTTATCTAAGAGACCACTGTAAGCAGATGGAAACATTGGCAGGATTTTGATTTCACATGTAGCGTAACAATTACCATGGGTAATATGGACTGATATAAAAGTTAGAGTTTGGAAGAAGATGCTGTTTTAAATGCTTAAAATGGGACCCCATGGAGAGGGTGGGAGGAAGTCCTAAGATTTGGAGAAATCTCTGTATGTATATGGATATATATTTGGATTTTTGTAACTTTGTATTGGTAAGAGCAAATAAAAATGTTTTTAAAAAATAAATAAAGTAATATTCAATAATCCATTCGGATGTAATAGTACACTTAAGGTTTTAAGTGTCTCTACGCTTATCGCATTAATAAATTTTAAATTTATTGTCGTACATTGTTTTAAATGTTTGTTTTCCTTCTGGGATTGTACCCCCAAGTCTCCGACTGTAATAAATTATCTCTATCTATAATAGTACGCAAGCAAATTAAATATCGGCAAGTAATAATTAAATCCACTCTTCTAACAATTACAGTAAATGATTTCTAATTGATAAAAATAACAGGGCATAAAATAACACAATACGAATCGAGAAGCAATTGCGTATCTACTGATCACAGTGAAAGATGAAATCCGTAATGATACATTGGGCAAAAGACTTTGGATATAATATACAGCTTGAAGAATGGGAAAGGTAGTGGAAAAAAGGATAAATTTTACAGCCTGTAATGATTTGAAAGAGAATATGATGAAAATGATGTATAGATGGTATATTACACCAGTGAAATTAGCTAAAATTTATAAGGCAAATAATAAATGTTGGAAATGTAAAGAAAAAGAAGGAACATTTTATCATATGTGGTGGGAATGTAAAAAAGTAAAGAACTTCTGGGAAATGATATATAATGAGATGAAAAAGATGTTGAAATATACGTTTTTTTAAAAAAAAACAGAAGCATTTTTCCTTGGTATTATAGGTCAGGACACTAATAGGTAAGATGTTAAATTGTTTTTATACGCAACAACTGCGGCAAGAGTATTGTTAGCCCAGAAATGGAAGCAAGAAGAAATTCCAACGAAAGAAGAATGGCAGACGAAATTAATGGACTATGCAGAATTGGACAAAATGACAGGAAGGATTCGAAACCTGCAGGACCAGAGATTTACAGAAGATTGGAAGAAGTATATGAACTATTTGAAGAGCAACTGTAATCAACAAATTACGCTAGTAGGACTACAAGAAGTTTTGTAAGGAGGAATATACGAAGTGTCACAAAGTAGAAAAAGATAGAGATATTGGTTATGAGTTTGAGATGTAAAAGGGAAGATAAGAAATGTATACTGAGAGATGAGATTGGAAAATTTTCAGACAGGATTGATGGAAGTCAAAAATTTGAATAAGATGTAAAAGTATGTTTAATTACTGTTGAAAATTATATGTTAAAAAAAATCTAATAAAAATTTATATATATATGAATTTATATATATATCAAAGATTAAGGTCGTTCTCTGCTTACCCGTGGCGCAACGCCAGCTTCACAAAGCCCTTCCGGTGCCTCAGAGTCACTGAGTTTTTCCCGGGGGCGCAGTTCAGGGACTCGGCAGCGCCCCCCACCACAATCACAATGGCGTTGCCGCTCCCGTTTTTGGAAAGGATGTAGTCTATGGTGTCCCGGTTCACAGGGCAAATACCTGAACGTTCGGAGAGAGAAAGAACTTTCAGACTAAGGGGAGAATCATAATTGTAGAAGGGACCTTAAGCGTAATCTACTATCCCAACCCCTTGCAATGCAGGAATATGCAACTTTCCCATACCTGGGAAATCAGGGCAGAATTTAGGTTTGATGAAGCCGATCAGAAGGTTGGCGGTTCGAATCCCCGCGACGGGGTGAGCTCCCATTGCTCGGTCCCTGCTCCTGCCAACCTAGCAGTTCGAAAGCACGTCAAAGTGCAAGTAGATAAATAGGTACCGCTCCGGCGGGAAGGTAAACAGCGTTTCCGTGCGCTGCTCTGGTTCGCCAGAAGCGGCTTAGTCCTGCTGGCCACATGACCCAGAAGCTGTACGCCGGCTCCCTCGGCCAATAAGGCGAGATGAGCTCCGCAGCCCCAGAGACGTCCACGACTGGACCTAATGGTAGGGTTCCCTTTACCTTTATAAGCTACTGAAGTTAATGGGGCCCTTTATATGTCCAGCTGTCCTTTGTCAACAACAAATGGTCGCTGTTTTTTGTGTTGGATATATTCTACATGGTCATTTATGGACGTAATAGGTATCTAAAGCCATTTGCAGATGTTGCCATGCAACCAGTCCATGCAGACTGTAGGCACCCTATATATAGAAAGGAGCAAACCAGTGATATTTTAGGGAGCAGGCTATCAGGCGGGGCCCATTCCTTACATCACAGGAGCCTACACAACACAAAACACTGTTGCTGCATGTAGGTTTGATTTTATTTGTTTTTTATCTTATATTTTGGAAATGTACATCCAGTTTTTTCCCCTTTAATTTTTTGGGGTGCCCCAAGAGAGTGGGGCCCTGAGCTGTAGCTTGTTTAGCTTCTACATTAATCCAGCACTGATCTGCACCACGCTTTAAACAACTGAGCTATCCAGATGTTGCAGGAAACGGCAACAAGATTGTTGGTCGTTGTTGCTATTTATCCACTGTCTTACACACACACACACACACACACACACACACACGTTCAAAGGAGATAGAGTGGTTTCTCCGGTTACGTACATAATTCGTTCCGGAGGTCCGTTCTTAACCTGAAACTGTTCTTAACCTGAGGCACCACTTTAGCTATTGGGGCCTCCTCCTGCTGCCGCCGCACAATTTCTGTTCTCATCCTGAAGCCAAGTTCTTAACCCGAGGTACTATTTCTGGGTTAGTAGAGTCTGTAACCTGAAGCGTATGTAACCCGAGGTACCACTGTATGCAACATGCAATAAAAACAGCTCAAAAACGCCATGGAAAACAACCAAAGAAAAGCAGCAGATAAATTAAAAAACTTTAAATAATGGTTTTCACCGAGCCGAGCCAGTTCATCTGTTTGGGGGAACAGAGAGCAGATTTTACGAGAGGATGGCTAATCTGGACAGCATATTGAGGCTGTTTCTGCTTTCAGAATCTTAAATGCCAAAGGTCCTGCAGGCTGCTATGCTTTCTAATGCTAACACCCCCCCAAAAAAGTCAGTTTCCTTCCTGGCTAATACAAATAGCCAAGGGCAAACAGACTGGGCAATTCTCCAGATCTTTCCACACCACTGGCCTCCGCAATGTAGGTGAGGGAGAGGAAGCAAGGAACATGCAATGGGGGTGGGTGAGAGACTCCTTAATCCTGGCCAGGGGTCTCCAAGGTCCCCATCTGGTGGCTTCCGGAGAGGCTGAGGGCCGAAGCAAGCGGCCAACAGCCCTGCTTAGAAGCTTCTCCGTCTGGTCAGTGAGAGAGAGGAGGATTGGTTTGAGAAGATATTGAATTATTTGAATAGGTCTGAACCATTTGGGGCAATTAAAACGTTAAATAAACCTTGTGGAAGGAGGAGTGTTAAGGTACAGTGGTGCCTCGGGTTACAGACGCTTCAGGTTACAGACGCTTCAGGTTACAGACTCTGCTAACCCAGAAATAGTACCTCAGGTTAAGAACTTTGCTTCAGGATGAGAACAGAAATCGTGCTCCGGCGGTGCGGCGGCAGCAGGAGGCCCCATTAGCTAAAGTGGTGGTTCAGGTTAAGAACAGTTTCAGGTTAAGAACGGACCTCCGGAACAAATTAAGTACGTAACCAGAGGTACCACTGTATATAGAAGTGTAAGGTAAAGGTAAAGGACCACTGGACGGTTAAGTCCAGTCAAAGGTGACAATGGGTTGAAGCGCTCATCTCGCTTTCAGGCCAAGGGAGCCGGCATTTGTCCGCAGACAGCTTTCCGGGTCATGTGACCAGCATGACTAAACTGCTTCTGGTGCAATGGGATGCAGTGACGGAAACCAGAGCGCATGGAAACACTGTTTACCTTCCCGCCGCAGTGGTACCTATTTATCTACTTGCCCTGGTGTGCTTTCGAACTGCTAGGTTGGCAGGAGCAGGGACTGAGCGACGAGAGCTCACCCCGTCACACAGATCTGAACCGCCGACCTTCCGATCGGCAAGCCCAAGAGCAGTGTTTCCCAACCGGTGTTCCGCGGCACACTAGTGTGCCGCGGAAAGTTTCCTTGTGTTCCGTGGGAGGGAGGCGGGCGAGTCAGGCGGCGAGAGGCGGGTCGGCGGCGGCAAGCACACGCGGGGCGGCGAGCGAGCGAGCTCCCACATCCCATCGCCGGCTCTGCACCAGGCGGTAGAGCTCAGCGAAGTCGCCGCGCTGGAAGGCCAGCAGCGTGCGCGCCTTGACCAGGCTCTCGCCCGCCTGCGCCTCCAGGCACGGCGCCTCGGCGTCGGGCGGCAGCGAGCCCAGGAAGCGGCCCAGCCGGCCGGGGTCGCCCGCCTGCAGCAGCGCCTCGCACACACACGAGACCTGCTCCGCCGAAAAGCGCGGCGAGCGCAGAGGATCGGGCGCGGCGGAGGCCAGCCCCGCGCTTGGAGAGGACGCAGCAGCCGTCGCCAAACCCGACCCTCCTCCTCCTGCTCCGCCGCCGTCCTCTGGCTCTCGGCCGGGAGGAGCCTGCGGCGACGGGGGTGGGCGCCGAAGTTGGCAGAAGTTGGTGCGCCTCCTCGGCAGCGCCTTCGTCCTCCTCCTGCTGCCTCTGCTCTCCTCCGGTGGCGGGGGTGCGCCGCCCTCCCCGGCCGGGGGGCTCGGCGGGGCCCGCGGGGAAGGAGGCCATGTTCGCGGCTCGCGGGATCGCGGCCCCCCTCGCCCGCCTCCGGCCTGCTCCCCCCCTGCGCTCTGCCCTAGCCGTGCGGGTCTCCTCCCCCTGCGCCGCCGTCCCCTTTCCACATCCTAGGAGCCGCGGTCCGCCTTCCGCCCCCGGGCCGCGGCGCGGCTCCCAGCCCGGGCTGGCCTCCGCCTCCTGGGACGCGCGCCCACCCCCGCGGCCCCCCAAACTTCGGAGCAACTCTCCAGACGCTTCTCCCCCGCCTTGGTCTCCCTCCTTTCCACTTCTCTTCCCCCCTTTCTTCCCTCTTTCTTTCTCTTTCTCTCCCACCCGCCTTTCCTTCTATTAACTTTCCTTTCCCCTTCCCATGTAGAACAGTCCCTGCAAATAAAAACCTAGCATATTTGGAAGAGGGATGCTAGCCTAACCATTACCTTCTATGCTGTTACTATTTTTTTATTTTTTTTTACATAAGTAAAAAGTGACCTTTCCCCATCTGGCATGGTGGTGTGCCTCGAGATTTTTTTCATGAAACAAGTGTGCCTTTGCCCAAAAAAGGTTGGGAAACACTGCCCAAGAGGCTTGGTGGTTTAGACCACAGCCCCACCCGTGACTTACTGCGGTGTTGAGAAAGCACCGTGTCGGCAGGTTTTCGAATCCTTACCCCCAGACATCAAGTAGTCCCTCAAAATGGGCATCCTGAAATTCCCGGCTAATGTTGCGAGGTACGGCCGAATCCCAGGAAACTTCTGGCTCACGCCCGTGGCTTCTGTACTAAAGTTGCAGAAGGCGCCCAGCCCCATGATGCCGTGCGGATGGTAACCGAAGATGTAATTCCTGTGCGTCGCCAAGTTGTGGGTTTTTACGAGCTGAGGAGGGAGGTGGAGAGATCGAGAGATAAATAAATGTAAAGCTACTTCACTGGAACAGAAGAAATGCAAGCTACTTCCGCTGAAATGGAGAGAAAAGTTGCCACCTTGAGATGGAGGAGAGAGAGAGAGAGAGAGAGAGAGAGAGAGGTCTTAGCAGTTTGTCTAGCTCAGGAATGGCAACTTGATCTTGACCACGGCAGCTCAGTTTACATGCCCTAAGAATTCATAAGCCCCACGTTGCTGTTCCATCCCCAGATAGCTAGGTAAGCCGTCAAGAACAAAAACAGGAAAAAAAACCCGTCCGGTTGAACAGCCTTCTTTCCTTTGCTGTTGCATAAGAAAAACAAAAGGCTCTCCATCACAAGAAAAATACGATAATGACCGCTCCCCGCTTAAAACGGGGGGCGCCCTTTGCGTGGACGCGCGCAGCCCCTGGATCTGGAGTGACCCCATCAGCATAGGCTTGGCTTTGCCTTCCCTCAGGTGGGATACCTGGAGGTATCCGCCTACCTCAGTTGGTTGTCCAATCCCACCTGGGGGAAGCGTTGCCAAGCAGACCAGGCCAGGTAGGGGCGGGATTACCTGCCCACACAATAGAGGGAGGATCTTACCTGGGAATCCTCACTTGGCTCCAGAGCTTCTCCCACCCTACCCCCACCCTCAGTTAATGTCTTATTTTGCAGGTTAACTTTTCTTCACAGGTATGCGGGCGCTGCTACGTTAAGGTCGCTGCTAAAGGGCCGGAAAGGAATTTCCCTGCATTGGCAGGTTTCGCCTTTCCCGTAGCAAAACGTCGCAACTTTGGCGGTATCAGGCCTTGGGTGGAATCCTTTAGTCCATCTTCCTCTTTGCGGCGGCGATACCAGGGTTCCCCGTTAAAGCGGTTTCTGAAGGGAGGCTTTGACCGTACGCCGAAAGGTCGTCATTGCTCTCCCCTGCGGCGGCAGTGTAATGGGGGCGGCTATCTCTGCTTGAACATATGTTCTCCAGAGCCGGTCCATCCCCCCCACACACACACACTGGATAACCCTGATGCTCCCTAGGTCCCTGGCTGGGGACTGGGGAGGGAGAACGCCCAATGCCTGAGCCAAGGTCTACCCCCATTTGAAATTTAATAAAGTTGTGGCCAATTTAATCCCATAGCACGTTGTCTTGAGTCGTTATTCCACATTACGGGGGGGGGGGGGGACCGCTCGGGATCTGGGGACTCCGCCTGTCCGCGCAAAGGTCTTCTCTTGCATTACAAGCTTCTAAATCTGGCCAGTGGACGGTCCAGGAATCATTATTATTATTACACATGTAATAATAATAATAATTTTTATTTATACCCCACCCTCCCCAGCCAAGGCCAGGCTCAGGGCGGCTAACAAGCAATAATAAAAACAAGTTGAATGAATACAACTTAAAAACAACATTAAAATATTTAAACATTAAAATGCAGCCTCATCACAGGAAGAAAAAGGAAAAAGAAAGAGGGGGAGGGAATCAAACTGGCTCCAAGCCAAAGGCCAGGTGGAACAGCTCTGTCTTGCAGGCCCTGCAGAAAGAAATCAGATCCTGCAGGGCCCTGGTCTCATGAGGCAGAGCGTTCCACCAAGTTGGGACCAGTACTGAAAAGGCCCTGGTCCTAGATGAGACCAATCTAGCCACCTTGCGACTTGGGACCTCCAAAGTGTTGTCATTTGTGGACCTTAAGATCCTCCGTGGGGCATACCAAGAGAGGGGGTCCCATAGGTACGAGGGTCCTAGGCCGTGTAGGGCTTTAAAGGTGAAAACCAGCACCTTGAACCTGACCCTGTACTCCACCGGGAGCCAGTGCAGCTGGAAAAGCACTGGATGAATGTGATCCCACGGCAAGGAAATGTTATCAGAGCCGCTTTTATTGTGAATTTACAGGCAGGGAACGGGGGTCAGGTGTTTTTACCGTGTCTGAAGAAAGCAAAAAAACCAGCCTGTCTTGTTCTGGGCCTTTTAACAGCCTTTTCTATCGAAATCGGCAAGTTAAGCATAACACAATATAACTTGACGGATGCTCTGGTAACCTCGAGGTTAGCTTATTGCAACACATTATACTTAGGGCTGCGTCTAAAGGCTGCTCAGAAACTTCAGCTGGTGCAGAATTGTGAAGCCAAGCTGGGCAAGAAGGTTTGAGCATATTATAAGCAATCCTGGCCCGGCTGCACTGGCTGCCAATTAGTTTCCGGGTCCAATTCCAAATCAAATTACAGGAATTTGTGGAGACGGCTCAATTGACTAGCAAACTCAGAGGAAACTCAAAGCAAAAATTTGCGGAAGAATGGGATGGTTATAGAAGATATGTTCAAAAATACAATAATAGTTTTGACTCTGTGCTAGCATTCTAGTGATAAAGGAATTAAAAGGAGTTGGACAACAATTAAGGATTTATTATGTTTTCAGAATGTATTGGAAAATATACATAGAAAGGTTAATTGTTTTGTGTGCATTCGATTGCAAGATAAAATATATGCAAAGGGACTTGATAGGAAGTCAAAGCTGAAGAAAAGATTTTGTAAGATAAAAGGGGGAAAAATATTTACTTTCATTATTATCATTGTGTGTGTCTGTACATATGTGTGTTTTTGTATGGAATGTTTGGGAGGAAATAAGACGGTAAATAACAAATAGCAAACTAAATATTGATATATGTAATTTTTATTTATCACTTATATTTAGTGGTAGTATGGCTGTAATGTTTTTTGTAACATAAAATCATTCAATAAAAATTATTTTTTTAAAAGAAAGAAAGAAAAAGTTTCCGGGTCCAATTCAATGTGCTGGTTCTGACCTATAAAACGGCTCAGGACCGCAATACCTCAAGGATCACCTCTCTCTATATGAACCTACCCGGACCCTGAGATCGTCATCTAAGGCCCTTCTTGGTGCCTCCATCGCAAGAGGTCTGGAGGGTGGCAACACGAGAACAGGGCCTTCTCGGCAGTGGCTCCTCATTTTTTGAATGCTCTCTCCAGGCACCTTAGTTTCATATCTTCAGGCGCCAGACAAAAATTCTTCTCCTAGGCCTTTGGCTAATTAAACAATCTATGGCCTTTTATTTTATTTTATTTTTTCATGGTGAATCTTTATTGGTTTAAAATATAGACGTAAATGATCATTTACAACGAAGGTAAGTATAGAAAAATTCAGTACGGAAGCAAAAACATCACGACATAAGAATAAGAAAAAAGTTTAAAAGACGAAAAAGAAAAGAAAGAAAAGACAAAGGAAAAAGGAAAAAGAACCCCAAAATTTATACAAAATTATGTCCATCAATTAAAAATTTCTGCTTAAAACTTCCAGTCCTTCTCATTATACTATTTCCATTATCATGGTTTTGTTGCACATCTTTGCGTTATATCCTTTTTCATATATTCCACTAAGGTATTCCACAATCTATGGCCTTTTAAACCAGGAGGGAATAATGTTTTCATTTGTTACTATGCTATGTGTTTGGGTTGGTTTTTTTACATTGTAAGCTGCCTTGTGATCCTCGGATGAAGGGTGCTATACAAATGTTGTTGTTGTTAATAAGATTTTTATTTCTTGCTTTCTTGCTTTTTGCAACATCAATGTTTAACTAGCGTTTAGTTGTCTTTATCGGAAGCTCTTTCGGATGCTTTGAACCGAAAATATTTTGAAATATATTACATCACCTGATAGCTAGTTACTCATTTATAAGAGATCTCGCCCTGTCCTTCACCTGAGCTGCGAAGGAAGGTTACGGCAGTATATAATCACACAAGTAAAACAATCCCAACAAGATATAAGGTGCTGACCCAAGTTTATGAGAATATGGGAAATGGACCCATTTTTCGGATGCCAGAAACAGCCCAATTTCTAGGGTGAAGTTTCAGGTTAACATTAGCAGCTGTCTGTCTTCTCTGTCGTTCATTTCCACTCTCCAGAGTAAATTGATTCTACTTTTGTAAGCCATATCTCATTATAGAAAGCAAAAGGCTTAGAGAACACAACCATTGGCTATTCCTCAGTGGCCCTTGTCAAAGCTACAGAACTCAGACTACGAAAGGCTGGCAGCCAGGAGGAACCTAACTTGCTCGTTGCCTCATCCTCTTTTGAGATATTTTATCTGCACAAATTTTTCCCGCATTGCGAGAAGCAAAGCTACAGGGAACCAGGCAGAGGGCCTTCTCGGTGGTGGTGCCCTCCCATCAGATGTCAAAGAAATAAACAACTACCTGACATTCAGAAGACATCTTAAGGCAGCCCTGTTCAGGGAAGTTTTTAATGTATGACATATTAGTGTATTTTTGGTCTTTGTGGAAGCCACCCAGAGTGGGCGGAGTACAAATAATAAATTATTATTGTTGTTGTTATTTTTTGGCTTTCCATCCAGCTCTTGCTGCAACTATGATACAAGGAGTTGCTGAACCCACACCTTGTACTTTCCTCAAAGCCACCCTGGGTGCATTTCACAAGATTATAACACCCTGCATTATTCAGCCCAGACCCTGAGGTCCAGCGCCGAGGGCCTTCTGGCAGTTCCCTCCCTGCGAGAAGTGAGGTTACAGGGAACCAGGCAGAGGGCCTTCTTGGTGGTGGCACCCTCCCTGTGGAACACCCTCCCACCAGATGTCAAGGCAATAAACAACTATTCTACTTTTAAAAGACAACTGAAGGTGGCCCTGTTTAGGGAAGTTTTTAATGTCTGATTCTGTATTGTTTTTAATATTCAGTTGGAAGCCGCCCAGAGTGGTTGTGGAAACCCAGCCAGATGGGCGGGGTATAAATAATAATAATAATAATAATAATAATAATAATAATAATAATAATAATAATAATAATAATTTATTATTATTATTATTCTCGTTATATTTTATTTTATTTACGTTACTTTTTCAATTTACTATTTTATTAAAGTTATTAAGATTATTATTATTTTATTCAAGAAGTGAGGGCAGAGGGCCTTCTTGGTGGTGGCGCCTGCCCTGTGGAACGCCCTCCCATCAGATGTCAAGGAAATAAACAACTATCTGACTTTTAGAAGACATCTGGGAAGTTTTTAAAGGTTGATGTATTTCTGTGGCTTTATATGTGCTATACGTCTTCCAAAGTGGCTAAGGAAACCCACGGTATAAACTCTTATTATTATTATTATTATTAAGCACAGAGACGGGGGACCTCTGAGGCCTGAGATGTTGTGGAACCCTAACCCATTAGCCCCAGGGGAGAGGGGTTGCAGTCCTCCACAGCTAGAGGGCGCCAGTTCTCTATCCCGGCCTTAAGAGATGAAGGCCAGCAATGGCACAACCACCACCCATCCACTAACGAACCCATAAAACAGGCTTTTCTGCAAGCCCAGCATGGCCAGAATGATAAGACAGAAGCAACGCGGACTGTTGGCAGAAATGACTGGCAGAATTCGTGACCAGGGAGAAGAGTCGGTGGAGGAAGACTGGAAGAAATTTAAAGACTATCTGCAGAAGCACGTAAAATTAAGGAATGTTAAAATGATGCCTGATGGAAAATAAGTGGCATTGGTAAAAAGATTTCTAAGAAAATGTAAATAGGGATTGATAATTGGAAAATTGATATTTATAATAGGTTAATATCTTGAGTGAGGATAAATGTTAGAGGGTAAGGATTTGCTGAATTTAATATCTGAGCTGGAATACAAAATGGGAGGTGCGAGGAGGTCAAGAAACTAGTGAATGGAGTATATGATTTGAAAATACTAATCTATTTTCTGTTTTGTCTTTTGGTTTTTCTTTTGTTCTTATTCTTTCTTTTTTCTTCTCTCTTTTTGTTAACTGTCTTCTATCGTGTATTTTTTATGTGTTTTGTTTTTGTATTTTTATATTTTTGTAGTTTTTCTTATGTTTAAATTTTGGAATTTTTTATTGTTTGTGAAACCTTAATAAACATTATTATATATAAAAAAAGAAGCAGCAACGCGGACTGGCCTTTTCAAGGAAGGCTTCTCCCAATTAATTAATTTTTTTGAAAAAAGGAAGCCAGAGAAAAACAGGTTGCAGCAGTACTTACTCGGATGGGGAAGTAGTCCCGGAAATACCTCCAGACAGCCCAGTTTCTGACCCACTGCGATCTTCTACCACCTTTTGGGATTAAAAAATAATATTAATAATGGAGCAGCTGTCAGTGGTTGATCAGAGAGAACTGATGAAAGAGACCAGGCATGACATGTGCAGTTGTCAAGGTCTGGCTGGATGAAAAGGAAGGGAAGGGAAGCAACTGGGACCGCCCCCGCCCCCCATGGGAAGAAGACGCAGAGCCTGGGAAATGGGTTCTTTTAAAAAGAAACAAAAACCCAAAGAAGGCCCTGGATCACCTGCAGGGGTGCCAACTTAAATAAAATACTGGAGGGCAGGTAACACCCACCCCACAAAATCAATCACAAGACGCGGCACACACAGACTACTGGAATGGCATCGCCCATCAACTCTGGGGGCACCCAGATCCCTGAGATATTTTATGGGATCTCAGAACCTAGGAGTAGTTGGCTCCTAGAATCACCTCTGTTTAAAGCAGGCATAGGCAAACTCGGCCCTCCAGATGTTTTGGGACTACAACTCCCATCATCTCTGACCACTGGTTCTCTTAGCTAGGGAGGATGGGAGTTGTAGTCCCAAAACATCTGGAGGACTGAGTTTGCCTATGCCTGGTTCAAAGGCTTGGAAAGCATGAAGATTTTCCCCTCTTAAAAAAATCTGCATGGATTTGGGATGAAGCAGACTTGGCGCCCAGCTTGTGTGCAAGGGATACGGACCACATCTGCCTCCACCTTGACGCATAAAATCATAGAATTGTACAGTGGTACCTCGGGTTAAGAACTTAATTCGTTCCGGAGGTCCGTTCTTAACCTGAAACTGTTCTTAACCTGAAGCACCACTTTAGCTAATGGGGCCTCCCATTGCCGCCGTGCCGCCGGAGCACAATTTCTGTTCTCATCCTGAAGCAAAGTTCTTAACCCGAGGTATTATTTCTGGGTTAGCAGAGTCTGTAACTTGAAGTATATGTAACCTGAAGCCAAAATAAAAAAATTCCTTCCAGTAGCACCTTAAAGACCAACTAAGTTCTTGGTATGAGCTTTCGTGTGCATTCACACTTCTTCAGATACACTGAAACAGAAGTTGCCAGATCCTTCTATATAGTGAGAAGGTGGGGAGGGGTATTACTCAGAAGGGTGGTGGGAATGGGAGATTGGTAGATAGCTGAGATGAGCCTGTTGACGACTCTTAACGACTGCAATAGGTCTTACAGGAAAAGGCAAGGGGTGAGAAGGTAAAAATGGCTTAATCATGTATAATGAGATAAGAATCCAATGTCTCTGTTCAGACCAGGTCTCTCCATGGTTTTAAGTTTGGTAATGAGTTGCAATTCAGCAGCTTCTCTTTCCAGTCTATTTCTGAAATTCCTTTGTAGTAAAACAGCTACTTTGAGATCTTGTATAGAATGTCCTGGGAGATTGAAGTGTTCTCCTACTGGTTTCTCTGTTTTGTGATTCTTGATGTCAGATTTATGTCCGTTTATTCTTTGGCGTAAGGTTTGGCCTGTTTGTCCAATATAGAGAGCTGAAGGACACTGTTGGCATTTGATGGCATACACAATGTTAGACGATGAGCAATTAAATAGTCCCGAGATGGTATGTGTGGTGTTGTTGGGGCCAGTAATGGTGTTGTCCGGGTGTATGTGGCAGCAAAGTTGGCATCTGGGTTTATTGCAGGCTCTGGTGCCAGTGTCCGTGTTAAGTCTGGTTGTAGTATTATTGTGGGTTAGGAGTTGTTTAAGATTGGGTGGCTGTCTGTAGGCAATGAAAGGTCTTCCTCCCAGAGCTTGAGAAAGAGAACTGTCATTGTCCAGGAGGGGTTGTAGATCTCTGATGATGCGTTGTACTGTTCTAACTTGGGAGCTGTATGTGATGACTAGAGGTGTTCTGTTATTTTCTTTTTTGGGTCTGTCTTGCAGCAAGTTCTCTCTGGGTATCAGTCTGGCTCTGTTGTTCTGTTGTCTAACTTCATCTGCTGGGTATTTTAGTTCTAAAAAGGTTTGCTGTAGATCTCTTAGGTGAGAGTCTCTGTCTGTAGAATTGTAACCTGAAGCGTATGTAACCCGAGGTACCACTGTATTGTTGGAAGGGACCCTGAGGGCATAGCTGTCAACTTTCCCCTTTTCTTGTGAGGAATCCTATTCGGAATTAGGGGATTTCCCTTAAAAAAAGGGAAACGTTGGCAGCTATGCCTGAGGGTCATCTCGTCCAACCCACTGCAATGCCGGAATCTTTTTGCCCAACGTGGGGCTCGAACCCCCAGCCTTGAGACGCCGAGTCTCCCGCTCTGCCGACTGAAGAGATTCGCCTACCTTTCTTCGGAGTGTTCCAGTCAAAGACGAGCCAGGCCAGGTACGCGGCTGCAATCAGCCAGCAGTCCGTACAGAGGATGTACATGAGGATAACGGTGCAGGCCACACCTAGGGCAGAGATGAAGAGCAAGGAGAATTAACTCGTTTTGCTAAGAAGGGATTTGTCCTGGCATGCAAACACACACCCTCGCCTCTTGAACCCTTCTGCCTCGCTCTTCGCCTGCCTCCCCTGCCCGGCCAAGCTAAATCGGATTGTGTTGTTTAAGGCTTAAGTGACATCACAGCCGACCGGCTAAGCCTCCTGCACAGATTCATCCAAAAAAAGCTTTCTCCAAAGCCACCTCAGGTTACTCCGAAGAGATATTACCGGCCGGCTTCAGAGTCTACCTGGGTCACACACTCCCAGATGTTTTCAAGTTTAGGATGTGCCAATATCAGATTCTCATTTTTCAAGGCTTACATTTGTGCCAAGAACGTGCCAATATCAGATTTTCATTTTTCAAAGCTTCAGTTTAATAATAATAATACAGTGGTACCTCAGGTTAAGTACTTAATTCGTTCCGGAGTTTCATTCTTAACCTGAAACCTTTCTTAACCTGAAGCACCACTTTAGCTAATGGGGCCTCCTGCTGCCGCCACGCCGCCAGAGCACGATTTCTGTTCTCATCCTGAAGCAAAGTTCTTAACCCGAGGTACTGTTTCTGGGTTAGCGGAGTCTGTAACCTGAAGCATATGTAACCTGAAGCATATGTAACCCGAGGTACCACAATAACAATTATTATTATTATTATTAAGGGACGCGGGTGGCGCTGTGGGCTAAAGCCTCAACGCCTAGGGCTTGCCGATCGAAAGGTTGGCGGTTCGAATCCCCGCGGCGGGGTGCGCTCCCGCTGCTCGGTCCCAGCGCCTGCCCACCTAGCAGTTCGAAAGCACCCCCGGGGGCAAGTAGATAAATAGGTACCGCTTTATAGCGGGAAGGTAAACGGCGTTCCGTGTGCGGCTCTGGCTTGCCAGAGCAGCGTTGTCACGCTGGCCACGTGACCCGGAAGTGTCTCCGGACAGCGCTGGCCCCCGGCCTATAGAGTGAGATGGGCGCACAAACCCCAGAGTCTGTCAAGACTGGCCCATTCGGGCAGGGGTACCTTTACCTTTACTATTATTATTATTATTATTATTATTATTAATAATAATAATAATAATTTATTTATACCCCGCCCATCTGGCTGGGTTTCCCCAGCCACTCTGGGCGGCTTCCAAAAGAATATTAAAATACTATAATACATCAAACATTAAAAGCTTCCCTAAACAGGGCTGCCTTCCGATGTCTTCTAAAAGTCTGGTAGTTGTTGTTCTCTTTGACATCTGGTGGGAGGGCGTTCCACAGGGAGGGCGCCACTACCGAGAAGGCCCTCTGCATGGTTCCCTGTAACTTGGCTTCTTGCAGTGAGGGAACTGCCAAAAGGCCCTCGGAGCTGGACCTCAGTGTCTGGGCTGAACGATGGGGCTGGAGACATTCCTTCAGGTATACTGGGCCGAGGCCGTTTAGGGCTTTAAAGGTCAGCACCAACACTTTGAATTGTGCTCGGAAACGTACTGGGAGCCAACGTAGGTCTTTCAGGACCGGTGTTATGTGGTCTTGGCGGCCGCTCCCAGTCACCAGTCTGGCTGCTGCATTCTGGATTAGTTGTAGTTTCCGGGTCACCTTCAAAGGTAGCCCCTTCAAAGGTAGTTTGTTGGTGGTGGGAAATGAAGCCCTTGTTGAAAAATTAACCCATGCGATATACCGTATTTTTCACTCCATAAGGTGCACCGGACCATAAGGCGCACCTAGTTTTTAGAGGGGAAATCAAGAAAAAAAAGCCTGTCTGTTACTCCCAGAGCTTCTGGGGCTGCCGGGGGAAGCCCGGATTCCCCCCCCCAGCCCCAAAGATCCATCCCGCTCGCTGTCTTGGCTTCTGCCATAGCTGCGCGCAGCCTCTCCCGGCCGGAGGGGCTGCTAGTGGCTAAAGAAGCCAATACTTGGCTAAAGTCTAAAGAAGCGGCTAAAGAAGCCAAGACTTGGCTTCCTCTTTAGCCGCGCGCAACCTCTCCAGCCGGGAAAGGCTATGCGCGGCTAAAGAAGCCATAGCTGCGGGCAGCCTCTCCCGGCCGGAAGGGCTGCGCGCGGCTATGGCAATACCCCCACCTCCCGCAAAAGCGCACAGGAGCTGTGCACCCTTTAAGGAGCGTGTGGCTCCTGCGGGCTTTTCTACGAGGAGGGAGAAGGGACTGACTGGCTGCATTAGTCCCTTTTCCCTCCTAGGGAAAAGCCCGCAAGAGTCCCACGGAGCTTGTGTGCGGCTCTTGAGGGCTTTTCCTGCCTGCCTCCCCCCTGCACTCGCTCCATAAGACGCACACACATTTCCCCTTACCTTTTAGGAGGGAAAAAGTGCGTCTTATGGGGCAAAAAATACGGTAATGCCTTTTAATATGTTATTTTCACCCACATGTGCATTTATGTACACACTTTGCCCACCCGGTACATGCAGTTTGCTATGCGTTACTTGGTGGGAGAACTGCCTGGCAAAATTCAGAGAAGTGCAAATTTCAAAAGGACAGGTGTGTTTTCGTTTGCTTCTTGTTTCGGAAAGGGGGACTTAGGTAGGCTTGCATTGGAATAAGAACCAATTCAAATTTTTCCGTCACCCCAAACTACAACTCCCAATCAGCCGCAGCCAGTGCAGCTCAGGCTAACAGGCTGGTGTGGAAACTATGTGCAGCCAACATACCAATTTCTCCAAGATCGCTAACACTCACAGTGTTAGAAACTCAGATAGATAAGCTAGTTGCCAAATGGCACCTAAACCTAGGTTATGGTTGCGGCAATTAAATGTCTAAGTGTCTTTTTAAAATAATAATAAAAAAGCAATGAGGCTTCTTATTCAGGACAATACTTCAAGGACCGCCTTTTTCCATATGAACCTACCCGGACCCTGAGATCATCTTCTAAGGCCCTCCTTCGTGTGTCACTTCCCCAAGAGGTTCGGAGGGTGGCAACATGAGAACGGGGCCTTCTCTGCAGTGGCTCCCCGTCTGTGGAATGCTCTCCCCAGGGAACTGATTTACATCCTATGCCCTTTTAAAATGTACGTTTTTTGGAGGAAGAGGGGGCTATTGGGGTGTTGTTTTTATTTCTATTATGTATTTTGTGGTTCTATATCTTGATTCTGTTCTGTGAACTGCCCTGAGACCCCCGGGTATAGGGTGGTATATAAATTAAATTAAAATAAATAAATAAATAAATATTAATTTCACTTTTATGCTGCTTTATATTTTAAAGGGGACGACGACTCAAAGTGGTTTACAACACATTAAAACATTGAGTAAAACAATCCTGAATAAAACAAACTCAAGTTTCAAGGGAAATATTTCAGATCCTTCTCTAAGGGACATTTTGCTTTCCCCATATTTGTTTACCAGCTTAATTTATAGAGTTGCCTCATGGCAGAAGGACTCTAGGAAACCAGGGTGGTGTAGTGGTTAGAGTATCAGTCGCCAACTTGGCAACCAGAGCTCTCCACGTGGTTGCAATCGGACCTATGCCAGTCGCAAAACGTGCCCGGCTAATTTCTAACACTGACCAAGTCTGAGGGCTCATCCAGACTTCCTGGATGTGTCCAGGCTTTAAAGCTCCGCGTCCCAGGAAAACCCGCTCTTCAACATGGAATCGGAACAAACAGCGGTTCGGATTTTCCACGGATTGCTGTTTGTTCCGGCTCGGCACTAAAGAGCAGGGTTTTACGGGGATAGCGCCAGGGCAAAAAGAAAACAATGTTCAGGCATGAAGCTTTAAACCGTGCCTAGAAACGCAGGACAAAAGGCAGTCTGGATGAGCCCTGCTCTCTTGCACTTTGCACACCGATAAGAAAACAACAACATGTTTATATGCGAGGGGAGCAAGAGGGAGGGACCGGTGCCTGCGAGGAACGTTCAGTTCCTGCTATGCTCAAAGGGCAAACTGGGTACAGGTTGTTTTGCCCCATGGGGCAAAGTTCAGACGAACATAAGCACTCTGCTGGATCAAGCCAAAGGACTACTGAGTTCAACATCCTGTTTACCAAATGCCAGCAGGAAACCCAAAGCAGGATACGACCACAAGAGCCTTCTCCTGTTCTTCAGAGGTGCAGCCATTACCATTAGGACCCCAAACCATTAATTGCTTCGTCTCCCATGAATTGGTGGTGGTGGTTGTTAAAATCTGCATACCACCCTATTCCCGCAGCAGTTCGCAAGATAAAATCGCAGGATAAAAACACAAAATACATAATAAAAACAACCCAATGATCCCCTCTCCCCAACACATTTGAAAGGGCACCCGTCAGGCAAAGGCCTGCTTAAAGAGGAACGTTTTTGCCTGGTGCCTAAAGGTGTATAACAAAGGTGCCAGGCGAGTCTCCCAGGGGAGAGAATTCCACAGACGGGGAGCCACTGCAGAAAAGGCCCTGTTCTCGGGTTGCCACCCTCTGGACCTCACATGGAGGAGGCAAACAAAGAAGGGCCTCAAAGGATGATTTCAGGGTCAGGAGAGAGGCTATTCTTGAGGTATTGCAGTCCTGATCTGTTTGTTTTGCCATTCACTACCTCAGGCATGGGACGCGGTTGGCGCTGTGGGTTAGACCACAGAGCCTAGGACTTGCCGATCAGAAGGTCGACGGTTCAAATCCCCGCAACGGGGTGAGCTCCTGTTGCTCGGTCCCTGCTCCTGCCCACCTAGCAGTTTGAAACTAGCACTTTGAAAGCACGTCGAAGGGCAAGTAGATAAATAGGTACTGCTCTGGCCGGAAGGTAAATGGCGCTTCCGTGCGCTGCTCTGGTTCGCCAGAGGTGGCCACATGACCCGGAAGCTGTATGCCGGCTCCCTCGGCCAATAAAGCGAGAGGAGCGCCGCAACCCCAGAGTAGTCCGCGACTGGACCTAATGGTCAGGGGCCCCTTTACCTTTACCTCAGGCATTACCCCACTCATACCAAAACCAATCACATTCAGCAATATGACAACCTACATAAAAAGGGCCATCGCCAAGCCTGTATTTATAAGATACACTCCTAATATCTGGAGCGCTGATACCTTGACTCCTCCTGGGCCATCTCATGCTCCTCTCCCATCTCTAACCTGAAAGAGACCCAGATCCATACTGCAGGGGGCTCTCACCCTCGAGGGTGCAGAACTACTTTCATCCACTCAGTTCTGCATAGGAAAACCATCCTCTGCAGAGTTGCTAAGCAACCACTGTCGGGATACAGCTTTTTTGCAACCACCTGCAAAAGGGATGCCTTAGCACCGGAGAGAAGGTGGGGCGGCTGTAGCCCTGCAGGTGGGGTTCTCAGGTTGCATTGCCCATGGTGGGGAAAACGAGGGCCAGATTCCCATCAAAGCCACATGGCAGGGTTGGGTGGGGCCAGGAGCAGAGGTGGCCAGAGCAATGGGTGCAAATGTTACCTTCGTAAAGTTAAAGGTAAAGGGACCCCTCACCATTAGGTCCAGTCGTGACCGACTCTGGGGTTGCGGCGCTCATCTCGCTTTATTGGCCGAGGGAGCCGGCGTACAGCTTCCGGGTCATGTGGCCAGGATGACTAAGCCGCTTCTGGTGAACCATAGCAGTGCACGGAAACACCGTTTACCTTCCCGCCAGAGCGGTACCTATTTATCTACTTGCACTTTGACGTGCTTTCAAACTGCTAGGTTGGCAGGAGCAGGGACCGAGCAATGGGGGCTCACCCCGTTGCAGGGATTCGAACCGCCAACCTTCTGATCGGCAAGTCCTAGGCTCTGTGGTTTAACCCACGGCGCCACCCGTGTCCCGCTCCCTGTGTGTTTATATGTAAATAAAGTAGATTAGCCAAAATGCTGAGTTGCTGAGGTCTGTTACGCATGACGCACAAACTCTGCGGATCCCTCAGTGTGCCGGTGTCGGTTGGCATCGGTCACCGGGATGTTCGGGCAGAAGAAAGCTTTTGAAGCTCCTGAACTATTGACCAGTAGGGAGGAATCATGCCAATCTGGCATGTGTCTCTGCCAGGGTCCCACTCGAGTGTAGGCCGAGCTCCCGACACAGACATGGTTTAAAAACAGACCTGCCAACCAACCGCCGACTTGAAAACAGAAAGGCACTTGGCTTACCCATGATGAGAAAACTCAACACCCATTGTAGTACTGAGATGATCTGCAGTTGCTTCTCTACTTTAGACTTAGACAGCCAGGACAGATCCTGAAACGCGGAGAGGATACCGGACCCCGTGCCTGGAGAGAGAAAGGGGGGGGGGGAGAGAAAAGGAGAAAGGCTTGGTCACCAGGTCCTTTGGCAGAAACAAAAAGCAGAAAAGTATGCACAGAGTCTCAAAATTGCAGTCGCTTTCTGATTGTAGGAATTAAGACATATAAACCATGGTCCTCTGCGTGAAAGGGGAACTGGGCTACACATCCTGGCATTAATAATAATAATAATAATAATAATAATAATAATGGGACAGAGGAACTTATGGTCTTCAAATAAAAACATCCTGAAGGTCCCAGGCCACAGAGAGTTTAGGTTGGCCTCAACTAGAGCCAGGGCTGGGGAGGGCAGGATATAAATAAAAATTATAATTATAATTATAATTATAATTATAATTATAATTATAATTATAATTATTATTAATGTATTATTTATATCCCGCCCATCTGGCTGGGTTTCCCCAGCCACACTGGGCAGCTTCCAACAGAATATTAAAATACAATAGTCTATGAAACATTAAAAGCTTCCCTAAACAGGGCTGCCTTCAGATGTCTTCTAAAACTCTGGTAGTTGTTGTTCTCTTTGACATCTGGTGGGAGGGCGTTCCACAGGGCGGGTGCCAGTACCGAGAAGGCCCTCTGCCTGGTTCCCTGTAACTTGGCTTTTCGCAGGGAGGGAACCGCCAGAAGGCCCTTGGACCTGGAAAGACCCTCGGACCTGGACCTCTGTGTCCGGGCAGAACGATGGGGATCCAAATGGTCCGCTTCTTCCAGGCGTGCCCATAAGCCCCACCCACCACGCCATGACCTCCAGAGAAGGACTTGGCCAGGGGTAGCCAATGAGGTGCACGGCAGAAGTCATTGGACTACAACTTCCATCAGCCTTAGCCAGCATGGACATTGACCAGGAATGATAGGAATTGTAGTCCAACAACAACTGGAGGGTACCACTTTGACTACCTACCCCTAGTCAAATGATTAGGTCTAGAGCAGGGTTTCCCAAACTTGGGTTTCCAGCTTGTTTTTGGACTACAACTCCCATCACCCCTAGCTAGCAGGACCAGTAGTCATGGATAATAATAATAATAAATCTGATTTATACCCTGCCCTCCCCAGCCAAGGCCAGGCTCAGGGCGGCTAACAAGCAATAATAAAAACAAGTTGATTGAAATACAACTTAAAAAAACGAGATTAAAATGCAACTTAAAAAACAAGATTAAAATACAACATTAAAACATTGAAATGCAGCCTTATCACAGGAGGAGAAAGGAAAAAAGAAAGAGGGGGAGGGAATCAAACTGACTCCAAGCCAAAGGCCAGGCAGAGCAACTCTGCCTTACAGGCCCTGCGGAAAGAAATCAGATCCCGCAGGGCCCTGGTCTCATGGGACAGAGCGTCCCACCAGGCCGGAGCCATCACTGAGAAGGCCCTGGCTCTGGTTGAGGCTAATCTGACTTCCTTAGGGCTCCCCGGGATCTCTAGGGTCCTGGGTCCTTAAGGTCCACCGTGGGGCATACCAGGAGAGGCGGTCCCGTAGGTACGAGGGCCCTAAGCCACAAAGGGCTTTTAAGATCAAAACCAGCACCTGAAATCTGACCCTGTACTCCACCGGGAGCCAGTGCAGCTGGAAAAACACTGGGTGAATATGCTCCCATGGTAGAGACCCTGTGAAAAGCCACGCTGCAGCATTCTGCACCCGCTGGAGTTTCTGGGTCAGCTTCAAGGGCAGCCCCGCGTAGAGCGAATTACAGTAGTCAAGCCTGGAGGTGACCATCGCGTGGATCACTGTGGCCAGGTTGGGGCGGGAAAGGGAAGGGATAGACTGCTTGATGCGGCGAAAGATTTATGCGCATGTGAACAACAAACCAATAGAATCCCTTTATCATATCTTGTTTAACTGTCCTTTATATATTGTTCCCCGATCAAGGATTCCGAGTTCAATCATTTTGGAAACTGTTGTTAAACCACCTGAATTACATCTAGCCTATCTACTTCAGGACATTGACTCTTATAGAACATTACAGGTTGCAAGATTCCTGAATTCTGTTCTCTCATATAAAAGACTTCATGGAATGCTGCATGACTATTAAAATCTAGTAAACTCTATCCACCATCTTTATATTCAAGGCCACAATATGGTACATCTAGACACTGTATGTAATGTGAAGGAGATTATGCGTTGAAATATTTTAGTTGATATATTAGAATGTAAAATGCTATTTTATTTACTGATTGGTTTTATCTGGTGGGCTTATAGCTGAATTAAGTATTATCTATCTATCTGCTTGATGCGGCGAATGTGGAAAAATGTCGCCTTGGCTGTTGCTGTAACTTGCGCCTCCATGGAAAGGGAGGCGTCAGGGATTACACCCAAACTCTTAACGGAAGGCAATGGCACTAATTGGGCCCCCGCAAGAGAAGGGAGTTGGTCCCTCATCCCCATGCCATCCTGACCCAGCCACAGGACCTCTGTCTTCGAAGGATTTAATTTCAATCGGCTCCCACGAAAGCATCCAAAAACAGCTGGAGTCCCAGGTTCTAGACTCTGCTCCCAGGCATTTAATGGTATGCAGTGAAACCCATCATCTTTTTTGGTTAACAATTGGCAATTTCTTAATGGCGGCGATTTCGTTATTTTTATAAGGTGGTGTTGCTTTAATACTATGTACAGTGGTGCCCCGCAAGACGAATGCCTCACAAGACGGAAAACTCGCTAGACGAAAGAGTTTTCCGTTTTGGAGGTGCTTTGCAAAACGAATCTCCTATGGGCTTGCTTCGCAAGACGAAAATGTCTTGGGAGTTCCTGCAGGTTTTTTTTCCTTTCCCCCACTTTTTCTAAGCCGCTTATCAGCTGATCCGATCAGCAGATAAGCCGCTAAAAGCCGCTAAAAGCCGCTAATAGCACTAATCCGCTAATCTGTCAATGGGCTTGCTTCGCAAGACGAAAAAACCGCTAGACGAAGAGAATCACAGAACGGATTCTTTTCGTCTTGCGAGGCACCACTGTAGGTAGCAGTTTGTGGCTGTTTCTTAAAAAAACACTTTATGTATTGGTAGTCCTGTTTATTCAGCGTCCTTTTTTCAAAAGCCATGCAAGAAATATTTGTTTTTTGTATGCTAGCTGCTCTTGGGAGCCATTGGCAGAAGGGCAGCATAAAAGCCAATTGAAAAATAAATATATGCAGAACGTGTGCCTAATTTTTGCAATAAAGCAGATTCAACAAGACATAACCACCCCGGCTGGATCAGGCCAGAGATCCAGCATTCTGTCTCACAAAGGCAGATCAGATGCCTCTGAGATGTTCACAAAGAGAACAATAAGGCAAAGTCTTTGAACTGGCATTCAGCTGGTATAGACAGCAATAGACCACATTGTGTGTGATAATCTGCCCAGTCTCTTGATAAAGAAGCATAAACCAGTTCTGTTCACAGCTGAAATCTACTGACAACGCCTGTGAGCACGGTCTCAACACCCTCATTTGCAGCATTCTCTTTAAAAAGGCTCACAGAAAATGTTACAAGCCCGATACAGTGGTACCTGGGGTCTACGAACGGCCCTGCTAACGAACTATTCGGTATACGAACTCCGCAAAACCGGAAGAAGGTGTTCCGGAGTTAGCGAACTTTACCTCGGTCTATGAATGTAATCCAAATGGTGGAAGGGCACCGGCGGCAGGAGGCCTCATTAGGGAAAGCGCACCTTGGTTTAAGAACAGCTTTAGTTTAAGAACGGACTTCCAGAACGGATTAAGTTCGTAAACCAAGATACCACTGCACGCAGCCTTCCTTCAACCTCACCCCAAGTCCAAGCAGTGTTAGAAACTCAGGTGTATAAGCTAGGTGAACCAGGATTAAAGATAAAGGTAAAGGGACCCCTGACCATTAGGTCCAGTCATGACCGACTGTGGGGTTGCGGCGCTCATCTCGCTTTATTGGCCGAGGGAGCCGGCGTACAGCTTCCGGGTCATGTGGCCAGCATGACTAAGCCGCTTCTGGTGAACCAGAGCAGCGCACGGAAACGCTGTTTGCCTTCCCGTCGGAGAGGTACCTATTTATCTACTTGCGCTGGCGTGCTTTTGAACTGCTAGGTTGGCAGGAGCAGGGACCGAACAATGGGAGCTCACCCCGTTGCGGGGATTCGAACCGCCGACCTTCTGATTGGCAAGCCCTAGGCTCTGTGGTTTAACCCACAGAGCCACCCGCATCCCATAGGGGAACTTACCAGGAAACTGATAGTGAGAGACTTAAACAAGCCTGCAACCCGCTATCTGCTGTGCGTTTAAAAGGGGAATGTAAAACTCTGCTAAGTTATAGAACTTGCAAGCGCAAGTTAGGAAGCATATTAATAAACAATATATCCTCTCCTGCCTCCCTGAACATTCCCACAAAATGCAGCTTTTTACAGAAAAATCTAGGTGTGAGGCTGCTCAGTCACCCAGCTCGTTGGGCAGAGCCCGCGGTTCCCTGCGGAATAAAGGAGTCCAGCCATCAACCGGAGCAAATAGCTGTAGACCAAAGTTTATTGCGCAACAGGTTTAAAGAGGAATTTTGAACCCCGAGGATGGGGTGACAAAGACTTTTAAAACTTTCCCACCATATCCCAGAATACAGTTCGTACAGCATCATTGCTACATCACTGACATGTCACAAAAGGGAAGGGGTAGACAGGGGTTACACCAATTTAACCTTGGCAAACATGTCCAGACAAGTCCTTGGTACAAGATTAGCATAAGCAGACATGGCAGGGCAAGACCCAGGTATAAGATTAGCAGAGGCAAACACCTCTGAAGTCCCACCACCCAAAGTACAAGAGAACTTCCTTTGCATGTCTGGACCCCTTGGCAAGTCTGGGGATGGGATTAGGCTTGCCTTGGCCAACAATCAGCCTAGCAATTGTCACCTCTGGGCACTTCCTGGAGTCCCTATTTTTCAAGGGCAAAATAGTGTTGGAATGGAGGAAACTGGCAAAGGAGTTGATTTTATATAATTGTTAAAGCTAGGTAACTTCCCTTGAGCTGCCAAGTCGAAGGGATACATTCAGGCATAATATTTGTAACATATAAGAACTTTAAAGATGTGCCCCCCCACCGTAATTTCCGTAACAAGCTTTACACAAGAACAAGCTGCCATGTCCAAGCTTGGTCCCATGTGATAAAGTCATACGGCAGACCGAGATGTGACCGTGAGGGTGGCGGTGCAGTAAGTAATTTGCAGAGGAGCCACAAGGACGCAATTCCATCGCTGTGGCATTCCTTGCCCATGTGGACAGGGGGCTTGCCAGATATGGGGAGAAAACAGCAACGCCAAAAGTCAACGACCTTTCAAATAGCCTTGGTCCCAAAGATCAGCAAAATAGAAGGCCTGAGATTGAGCCACGAGATCCCTGCCAGCTTTTTGTTTCCTTACGTTGCAAGATTCCACAGGCGCTTGAACTTTTCGGCAGATGGACTATGGAAAGGGGAGGATTCGGCTAACACGCCCCCCTCCAAACCAAACCAAAACAGCCCATGCTCCTTGTTTGCAAGCAGCTTCCGTCGATCCATAAATGGGCACAGAGGAAGTTACACATTGACGGATCCCCAAGAGACAGGAAATCCCAAGACGTCTCTTGGGGACCAGAATTTGCTTTTCGGTTTAACTATTCGCAAAGCCAGGAACAAGGCACTTTCAGGCGAAGTCTGGCCTCTGACAGTCGCTGTGCATCCACTATAGCAAAGGCAATTGTGACTGTTGTCATTATCAGCTTGGCGGCGGGGGGAGACTTGCTTTACACAAACATAACCCAGACATGTAAATTTAAAAATGCATTTCAATGTTTTATTTCACAATATGCATTTTTAAAAAACAAGTTAACCTCACATTTTTCAAAACGTAATCAAAAGCAGGTTTTTTTTAAAAAAATGGAAATTTTATTTACAACATAACATAAACCCCCATCCCCCAATACAGAAATCCACCCTCATTAAACGTGAACGTAACATACAATAAGCATAACATTAAGGTAAAGGTAAAGGGACCCCTGCCCGTTAGGTCCAGTCGTGGCCAACTCTGGGGTTGCGGCACTCATCTCGCTTTACTGGCCGAGGGAGCCGTCATACAGCTTCCTGGTCATGTGGCCAGCATGACTAAGCCGCTTCTGGCAAACCAGAGCAGCGCATGGAAACGCCGTTTACCTTCCCGCCAGAGCGGTACCTATTTATCTACTTGCACTTTGATGTCCTTTCGAACTGCTAGGTTGGCAGGAGCAGGGACTGAGCAATGGGAGCTCACCCCGTCACGGGGATTCGAACCGCCGACCTTCTGATCGGCAAGCCCTAGGCTCTGTGGTTTAACCGACAGCGCCACCCGCGTCCCAAGCATAACATACAACAATACAAACAACCAAATAAAAGACTTCCTTTATCCTGCATCTAGCCTCCTTATTTACTTCTTATAAGCCGTTTCCTTTATGAATAATTATTAAGATTTTTCTAATTACAACTTAAATATCCACAAAGTCTCCTGCAGACATTAATCAAAACAAGTCCAGGTATGTGTTTTAGGGTATTGTTTTGTGAAGTATTCTCTGCATTTTCCCCATGCAGTTTAAACATCTAACTTCATCAGTAATTTTAATGTGCATTTTACAGTGTTACTCAGAGGTTATAACTAAGTGATATAAAAACCCTGTTAAATAAATAAATGTACCAGGTCTCAAATGACAGGAGGTTCCTCTCTCTTTTGGCTTGCACCTGGAGATTTATTTTGGGGAGAATTGTGAGTCGGTAAGAACCCCTGTGCAAGAGGGATGATAATGTTCTACATCTCCCTCTTCCCTCAATAGTAGCAAATTCTCCAAAGGCTTCTTTTACTGGGTTTGTCTCCTTAACTCAGCGTAACTGGAAGCTTAAATGGCTTTTTCATTCATTTTTAATTGGTTTGTTTACTGATATTGTAAGTCAAGCAACAGGGGAAGGAACAAGGAAGCAGGCGCACAGACAGGCTTTTGATCTTCAGATGAAGGGTGGTATTATAGAAAATTAATAATGTGCCACAAACATTATTATCCAAGAACGTAATTGCCCCCCATCTGTGCACAAGACTTCAGCATCCTTCAATGGCTACATTCCAAAGCTGTGGTGTGTGTCTTGCTACTTAGATACCTTGATACCTAGAATAGGTATCTAGATATCAATGTCCTGTCCTGGTTAAAGTGTCAGAATAAGGGCATGGAGACTCAGGTTCGTAACACACTCAGCCCTAAATCTTACTGGATTAACTTGAGTTAGTCACCATCTCTCAGCTTTACACGGGGATCACAGGAAAGCAGGGTGGATAAAAATTAATGGTTTAAAAAAAACAAAACACCCAGTTTTTTATATTTAAATTGGATTTTTAAAATAAAATGCTTTTGGAGGAAAAAATCTTTCTAAAGATTTTCTCTTTAAGCTGTGGGATCCCACAGCTAATTCTCCCCTGGTCTCCTCGCTGGCCCAAATAGGACTAATTTAGCCAGGTAGCCCTGGTAATCATCTAATGTCTATTGGATGGATTTTCCCCCAAATTGATTTTTGAATTCTGAATTTATTGTTATTCATGTTTTATATTGTATTTTATGCTGGTTTTTTTGTTGCAACAATTGTTTTAAATTTGTTGTTAGCTGCCCTGAGCCCGGTTTTCCGCAGCGTCAGCCAATCAACACCACCCATTGGCGCACCAACCAATAACACGCACAATAGCCGCTGACAGCTGCGACAGCAACCAATCAAACATACACCCTATGCCCTACCCATGTATAAGACGACTCCAATTTTTTAGCATGGTTTTTCAAGAATAAATATAGTCTTATATACAGAAAAGTACAGTAACTGCCTTCCCTGCAGATGTTTTGAACCTCATGCCAGTTGGGCTTGAAGTGGCCCAAGCATCTGGAGATGATGTGGAGCAGGAGGCTGCGCCATCCATCCCCACGCGCCACTGAATGTGGCCGGCAGAAACCGCACAACCTGTGCAGAGGAGTCCACAATAGATGGATTACAAAGAGAATCCCTTTGTTTGGAGAACTTGTCACCTTCCATTTGCAGAGACTTGATAAAGATCCATTGTTTTGGATTCCAGGTCAGGTAAGGCAACAATGCCTACATGAAGCATGGGTAGCCAAACTAAGGCCCAGGGGCCGGATCCGGCCCAATTGCCTCCTAAATCTGGCCTGTGGACGGTCCAGGAATCATAGAATCATAGATTTGGAAGAGACCACAAGGGCCATCGAGTCCAACCCCCTGCCAAGCAGGAAACACCATCAGAGCACTCCTGACATATGGCTGTCAAGCCTCTGCTTAAAGACCTCCAAAGTAGGAGACTCCACCACACTCCTTGGCAGCAAATTCCACTGTCAAACAGCTCTTACTGTCAGGAAGTTCTTCCTCATGTTTAGGTGGAATCTTCTTTCTTGTAGTTTGGATCCATTGCTCCGTGTCCGCTTCTCTGGAGCAGCAGAAAACAACCTTTCTCCCTCCTCTATGTGACATCCTTTTATATCTTTGAACATGGCTATCATATCACCCCTTAACCTCCTCTTCTCCAGGCTAAACATGCCCAGCTCCCTTAGCCGTTCCTCATAAGGCATCGCTTCCAGGCCTTTGACCATTTTGGTTGCCCTCCTCTGGACAGCGTGTTTTTACATGAGTAGAATGTGTCCTTTTATTTAAAATGCATCTCTGGGTTATTTGTGGGGCATAAGAATTCGTTCATATGTTTTTTTCAAAATATAGTCCGGCCCCCCACAAGGTCTGAGGGAAAGTGGACTGGCCCCCTGCTGAAAAGGTTTGCTGACCCCTGACATAACGCCAACCACCAGAGCGCAAAATCTTTAGATTTTGCGTTGGCAATATGGAAGTAAACAACAGATTTTAGAGTTAGTCAAGTGTACCTCATGTTACATCCGCTTCTTGTTACGTTCTTTCAGGATACGTCCCGCGGCGACCCAGAAGTACTGGAAAGGGTTACTTCCGGGTTTCGCCACTCACGCATACGCAGAAGCGCAAAATGACATCACGCGCATGCACAGAAGCGGCGAATCGTAACCCACGCGTGCGCAGATGTGCCGCTGCGGGTTGCGCTCTTTTCATGTTGCGAATGGGCCTCCGGAATGGATCCCGTCCGCAACCAGAGGTACCACTGTATTTGGAGAGAGGCTGGGAGAAGGACTCAGAACTCCTGTCTGCTCTAATCCACCAGGTTTCGGACGTGACACAGACCCCAGCAACGTCCCATTGCCAGATGTGACTGTATACCCAGAATGGCAAGTCCTTTCAAAATTTGCTTCGCTGAGGTCAGCAACCCTCCCCAGTCCCCACATTTGCAAAATTTGGGCCTGCTCATCCAACACTGAAGGATGGGAGCATGGGATGCTTTGTGAAGGGGCAAAAAACCAGGCTTCATTTCACCTGGGGCAAAAGCCCAGTTTGGCACACAAAACACACACAGGCTGGGAGTCTCAATGGTGCTCCTCTGGAGGCTTCATCTGGGGCTAAAAAAAAACCTTGGCTAGCCCCCCTGTAGCTACATTGGTGCCTCAGGTTAAGAACTTAATTCATTCCGGAGGTCCGTTCTTAACCTGAAACTGTTCTTAACCTGAAGCATCACTTTAGCTAATGGGGCCTCCCGCTTCCTGAGCACGATTTCTGTTCTCATCCTGAAGCAAAGTTCTTAACCCGAGGTACTATTTCTAGGTTAGCGGAGTCTGTAACCTGAAGCGTCTGTAACCCGAGGTACCATCATACAGTAAAAGGTAAAGGTAAGGTAAAGGACACCTGGACGGTTAAGTCCAATCAAAGGCGACTATGGGGTTGCGTCGCTCATCTCACTTTCAGGCCAAGGGAGCCAGCGTTTGTCCGCAAGGCAGCTTTCCAGGTCATGTGGCCAGCAGGACTAAACTTCTGGTGCAACAGGACTCTGTGACGGAAACCAGAGCGCATGGAAATGCCATTTACCTTCCCACCACAGCGGTACCTATTTATCTACTTGCACTGGTGTGCTTTCGAACTGCTAGGTTGGCAGGAGCTGGGACAGAGCAACGGTAGCTCACTCCATCGTGGGGATTCGAACCACTGACCTTCCGATTGTCAAGCTCAAGAGACTCAGTGGTTTAGACCACAGTGCCACCCGCTACAGCACTGTTTTCTACCCAGAATAGGCTTATTCATCCATGCAAGTCACCAGCTGGTTGCTATATAGCCAAGGAAAGAAATGACATACATTTGAGAACCGGCCCCTGACCCTGTGGATAAGCAGCTAATTCTGCTCTCACTGTCGCAACACTTTTTCTGGCACTCGCTAACAGTAGGTGGGGTGGCAGAGAATCCGAAATAGTCCAATCCAGAAGTCACAGCAGAGGTTATATTTTGTGAGAATCCTCCGGGGAAAAAATCTCTCAGAGGACCTGTTGACGGCATTTTACCATTGTACTGTGGAGAGGGTATTAACTTATGGTCTGTGTGTGTGGTTTGGGAGCTGCACGGCCAGGGAAAAAACAATGCTGTCCAGGGCTGTAAAGACTGCGGAGAGAATAATTGGGTGCACTCTTCCCACCTTGGATCAAATCTATGCTTCCAGGTGCCATAAGAAAGCTGCAGAGATAGCGCGGAATAGTGCGCACCCCGGAAATGATCTCTTTCAGCTTCTGCCTTCTGGAAGAAGGTATAGGGTTATAAAGACTAGGACTGGCCGCCTGAGAAACAGTTTCTACGCAAATGCGATTTTGGTTTTAAATGCAGTGTAAGGGGTCTGCGGGACGCAGGTGGCACTGTGGTTTAAACCACTGAGCCTAGGGCTTGCTGATCAGAAGGTCAGCGGTTCGAATCCCCGCGACGGGGTGAGCTCCCGTTGCTCAGTCCCTGCTCCTGCCAACCTAGCAGTTTGAAAGCACATCAAATTGCAAGTAGATAAATAGCTACCGCTCTGGCGGGAAGGTAGACGGCGTTTCCATGAGCTGCTCTGGTTTGCCAGAAGCGGCTTAGTCATGCTGGCCACATGACCCGGAAGCTGTACACCGACTCCCTCGGCCAGTAAAGCAAGATGAGTGCCACAACCCCAGCCGTCTGTGACTGGACCTAATGGTCAGGGGTCCCTTTACCTTTAAGGGGTCTGTATGGGGGTATATTGTATTTTAAAACTGGGTATCAGAGTTTTTAGGGGGCTAACCAGGTTGGGATAGCTGGCTTGTGGGGTTTTGAATGTCTTATGTAGATTTTTCAATTTCGTTGTTCTGTATGGGACAATGACAATAAAGATTATCGTATTGTATTGTATTATCGTACCTTAAAAATGCTGGGAGCTCCTCTCGCCCTAGGAACAGGAGCCAAAGGAGTCGTGCATCTTCCACGCTCGGGCTGCTCCTGCAAATTGCCGCACTTAAAATAGGCAGCTGAATCCGATGGAAAAGACTTGGTGTCTCCTCAAGGGCACAGCAGAGCAACGAGGCTCATCTCATGCAAAGGAGGCACGACTACTGTCAATGTCCATGGTTTTTGTGTGTCAAAGACAGAATCTCAGCAAACATAGCTTCCTGGCCCTGCACAGGCTAGACTTGCCAAAATCCGTGCCTCAACAACATTATTCAAAAGGTGCAGAATACCTCAGTACCGAGTGCTACTGTGGGTTTACGTAAGAACATTGGTATTTCTCAAACTTGGGTCTGCAGCTGTTTTCGGACTACAGTTCCCATCGTCCCCGATCTTACTAGCTAGGGATGATGGGAGTTGTAGTCCCAAAACAGCTGAGGACCCAAGTTTGGGAAACACTGGCAAGGCAAGGGGGCACGTGAAAGAGGCATGTCTGATTACCCGCTTTTTTTAGAATTTTTTTCCCCTCCCGTTCACATGATACTAGCACTATGAGACTTCCAACCGAGCTGAACTTTGGAAGGTTCAGGAGACTGACAAAAGAAATTATTCAGTTAGACTATGGAACTCTCTGCCACAAGAGACGGTGGTGGCCCGCAACTTGGATGGCTTTAAAAGGGGACTTGACAAATTCATGGAGGAGGAGAGGCTATCAATGGCGACTAGCATCGCTTGCTGAGATTTCATCACAGCACTTCAAATCAGAGATTTACAGAATTGGAAGGGACCCCAGGGTCATCTAGTCCAACCCCCTGCAATGCAGGAATCTTTTGCCCAACGTGGGGCTTGAACTCGTTACCCTGAGATCACGAGTTTCCTGCTCTACCAACTGATCTAGTTCTCTGATAATATTCTTTAGTGATTTTCATTTACATGCTCCACATACACATATTGTTTTACATTTATATTTTACATTTATATTTACTCCTTCCTTCCTTCTTCTGGCTTTTTATATCACATCTAAATTTTTCGCATTGTCTTCATCCATCTTGTATATTATTATTCTTTCGTATTTGTCCATAGAGTGTCTATAGCCAAATAAATCCTTCTGTATATACAATTCTTCTTGTCCGTCTGTATTCATTTACAACTACCATTGGTTACATTAATGACATTATACATTTTACTTTTTATTATTTTCTTTATCCAGAAATTCTTTTTATTTCACATTATGAGGTTTATTTCAGTTCTACTGGTTTCACTATTTCACCTTAGTTTCTATGTATGACATAATTTTTTCCCATTCGAACTGCTCACCTCACTTTATTGGCCAAGGGAGCCAGCGTACAGCTTCCGGGTCATGTGGCAGCATGACTAAGTCGCTTCTGGCGAACCAGAGCAGCGCATGGAAACGCCGTTTACCTTCCCCCCGGAGCGGTATCTATTTATCTACTTGACCTTTGACGTGCTTTCGAACTGCTAGGTTGGCAGGAGCAGGGACCAAGCAACGGGAGCTTACCCCGTTGCGGGGATTCGAACCGCCAACCTTCTGATCGGCAAGCCCCAGGCTCTGTGGTTTAACCCACCCCGCCACCCTGCATCCCTAAGAGACTCCTTACACTGCGTTTAAAACAAAAATTGCATTTGGATTTTTCTCAGGCAGCTAATCCTAGTCTTTATAGCCCTGTACCTTCTTCCAGAAGGCAGAAGCTGAAAGAGATCATTTCCGGGGTGCGCACTATCCTGCGCTATCTCTGCAGCTTTCTTATGGCACCTGGAAGCATAGATTTGATCCAAGGTGGGAAGAGTGCACCCAATTATTCTCTCCGCAGTCTTTACAACCCTGGACAGCATTGCTTTCTCCCTGACCATGCAGCAAACCACACACAGAGACCATAAGTTAATACACTCTCCACAGTACAATGGTAAAATGCCATCAGCAGGTCCTTTGAGAGATTGTTTTTCTGCAGGATTCTCAGAAAATAACCCCTGCAAGGGGCTGATGTCCCTAGAAGTTCCTTCCAATTCTATGATTCTATAAATCTTCGTCAAAAGTAGGCCGCCCATCATCCCACAAACAATTGGTGCCCCTGCCTGGGGCAAGGAAGGGCAGCATTAAAAACAACAGCATTCGTGGAAAACAAGCGAGGTCCCAACCAAAGAAGAACGGCAAATTAAAAGCGCTGGTATAAGTGCAGCTTGCAGATTTAACATACAGAATAAGAGAACAAGAAGAACCAACGTTTAGAGAAGATTGCAAACATCTACTAAATAAATGGGAAATAACTGTTGTGTACAGCTGAAAACGCTGGCAGCTTTAAGATAAATTAAACAGTGTAGATAAGTCCTGATGGATGTAATAATGGAATACTGAACAGTTGAGCTTATGTAAAATATGCAGGGATTTGTGGTATGCAAATTGAACCACGGAAGGAGAAGAAGTCATTGCTTGAAGGTTGTTTAAATGAATATTCTAAAATGTAAAATAGAAAACCCCTTCATGGATCACTGCCTTGTTGTGGCGAAGGGGCTTGAAAAACTACGCTGTATAAAGAATTTATTCATGTATGCTACAACAGCGGCAAGAGTCTTGCTAGCAGAAGGATGGAAGAATGAGGAAACCACAGCAACAGAACAGTGGCAAGAGAAACTGATGAACTATGCAGAACTGGCGAAGCTGACATACAAACTGTGAGATAAGGACAACTGTGATTTTAAAGAAGAATGGGAACTTTTCACAAATTACTTAAAAAGACAGCAAAATGAACTGGACTCCTTGGCAGGTTTTGAATAAACATAGATAAATTTATTGAGGGTTAATATAGTAGATAGATAATAAAAAGGGTATGTACAATTTTACAATATGCGGAGAATAACATGAGTTGAGAAGTCAGAGAGAGGAACTGAGGGAAGTCTTGGGGGAAGAGGGAAAAGGGGGGGGGAATAACGAAGATGATTTGTTTTGATGATTTGTTATGTTGAAATTGTTAATAAAAAAAATTAAAAATAAAAATAAAAACTATGCTGTGCAGGGCCACTCAAGACAGATAGATCATAGCCGAGAGTTTAGACTAAATGTGATCCACCTTGAGAAGGAACTTGCAAACCACTCCAGTATTTAGCCAAGAAAACTCCATAGACATAAAAAAGGAGATGCTTTGAGAAGAAAGTGAGAGTTTCCAAGGCATGCTCTGGTTCATGGGGTCACGGACTAAGATGACTAAACAACAACAAAAAAGAAAAACTTAATAAAAATTATATATACGTATATATGTTTAGATCACTGCAGATGGTGACAGCAGCCACGAAATTAAAAGACGCCTGCTTCTTGGGAGAAAAGCAATGACAAGCCTAGGCAGCATCTTAAAAAGCAGAGACATCACCTTGCCAACAAAGGTCCGTATAGTTAAAGCTATTGTTTTCCCAGTAGTGATGTATGGAAGTGAAAGCTGGACCCTAAAGAAGGCTGATCACTGAAGAATGGATGCTTTTGAATTCGGGTGCTGGAGGAGACTCTTGAGAGTCCCATGGACTGCAAGAAGATCAAACCTCTCCATTCTGAAGGAAATCAGCCCTGAGTGCTCACTGGAAGGACAGATCCTGAAGCTGAGGCTCCAAGACTTTGGCCACCTCATGAGAAGAGAAGACTCCCTGGAAAAGACCCTGATGTTGGGAAAGATGGAGGGCACAAGGAGAAGGGGATGACAGGGGACGAGATGGTTGGACAGTGTTCTCAAAGCTACCAGCATGAGTCTGACCAAACTGCGGGAGGCAGTGGAAGACAGGAGTGCCTGGCGTGCTCTGGTCCAAGGGGTCACGAAGAGTCGGACACGACTAAACGACTAAACAACAACAAATATATGTTTAAAAAAAGATGGCATTCAACCAGCTGGCACGCACATTAAAATACAACAGAGCAATCCAGCGCCACACAAGTAGGTCCCTAGCGCTTTAATAAACAGACCCGAGTGCGATGGCCAAAAGACCATCAAGCACGTCAGAGAACTTCTTCAAGTCTCTTGGCAAGACTCGCCTTTCATTTTCACAGCTGCAAGACCCACAGATTTGCCTTAACGTGAACATTCGCGTTGCACAATTCCATCTCGTGGCTTTTAATGTATTTCCCACCACCGCGACCCCATTAGTCCCTGCGTCAACCTTTCTGCACAGTCCGTTCCAAGGCAGAACAAAAGCCACTAGATAGATGTTGCAAGGCAGCCACAAGGAAACCCATTCTCCAATTTCTGGGATTTCTCAAGACGGTGACAAATTCCTTGCCGCAGGCACGTCAAGGAGGAAGAAAAGGAAGGAAAACAGACGGGTAACAATAGAAAATAACTTTACTTACAACACAGCCAGATTACTTAAGAGTATTAAAAGGTGAGTACTCTTATCGTTGTACCAGAACAAACTTCTTAATGGCTAATGATTGCTGTTTGGTTTTACGTTGAGTTACTTCAAGCAAGCAAATGTAAGGGAGATCACAATGGGCTGCCAAAAACTGAATGTGCCATTATTTCTCCCACAGTCGCACACCATCTTCATAGGCCATAAAATGATTTTTTAAATGATTTTCAATTTTATACATTTCAATAATTTTACAGTTACAGATAGGTAGCCGTGTTGGTCTGCCATAGTCAAAATAAAAAAAAATCCTTCCAGTAGCACCTTAAAGACCAACTAAGTCTACACCCGGACAACACCATTACTGGCCCCAACAACATCACACATACCATCTCGGGACTATTTAATTGCTCATCGTCTAACATTGTGTATGCTATCAAATGCCAACAGTGTCCTTTAGCTCTCTATATTGGACAAACAGGCCAAACCTTACGCCAAAGAATAAACGGACATAAATCTGACATCAAGAATCACAAAACAGAGAAACCAGTAGGAGAACACTTCAATCTCCCAGGACATTCTATACAAGATCTCAAAGTAGCTGTTTTACTACAAAGGAATTTCAGAAATAGACTGGAAAGAGAAGCTGCTGAATTGCAACTCATTACCAAACTTAAAACCATGGAGAGACCTGGTTTGAACAAAGACATTGGATTCTTATCTCATTATACAAGACTAAACCATTTCTCACCTTCTCACCCCTTGCCTTTTCCTGTAAGACCTATTGCAGTCGTTAAGAGTCGTCAACAGGCTCATCTCAGCTATCTGCCAATCTCCCATTCCCACCACCCTTCTGAGTAATACCCCTCCCCACCTTCTCACTATATAGAAGGATCTGGCAACTTCTGTTTCAGTGTATCTGAAGAAGTGTGCATGCACACGAAAGCTCATACCAAGAACTAACTTAGTTGGTCTTTAAGGTGCTACTGGAAGGAATTTTTTTATTTTAATAATTTTACAGTTGTTTTAACGTTTCAAAACTCAACTTCCTTCCCCCTCTTTCTGCGGCTCCTTAAATTCATTTCTTTATATTTTCTGCATAATCCAAATTAACTTAAGTTACTCATTCATCTACAGTGGTACCTCAGGTTAAGTACTTAATTCGTTCCGGAGGTCTGTTCTTATCCTGAAACTGTTCTTAACCTGAAGCACCACTTTAGCTAATGGGGCCTCCTGCTGCTGCCACCCCGCCAGAGCACGATTTCTGTTCTTATCCTGAAGCAAAGTTCTTAACCTGAAGCACTATTTCTGGGTTAGCGGAGTGTGTAACCTGAAGCATACGTAACCTGAAACGTATGTAACCCGAGGTACCACTGTACTTTAAATATATACTCTTATAAAACTGCAGGTTATTACAATAATCCTGCCAATGTTCTTATCTGTTTACAGTTTATTTGCAAATATTCAATAAACCACTTCCATTCTTTTAGTAAAATTTTGTTATCTTGATTCCTTATTTTTCCAGTGAGTTTTGCCATTTCTGCATATTTCTGTATCCATTCTTCTTTCACTGGGACTTCTTTCCATTTTGGGGGCAAGTAACATTCTTGCCGCTGTAGCCGCATACGTGAATAAATTTCTATACAGCTCAGGTAGTTCTGCCCCTATAATTCCCCAAAGGAAACTGAATTTTGAGACAAGAGTTTCAGGATGAAAACTAAGTGGCCTACTCTCCTAATCCACCTTTGCTTTTAGAAAAAGACTTATCTGAGAAGATGGCAGCTCAAGACGCCAAACCATGGTTAAGGCACCACACCATAGTTTAAACCAACTTCCTGCCAAGATGGAGCCCTTCAGATCTTTTGGCCCACATACTCCCCCCATGGCTGGAGCTTAAAGAGGTTGTAGACCCAAACATGTTGAGGGCACCACGTTGGGGAAGGCTTACCTTAAGCAACGCCCAAGTTGACCAAACCCAAATTCAGGAAATAGTGTTTGTTCTAAATGCATCTCCACACATTGTCTACCAGTGTTTCCCAACCTTGGGCCTCCAGCTGTTTTTGGACTACAACTCCCATCATCCCTAGCTAGCAAGACCAGTGGTCAGGGATGATGGGAATTGTAGTTCAAAAACAGCTGGAGGCCCAAGGTTGGGAAACACTAGCGGTTCTCAACCTGTGGGTCCCCAGATGTTGAACTACAACTCCCATCACCCCTAGCTAGCAAGGCCAGAGCTTAGGGATGATGGGAGTTGTAGTCCAACAACATCTGGGGACCCACAGGTTGAGAACTGCTGGTCTAGACTGACCCACCTGGTCAGTCGGTAGAGCATGAGGGTCATCATCTCAGGGCTGTGGCTTTGAGCCCCACATTGGGGAAAAAGATTCCTACATTAAAAGAAAAGAAAGGTTAACAATCAGATAAAATTAAGGATGAGGATTTGCTGAACTAAATATTTGAAATTGGAATACAGAAAGGGGAGGTATGAGGAGGTCGGTGAAGTAAGTTTTAAGAAAATAAGGATTTGAAATTATACATGTTTTTTCTTGTTTGTGTTTGTTTGTATTGTTGTGTTTGATTATATAATTTGTGAAACTTTAATAAATATCTTATAATAAAATAAAATAATAATAATAATAAAAGATTCCTACATTGGCCTCATGGTCTCTTCCACCTCTACAATACTATGATTCTATGACCCAAAGAGAGATACACACTAACCTTTCATATGTGGTGGACTTGTAAAAGGGTACTGGGGAATGATCCATAATGAATTGAAAAAAATGTTTTAAAGTACAGCCAAACCTCATTTTACATTTACTTCAGGTTGAGTGTTTTCAGGTTACGTCCCACGGCGACCCAAAAGTACCGGAAAGGGTTACTTCCGGGTTTCACCGCTCGCACATGCGCAGACGCTCAAAATGACGTCATGCTCATGTGCAGAAGTGGTGAATCGCGACCCGCGCAGACACGGGTTGCGTCCTGCTCCTGTTGCGAACGGGGCTCCAGAACGGATCCCGTTCACAACCAGAGGTACCACTGTACTTTCCCAAAAACCCCAAAGTCCCTTCTGTTGGGGATAACTCAGACTGAAATTCCCAGAGGTCCAAAAAAGGTTATTTATGTATTCCTCTACTGTGGCCCATATTTCATTAGCCCCAAAATGGAAAACGAGCAAGGTCCCAACTAACGAAGAATAGCAACTGAAACTGATGGGATATGCGCAGCTTGCAGACCTAACATATAGAATAAGAGAACAAAAAGAACATATGTTTAGAGAAGATTGGAAAACGTTAATTGAATATATGGGGGGTGTACACTTGAAAACGTTGGCAGCATTAAGATAAATTCAACAGTGTAAATAAGTTTTGATGGGTGTAATAATGGAATACTGAATGGTTTAGCTCATAGGTAGGCAAAATAAAGCCCGGGGGCAGGATCCAGCCCAATCACCTTCTAAATCCGGCCCGCGGACGGTCCTGGAATCAGTGTGTTTTTACATGAGTAGAATGTGTCCTTTTATTTAAAATGCATCTCCGGGTTATTTGTGGGGCCTGCCTGGTGTTTTTACATGAGTAGAATGTGTCCTTTTATTTAAAATGCATCTCTGGGTTACTTGTGGGGCATAGGAATTCATTCATTTCCCCCCCCCATATAGTCCAGCCCCCCACCAAGGTCTGAGGGACAGTGGACCGGCCTCCTGCTGAAAAAGTTTGCTGACCCCTGGTTTAGCTTATCTAAAATATGCAGGGATTTAAGGTATGCAAATGAACCATGGAAAGAGAAGAAAGGAAGTCATTGATATTTTAAGGATGTTTAAATGAGTATTCAAAAGGGTAAAAGAGAAAATTTAATAAAAATTAAAGACGCACTAACCCTGCTGATAGGCAGCACTCCTGTTGGACACAAAGGCCAGTTATGTTACTCAGTCGTTGCCTATAAAATACCAGATATGCTGGCACCACAATGTGTTTTTTTCTGCCCTACAGATTAGGCCCGACCTATTAGGAGCACTCCATTAAGCAGGCAGCGCGCTATGTTTCCAAGCCAACACTTCCAGCCCTGCGTTATCAACTTCCGAAGTGCAGAATTCATGCAGAGAAGAAGAGCGAAACGGCAAACGTCGCAAGAGCACTGAAACTGTGCTGTGACGGAGAGGGCAGGCGGAAAGCCATGAGATCTGCGGCATTTAAAACAACTTTCCAGTTTATCCAAAAAGTTAAAGAACAAACCAAGGAAAGATTTCATTTCAAAATGGGAAGTATTTAAAATATATTTGAAAATTAGTAATACTGACCTAAAATTCGTAGCGGCATTTGAATAACTCCAGCAATATCGTTCACTTGTTATACAATTTAACATATTTTGAACGTGATGTGAGATGACAGTAACAACAGGTATGGGCAGTAAAGAATGGTAATTTGATTTATGGAGTAGATGGGAAGTGGGGTTTATAAAGAAGAGACCATTACAGTTTATTGATTATGAAACTTATATTAACTCTCTATGGAAGGCGAGACTGATGGTACCTTCACTATGGTTCATTTTGTCCTTTTTTGTTGTGTCTTGAGCAAACAAAAACAAAACAAAACAACTTTCCAGTTCTATATACCACAAAGGGGAGAATACCCAGATACCCTGATGGGATGGGGTTACTGGACAGCTTAATAAGAGTTTAAGAGCTTAAAAGGCGGTTCACCCAGACACAGAGGTCCAGCTCCAAGGGCCTTCTGGCGGTTGCCTCCCTGTGAGAAGTGAGGTTACAGGGAACCAGACAGAGGGCCTTCTCGGTGGTGGCGCCCGCCCTGTGGAACGCCCTCCCACCAGATGTCAAGGCAATGAGCAACTATTCTTCTTTTAAAAGACAACCGAAGGCTTGTTTTTAATGTCTGATGCTGTATTGTTTTTAATATTTTGTTGGAAGCCGCCCAGAATGGCTGGGGAAACCCAGCCAGATGGGCGGGGTATAAATAATAAATTATTATTATTACTTGGCTTGCTCCCTAATGAGTCTTCACATTCACACTCCTTCTAGACAGTTTGCTGAGTGAAACTCTGGACTCCTGCCCTGTCCTGGCCAAGACCACGGACTCTCCAGCGCTCCTAATGATCCCATTGCAACCCCATTATTTACACACACAAATCTCTTCACCTCCGGCCATTTACGACCTGTAAACACTCTTGTTCTGGAGAGCCAATATTTACTTTCTGCGGGAAGTTTTATTACTTCCCCATCCTTCCGTGCCTCTTTGCAGACTGGTCAGACGGCAGCATCTGCAAAGGATGGGACATCGTGCCCTGGGATAGCCTCCAACTGTTGTGTATTGAGTCAAAGGATTTTATATCTGTATTATTATTGTCTGTATTTGCATTAGGGTAAAGTAACTGCCTTTTGGTTCCAGAGGGTACAGCTACTATTGGTTCATTTAAGCTGCTGTATTTGGATCCTCTGTCTTATTGGTTTCCTCCAAAAGGCAGGACTGTGATTGCCTGATATTGTTCCCTCCGAAACGTATCCTTCCTAGCTAGTTCTCTGTCCCTATAAATGTAGCTTTCCCCTCCTGTCTTCAGTCTTGTTTCCTTTAATAAAGAAGTGTTACTAGAGAACTGTCTCCAGCATATTATGTCAAGAGAGCTGAAATCACAAACCCCACGTCACAACACCAATCCAGACCCAAAGGCTTCCTCCTGCCTCAAACGATTGCAAGACACTTGCATCACGTCAAACTCCAAGGTAGCTCTAAGCCCTGTGTCTGGGCTGGTACCACTCCAGATCTCTTGTGGTTGGAGGGGGGGGGGGTGGAATCTCCCTTGCATGCACAAAGCTAATATGTCTGGGAGCCAGGTAATAAATAAATAAATAATAACAATAATAATAATAATAATAATAATAATAATAATAATAATAATAATAATAATAATAATAGTTTATTTATTCCCCAGCCACTCTGGGTGGCTCCCAACAGAGGACTAAAAACAGAATAAAACATCAAACGTTAAAAACTCTCCTAAACAGTGAATTAAACGGGTTTGCTAAGCTACAGGATGCTGAACGAAATGATTTCATTTGTTGTTGTTGTTTATACCCCAACACATCTGGCTGGGTTTTCCCAGCCACTCTGGGCAGCTCCCAACAGAATATTATCGATCATAATAATAATAAAGTGATAAAACATCAAACATTAAAAACTTCCCTGAACAGGGCTGCCTTCAGATGTCTTCTAAAAGTCAGGTAGTTGTTTATTTCCTTGACATCTGATGGGAGGGCATTCCGCAGGGCGGGTGCCACCACCGAGAAGGCCCTCTGCCTGGTTCCCTGTAACTTGGCTTCTTGCAATGAGGGAACCACCAGAAGGCCCTCAGCGCTGGACCTCAGTGTCCGGGCTGAATGATGGTGGTGGAGACGCTCCTTCAGGCATCCTGGGCTGAGGCTATTTAGGGCTTTAAAGGTCAGCACCAACACTTGTGCTTGGAAACGTACTGGGAGCCAAAGTTGCTTTTCTTTGCAACCTCTCGTTTCTAATTTGCAGGGGAATTTTTGTAGGGCGGGACATTCCAGCCTAAGTAGGGATGGGGGAGTGTCCCCGTTTCTCCCCATTTCTCATTTTTCCAATTGGCCACGTCCCCCACTGTTACTGTACAGTGGTACCTCAGGTCACAGACGTTTCAGGTTACAGACTCCACTAACCCAAAAATATTACCTCGGGTTAAAAACTTGGCTTCAGGATGAGAACAGAAATTGTGCAGCGGCGGCGCAGCAGCAGCAGCAGGAGGCCCCATTAGCTAAAGTGGTGCTTCAGGTTAAGAACAGTTTCAGGTTAAGAACGGACCTCCAGAACAAATTAAGTACGTAACCAGAGGTACCACTGTATCGGCCATCCAGAGGGGGCACTCTTGCCCCGTGGCAGAACAAAAACAGCAACTCTGGAACATTCAGCAGGAAACTCTGTGACAAGCATGAATCAAAAACCTTTGCAGGTGCAAAAGGCCAAGTGGGATTGTCATGAGCGCAAATCTTGAATGCACGATAAAAAGGGACACCTGGAGGTTCCCCGAGTCGTATAAGCACAATCTGTGCGATTGTAAAAATGTGCTTACAAGGCACAGGGGTTAAGCCCAGGTTCCTTAGCTTGCAATTTCCATGCTTTTCAGCACACAAGCGAGTTTGTAAGTGGCTTAGCTCCCCCCTCGTAAGCCAAAGGTTTAATATCAGGATAAAGAATTACCCAGCTGGAATAAAGAGCTAATTGCGCTTATGGTGCAATTCTCCATTAGCATACTGGTCTTGCGTTGGCTTATGTCTGTTACTACAGGGGAGGGCGGAATTTCAGGGTTGCAGGATTTTGTAAATTTTTTTTAAAAAAGGAACTCCTAGAGCCATAAACTGAAGTCAGGTGCAAAAGAGATGCACTTAAATTAAGCCCAATGCAACCCCTAAAACATTTATTATTATTATTATTATTATTATTATTATTATTATTATTATTATTATTTTGTACCCCAACCATCTGACAGGGTTGCCCCAGCCACTCTACTCCAGAGTAATCGCCATTCTATGCAGCAGGACTTACTTCTGAGTAACGCTGAGTAACTTGCACCGGTGCGCATTTGTGTAAAAGAGTCACCTGGTTCAGTAGCCAACATGACTTATTCATAATATTATTAACATGAACAACAATTAATCAGTATACGGCTCAATGCCAAACTAGACTTCTAAGAGCTCGAGAGACACTGTTTTTACACGGGGCCCAGAGGTGAAAGGAAGTCTTAGCCATTAAATCACCCTGCCCTGGATAAAGAACTATTTTTAAAACTTAATCTTTAAGATGTTCCTGTTTGGAGTGGAGAGGAGAGAGATAACGATATCAATCATTTTCTTGCCGATTCCTTCCCCTGGCACTAGGTGCTGAAGGTCATGTTTAACAACGGCGAAGTCAGGCTCGCTCGGCTGGTTTCTCCCAGTCAGTCGTGCGCGGCGGCGCAAAGAGCATGAACCAGCGAACAGAGGTCCGCTTGTTCCCGGCTTCTTGAGGAGCTGTGGCGCCAGGCCAAGAAAAGCTTTCAAGTTTTATAGCCCATTCGGTACACCAGCCTAGGCAGCGTGCAGAGGTCTGAGCCGACCTTCTCTCGGAATCACTATTTTTACTTTATTTTTAACAAAGACATTGAACAAAGACATTGGATTCTTATCCCATTATACATGACTAAGCCATTTTTACCTTCTCACCCCTTGCCTTTTCCTGTAAGACCTATTGCAGTCGTTAAGAGTCGTCAACAGGCTCATCTCAGCTATCTGCCCATCTCCCATTCCCACCACCCTTCTGAGTAATACCCCTCCCCACCTTCTCACTATATAGAAGGATCTGGCAACTTCTGTTTCAGTGTATCTGAAGAAGTGTGCATGCACACGAAAGCTCATACCAAGAACTAACTTAGTTGGTCTTTAAGGTGCTACTGGAAGGAATTTTTTTATTTTATAAAATCATTTATACTTTTCAGATATATACATTTCACTGATTTTACATTCATTTTGATATTTCAAAACTTGATTTCCTTCCCTCTCTTTCTGCATTCCCTTTACAGTCATACCTCTGGTTACAGACGCTTCAGGTTGCGCGTTTTCGGGTTACGGATGTGCCGAAACCTGGAAGTACCGGAACGGGTTACTTCCGGGTTTTGGCGCTCGGGCATGTGCATAACTGCTAACTTGAGCTTTGCGCATGCGCGCCGAATCGCAACCCACGCATGCGCAGACATGGCGCTGCAGGTTGCGGACGCTGCGGCTTGCGGACATGCCTCCTGCACGGATCACGTTTGCAACTCAAGTGACCACTGTATTTTTACTATCCTCTGCATATCCAAATTACCGTACTTTTCGGCAACAACCCCCTAAAAAGGCTCAACTCGGGGCAATCCTCCCCTTTTGTTAAAAATAAAATAAAATCCAGAAGCTTTTTTTCGGGGGGGGGGGGATTTTATAGAATCATAGAGTTGGAAGAGACCACAAGGGCCATCGAGTCCAACCCCCTGCCAAGCAGGAAACACCATCAGAGCACTCCTGACATATGGTTGTCAAGCCTCTGCTTAAAGACCTCCAAAGTAGGAGACTCCACCACACTCCTTGGCAGCAAATTCCACTGTCGCTCTTACTGTCAGGAAGTTCTTCCTAATGTTTAGGTGGAATCTTCTTTCTTGTAGTTTGGATCCATTGCTCCGTGTCCGCTTCTCTGGAGCAGCAGAAAACAACCTTTCTCCCTCCTTCCTCTATGTGACATCCTTTTATATCTTTGAACATGGCTATCATATCACCCCTTAACCTCCTCTTCTCCAGGCTAAACATGCCCAGCTCCCTTAGCCATTCCTCATAAGGCATCGTTTCCAGGCCTTTGACCATTTTGGTTGCCCTCCTCTGGACACGTTCCAGTTTGTCAGTGTCCTTCTTGAATTGTGGTGCCCAGAACTGGACACAGTACTCCAGGTGAGGTCAGAACTACCTAAATTGTATAGAAATTTATTTATTTATGCTACTACAGCAGCAAGAACGTTACTCGCCCCAAAGTGGAAAGAAGCAGAAGTCCCAGAAAAGGAAGGACGGATACAAAAACTCACAGAATATGCAGAAATGGCGAAACTCACCAGAAGAATAAGAAATCAAGATGACAAACATTTTATAAAAGAACGGAAATGGTTTATTGAATACTTACAGACAAATTGCAAACAGATAAAAGCATCGGCAGGGTTGTTGTAATAACCTGCAGTTTCATAAGAGTATATGCTTAAAGTAGATGACTAAATGAGCAAAGTAAGTTAATTTGGATATGCAGAAGATATTAAATAAATTTAAGGAACCGCAGAAAGAGGGGGAAGGAAGTCAGACTTTGAAATGTTAAATTGATTGTAAAGCTAATGAAATGTATAAACCTGAAAAGTTTAAATAAAAACTTTTTTAAAAGAAAGACACGCAGTAAGTTTACGAGTAGTTGTTTATCTGATGGGAGGGCATTCCACAGGGCGGGCGCCACCACCGAGAAGGCCCTCTGCCTCATTCCCTGTAGACTCGCTTCTTGCAGAGAGGGAAACGCCAGAAGGCCCTTGGCGCTGGACCTCAGTGTCCGGGCCGAACAATGGGGGTGGAGACACTTCTTCAGGTCTACTGGGCCGAAACCGTTTAGGGCTTTCAAGGTCAGTACCAACACTTTGAATTGTGCCCGGAAACATACTGGGAGCCAATGTAGGTCTTTCAAGACCGGTGTTATATGGTCCCAAAGACATGTTGTGTAGCTATTGGAGAACAGCCTTTACCAAAGGTGTCATGGGCTTTGAAGACACTCGAACTCAAGACGCAAGGGAGAAACCCTCACACCACTTTCAACCGCCATGGCTTCCCCGCAGAGGATCCTGGGAACTGTAGTTCGTAAAGGGTGTTGAAAGTTGTTAGGGGGACCTCCTTTCCCTCTCCCACTATTCCCCTCACAGAACTGCAATACCCAGAGTTATTGCATATGGTGTCTCCGAAAATTTTCCACATCACTTGGGAAGACAGGCGAACTAATGCCAGTGTACTGGAAGAAGCAAAGATCACCAGTGTTGAAGTGATGATTCTTCAACACCAACTTTGTTGGACTGGTCATGTTGTTGGGGATGCCTGATGACCGTCTTCCAAAGCAACTACTCTATTCCAAACTTAAAAATGGAAAGCGTAATGCTGGTGGTCAACAAAAGAGGTTTAAAGACTCTCTCTAGGCAAATCTTTAAAAATGTAGCATAAACACCAACAACTGGGAAACACTGGCCTGCGAGCGCTCCAGTTGGAGAACAGCCTTTCCCAAAGGTGTCAGGGGCTTTGAAGACACTCGAACTCAGGATGCAAGGGAGAAACATGCTAAGAGGAAGGCACCCTTGGCAAATCCACACCATGACCAACTTCCGCCCGGAAACCTATGTCCCCACTGTGGAAGGACGTGTGGATCCAGAATTGGCCTCCGCAGTCACTTATGGACTCACTGTTAAAACCGTGTTCATGGAAGACAATCTTACTCGGCTACAAGGGATCGCCAAAGAAGAAGAAGAAGGGATAGGGAAACTTCTTTGGAGGTCTTTAAGCAGAGGCTTGACAACCATATGTCAGGAGTGCTCTGATGGTGTTTCCTGCTTGGCAGGGGGTTGGACTCAATGGCCCTTGTGGTCTCTTCCAACTCTATGATTCTATGATTCTAACTGCAGCTAGCTTGCTCGCTCTACATGTTGCTGGACTCCAACTTCCATCAGCCCCAGCCAGGGTGTGCAATGGTCATGGATGATGGGGTGGAAAGGGGGGCGCATATAAACGTTCGACCGTCATGCGTGATGACCTGGAACACAACCCCTGCACAAGTGAGGGGTTCACAGAATCGCAGAGTTGGAAAAGACCCCGTTAGTTATCTAGTGCAACCCCCTGGAATACGTAGGTGACCCATATGAGAATTGAACCCATGACATTATCAGCCACCAGGCTCTAACCAACTGAGCTACCAGGGAAAGCAGTTCAGGATCAGCCTTGGAGAGGAGAGGTTATTTCCAAAAAAGGAATCTGAGGATGCAGACAGATGTTACTTATATAAAAAAGAGCTTTTTAACAGAATTGTAGAGTCAGAAGGGACCCCAACAGTCGTCTAAGGGTTGCCTGTACCTAAGCAGTTTACAAATTAAATACAGTAGAGCTTTATACCTGTGGCAAAAGCATGTAAAAAATTTGAAAAGGGGGCAGAAAGGGGGTGAATTTGCAGGGGGGAAAGCCCAGGGCAATCTCACCCACCATTAAAGCCAACTATATGTGGTTTTGCCTTTCGGCACGAGCCCTAGAACACAAGGCGTATGTTGCGGGCCTGTTGCGTGAAACTGAGAAACAATGACACAAGACAACAAAACAGGAAAAGAAACCTAACAAACGAAAAGGCAGTGGCACGTTTTGAAACATCTTCCAAGGATTTTTGCCCTTCTATCGCAGCTTTGCCTATTTTGCGCCAGCCTGCCAAGGGTGCATTTGGAACCCAATATAAATCATAAATATTATTACTACTACTACTATTATTATTATTTGTTGTTGTTGTTGTTTAGTCATTTACGAAGTTGGACATGACTAAATGACTAAACAACAACAAATAATAACAACAATTTATTATTTATACTCCACCTGTCTGGCTGTGTTTCCCCAGCAACTCTAGGTGGCTCCCAACATAATATCAAAAAAAACGATAAAACATCAAACAATAGCTCACGGGTGGAGAAACAGAAGCCCGGATGCTCCTGGAATACAAATCCCATCGTATCTCAGCGATGGCCAACAGGACAAATGGGAGTTGGGAGTCCGGCGACCTCTGGAGGGCCCCACAGGTCGCCCGTCTCCAAGATCCTGGGTCCCGCATGAACGACACGCCATCGCAGAGGGAAGCCCAACATGACAGAGCCAAGCGCAAGGGACAGATCTGCTTCCACATGGCAGCCCCTCCATAGGGTGCGCATAGAGGCCTTTTCATGCCCTCCTACACATAAATACTGGCTGTACAAATTCAATAGGCTGTACAGTCTGGCCAAGGCTGGAATTAGGTTTGATGAGGCCCTAAGCCAGGCATGGCCAAACTCAGCTCTCCAGATGTTTTGGGACTACAATTCCCATCATCCCTGACCACTGGTCCTGTTAGCTAGGGATCATGGGCGTTGTAGTCCCAAAACATCTGGAGGGCCGAGTTTGCCTATGCCTGCCCTAAGCTACTGAAGGGGCCCTTTATATTGTCAGTATCTCAGCTCGCAGTCAGAGGTAACTGGCCTCCCCCGGGCAAACCGAGTGAGATACTTGTTGACCTTCCCGTCTGCGTCTCCCGGCAGACAAGGTCGTAAATCGGCAATTCTCCTCTCGGACATGAGAAGAACACACCCTCTGCTACTCTCCCTCCCTGCATTCCCCAGGGAGGGTAAAAGATAGACAGGAGTCCTTTTACATGTCTTTTATTCCTGTCATTCAGCAGTACATAGAAATGTGACTGTACCCTCCAGACTCCAGCAGAAGAGTCACATCGCTCCGCCCCTGCACTTCCAGTACAGGTCAGATGACACTCTGAGCTAACATCCGGTGCTCAGTACAGAGAATGGACTGCCCCCTTTCTCCACTAGTACAGTTGCAGACATCAACATCCTGTTTTGCATTCCAGCCACCTGCAGCTGGCTTTTGCATTGCTGCTTTTTCCTGACATATATGTCCAGCTGTCCTTTGTCAACAACAAATTGTTGCTGTTTTTTGCACTGAATATATGCTACACAGTAATTTATAGACCTAACAGGTACAGAAACCCATTTGCACATGTTGCCATGCAACCCGTCCATGCAGAATGCAGGCACCCTATATATAGAAAGGAGCAAACCAGTGATATTTTAGGGAGCAGGCTAGCAGGAGGGGCCCATGACTTACATCGTAGGAGCTTACACAACACAAAACACTGTTGCTGTATGTAGGTTTGATTCTATTTGTTTTTTATCTTATATTTTGGAAATGTACATCCAGTATTTCCCTATGCTATAGCTTGTTTAGCTTATACGTAAATTCGGCACTGGGTGCGGCCATTCACACGTGCTTCCCCATCCAGGCTAGCAAGAGGCATTGGGGGTTGGACTAAATGACCGCTGGGGTCCCTTCCAATGCTACAATTCTATGATTTCCAGCGAGGGGAAAGGACTGGAGGAGGGCCAGGGAGGGGTGACGCCAGGGTGTGTGTGTGTGTGTGTGTGTGTGTGGAGTGGCCTGGGCGGTTGAGTTTAAAAGAGGATTAGGCAAATTCGTGGCGGTATTCATGGCTAGCAGACACGATGGATGTGCTCTACCTCCACGGCTGCTGGAAAGAATGGTCTTGCGTTCAAATCCTGCTTATAGGGTGGTCTGATCCAGCAGACTCGTCTTATGTTCAGATGAAGAGGTCTAGAGCAGGGGTCAGCAAACTTTTTCAGCAGGGGGCCGGTCCACTGTCCCTCAGACCTTGCGGGGGGCCGGACTATACTTTGAAGGGGGGGGGATGAATGAATTCCTATGCCCCACAAATAACCCAGAGATGCATTTTAAATACAGTGGTACCTCGAGTTAAGTACTTAATTCGTTCTGGAGGTCCGTTCTTAACCAGAAACTGTTCTTAACCTGAAGCACCACTTTAGCTAATGGGGCCTCCTGCTGCCGCTGCGCCACCAGAGCATGATTTCTGTTCTCATCCTGAAGCAAAGTTCTTAACCTGAAGCACTGTTTCTGGGATAGCGGAGTCTGTAACCTGAAGCGTATGTAACCCGAGGTACCACTGTAAAAGCACACATTCTACTCATGTAAAAACACTAGGCAGGCCCCACAAATAACCCAGAGATGCAGTTTAAATAAAAGGGCACATTCTACACATGTAAAAACACGCTGATTCCCAGACCGTCCGCGGGCCGGATTTATAAAGCGATTGGGCCGGATCCGGCCCCTAGGCCTTAGTTTGCCTACCCATGGCCTAAAGAGTCCTATTTGGCCCTAAGCCTGAGGCTCTCCAATTTTATATTTACTTTTAAAGAGCACCAGTGTAGTTACTTGGCTTGTACATGCGACATACATTTAAAATACATTTCACACACACACCTGTCACCCAAGAATCCTGGGAGCTGTAGCTTGGGGGGAAATGATATAGAATGAAATAAAAAGGCTGTTTAAAATAACCTTTGTAAAACAAAAAAACAGAAGTTTTCCTTTGGGGAATTATAGGGACAGAACTACCCAAAATGTATAGAAACTTAATCATGTATGCGACCGCAGAGGCAAGAATGTTACTTGCCCAAAAATGGAAAGATGCAGAAGTCCCAGCGAAAGAAAAATGGATACAAAAACTTATGGAGTATGCAGAAATGGCAAAACTTCTCGGTAGAGAAAGAAATCAACATAACATTTTTTTAAATAAAAGAATAGAAATGGTTTATTGAACATTTACAGATAAATTGCAAACAGATAAGAACATTGGCAGGATGATTATAATAACCTGCAGTTTTTGTAAGAGTATATATTTAAAGAAGATGAATAAATGAGAAAATTAAGTTAATTTGGATATGTTGAAGATATTGGAAATAAATTTGAGAAACCGCCGAAAGAGGGGGAGGGAAGTCAAGTGTTGAAATGTCAAAATGATTGTAAAATTAGCGATATGTATAACATTAGTGAAATGTGTAAACTTGAAAAGTACTAAATAAAAATACATGAAAGCCGCCCCCCCCCCATATCCTGGGAGCTGTACTGTGTTGTGTTATTGGAAGTATATCTCTGCGCAGGATAAACTACAGTTCCCATAATTCATTGGAGGAAGTTGTGCACTTTAAAATGCGGTGAGTGTATGCAGGTCAAGATGAGCTGTGAGATCTCAGCTTTGCCGTCAACACACCAGGTGGCATTGAACTAGGAGGCTAAAGCCCCAAACTTTGAGGATTAAATATTTAATTCATTTTAAAAAAAGCAAAAAACCCTCAAATCGTGTTTTGCACTCTTTCTAGAATTATGTGTAACTCATAATGACTTTGGGGGTCTGGCCTTTTCATTCTGAATCAGGGCAAACCCCAAACAACTCTTTACACACACCCCAAACGCACACCTTAATCCGCTATCTGGAGGTAATCTTGACCAATCTCACAAGGCTTGTTCCTATACTTAAAAGTGCTGTTAACTTTTTTAAAAAATCCCTGAAGGAACTACAGACATCTACTCAATGAATGCAAGCATCTTATAAATGTGAAGTTACAGATCCTCCACAATTAAGCTGATCATCAAAAAAAAAACCAAAAAAAAAACAAAACCAACCCACAAGAATGCAAATACACAGATTTCAATACAGTGGTACCCTGGTTCTCAAACTTAATCCGTTCCAGAAGTCCGTTCCAAAACCAAAGCATTCCAAAACCAAGGTGCACTTTCCCATAGAAAGTAATGCAAAATGGATTAATCCCTTCCACACTTTTAAAAACAACCCCTAAAACAGCAATTTAACATGAGTTTTACTATCTAACGAGACCGCTGATCCATGAAATGAAAGCAATAAACAATGTACTGCAGTCACACAATCAATCAGTCAGTAGCTGAACTGGGTTCCACAGTCACAAAAACAAAACAAAAAGAGCAACAGAAATGCAAAATAAATAGCAAAAACAGACAGACCTCAGAGTAATATTCAAATCGGAAGTGTAGCACTCAAAATGGAGCACTTTCGGCTTCCGAAAAAAGTTCGCAAACCAGAGCACTTACTTCTGGGTTCGCAGTGTTTGGGTTCCAAGTTGTTTGAGTACCAAGGCGTTTGAGAACCAAGGTAAAGGGGGGACCCCGGCCATTAGGTCTAGTCGTGGCCGACTCTGGGGTTGCGGTGCTCATCTCGCTTTACTGGCCGAGGGAGCCGGTGTACAGCTTCCGGGTCATGTGGCCAGCATGACTAAGCCGCTTCTGGCGAACCAGAGCAGCGCACGGAAACGCCGTTTACCTTCCCACCGGAGCGGTACCTATTTATCTACTTGCACCTTGACGTGCTTTCGAACTGTTAGGTTGGCAGGAGCAGGGACTGAGCGATGGGAGCTCACCCCGTCGCGGGGATTCAAACCGCCGACCTTCTGATCGGCAAGCCCTAGGCTCTGTGGCGTTTGAGAAGCAAGGTACCACTGTACTATTGTTTTCACACAGGCTCATAGCCAATGCTTTTAATGTACAGTGTTACCTCAGGTTACATACGCTTCAGGTTACATATGCTTCAGGTTACAGACTCCGCTAACCCAGAAATAGTACCTCAGGTTAAGAACTTTGCTTCAGGATGAGAACAGAAATTGTGCAGTGGTGGCATGGCAGCAGCGGGAGGCCCCATTAGCTAAAGTGGTGCTTCAGGTTCAGAACAGTTTCATGTTAAGAACGGACCTCCAGAACAAATTAAGTTCTTAACCCGAGGTACCACTGTACATGCTTTCTGAGCTAATACTTTAACAGGCAAAAGAAGCATTTCAAGAAAGGTCGTCTTTGGTTTCCACTGGGCTGTGATTTCCGTACACTTTTCTGGGAAGGAATCCCTCCTGAATTCGGTTAAGAGGGAGAGATCAGGTTGCAACAGCACAAACCCGGGCGATTCTTATAAGAAGCCAGGTCTTTAACAAGACTTACTCCCAGGAAAGTGGGGGAATGGGGCAGCACAGCTTTTTTTTTCACAGCAGTACATGTGAAAAGGATCTAGGAGTCCTGGTTGACCACAAACTTGACATGAGCCAACAGTGTGACGTGGCAGCTAAAAAAGCCAATGCAATTCTGGGCTGCATCAATAGGAGTATAGCATCTAGATCAAGGGAAGTAATAGTGCCACTGTATTCTGCTCTGGTCAGACCTCACCTGGAGTACTGTGTCCAGTTCTGGGCACCACAGTTCAAGAAGGACACTGACAAACTGGAACGTGTCCAGAGGAGGGCAACCAAAATGGTCAAAGGCCTGGAAACGATGCCTTATGAGGAACGGCTAAGGGAGCTGGGCATGTTTAGCCTGGAGAAGAGGAGGTTAAGGGGTGATATGATAGCCATGTTCAAATATATAAAAGGATGTCACATCGAGGAGGGAGAAAGGTTGTTTTCTGCTGCTCCAGAGAAGCGGACACGGAGCAATGGATGCAAACTACAAGAAAGAAGATTCCACCTAAACATGAGGAAGAACTTCCTGACAGTAAGAGCTGTTTGACAGTGGAATTTGCTGCCAAGGAGTGTGGTGGAGTCTCCTACTTTGGAGGTCTTTAAGCAGAAGCTTGACAACCATATGTCAGGAGTGCTCTGATGGTGTTTCCTGCTTGGCAGGGGGTTGGACTCGATGGCCCTTGTGGTCTCTTCCAACTCTAGGCTTCTAGGATTCTCTGGAGGAAGCCCACCAGACAAGGAGCCACCATGAAGAAGAAGGCCCACAGCAGGCCAGGTTAAATCCCAGAGAATTTCGGATCGGCAGGGAGCACCTGCAACACAGCCTTTCCCGCAAAAGGGCCAAAGAACGCTGGGAACTGTTTGCGTAATTTTCCCTGTTTGCTCTCTGTCCCTTTGGGGTCCTGCCGATTCAATGGTGAGGCGGCGAATGGCCTTGAGCCCCTTAGCGGAAAGCCAACAGCACACAAGGCAAGTAAATAAGTAAAGATTGCCAATGTGCAAAGCCCTTTGATGACCGCTACAAAGAATTCAGGCTATTGCTCCGAAACATGGAAGCTGCTTCCAGCCACATGCAAAGTCCACATGGAGCCCTGGCTGCAAGCAGAAGCTGCTCTGCTGCCCTAACATAGCACAGAACCATATAATCGTAAAGTTGGAGGAAATAATTAGACAATTAGATAAAATTAAGGGGGAGGATTTGCTGAAATAAATTTAGGAATTGGAACGCAGAAAGGGGAGGTATGGGGAGGTCGGTGAAATAAGTTTTAAGAAAGAAAGGATATGAAATTGTACATGTTTGTTTTTGTGTTTGTGTGTTTGTGCTGTGTATTGTTTGTGTTTATATAAATTGTGAAAAACCAATAAATTTTTTTATATAAAAAAAATAGAATCGTAAAGTTGGAAGGGAACCCAGAGGTCCTCTATTCCAACCCCCTGCAATGCAAGAATCTCAACTAAAGTATCCGTGACCATCAAAACTCAGTTTAAACACAAAAACGTGTGCAGAAATGGCAAAACGCTCCGGAAGAATAAGAAATCAAGGTAACAAACTTTTTTTTATAAAAGAATGGAAATGGTTTATTGACTATTTACAGATAAATTGCAAACAGATAAGAACACTGGCAGGATTATTGCAATAACCTGCAGTTTCGTAAGAGCATATACTTAAAGGAGATGAATAAAAGAGCAACGTAAGTTAATTTGGATACGCAGAAGATATGAGAAATAAATTTAAGGAACCGCAGAAAGAGGGGGAAGGAAGTCAAGTTTTGAAGCGTTAAAATGATTGTAAAAGTAGTGAAATGTGTAAACCTGAAAAGTAATAATAATAATAATAATAATAATAATAATAATAATAATAATAAATCAGCTTAAACACCTCCAATGTAGAAGATTCCAGCATCTCCTTAGGGAGTCTGTTCCACCGTCAAACAACTCTTAAGGTCAGAAAATTCTTCCTGATATCAGGCTGGTTAGCTCAGCTGGTTAAAGCATGGTACTGTTAACGCCAAGGTTGCTGGTTCGAGCCCTGTATGGGACAGCTGCATTTTCCTGCCTTCCAGGGGGTTGGAACAGATGATCCTCAGAGTCCCTTCCAACTCTACAATTCTATGATTCTATGTTTAGTCTCCTTTTCTGTAACTTGAATCCATCGGTTCGGGTGCTGACCTCCAGAGCAAGAGAAAATAAGCTTGAGAGCATGCTTAGTTTACACCCAATACCTGCAGATCTCTAGATCTCCTTGTGGTTTTCATAGCAGCATTTTGGTCGCTACATCTGTGGTCATCGTTGCATTTACGGGTTTAGCATTTCAAATGTTTACAGTCTCACTGGCCCATTCAGGCTTCACCTTACAGGATCAGGCCAAAAGTTCAAGTCTGCTTTTCTTCCATAGCAGCAAAGCTGACTCCTCCGAGAAGCCTGACAGCCAAGAAGGGAACAAAGGAAACAGCTCTCCTCTGTTTGCCCACCAGCACCCAGTTTTCCAAGGTAGACTGCACCAGCAGATGGAAGCTCCATTCCACTTGTACAGACCCCTCCATGAATGGCTAACTTTCTGCTTTTTGTTTTGCCTTTAAGCAGCTGTAATAACAACAAAGGAAAACTCCACACCAACCCCTTGTTGGACCTCACAGGTAAAATAGGCAAAGATAAAGGAACCCCTGACCGTTAGGTCCAGTCGTGCTGGGGTTTCCAGTCGTGCTCTGGGGTTGCAGCTCTCATCTCGCTTTATTGGCCAAGGGAGCATGTGGCCAGCATGACTAAACCACTTCTGGAGAACCAGAGCAGCACACGGAAACGCCGTTTACCTTCCCGCCGGAGTGGTACCTATTTATCTACTTGTACTTCGTGCTTTCAAACTGCTAGGTGGGCAGGAGCAGGGACCGAGCAGCGGGAGCTCACCCCGTCGCGGGGATTCGAACCGCCGACCTTCCGATCGGCAAGCTCAAGAGGCTCTGTGGTTTAACCCACAGCGCCACCCGTGTCCCCACAGGTAAAATGCCTGGGGATAAATAAACCTCAACGGCCAGCAGAGGCACGCAGTGTTAAAGAGCTATCAATGTGAGTTCTAGGGAACATAGGAAGAATGGTGCATTATACCATATGGCAACCGTAGAACCAAAAAGTCCATCAAAAAGGGGTTCAGCTATTCCAGTATAGAAAGGTAGGAAACAACCGAGAAGCAACTTGGAAGAGGCTAGAGAAGTGGGGTGTTGATAAAATGGATCAGGCTGCATTGCTTGCAGCTGGCAAAGGTGCCCTCAGCAGTTAATAATAATAATAATAAATTTTATTTATACCCCACCCTCTCCAGCCAAGACTGGGCTAAGGGCGGCTAACAACCAATTATTAAAAACAAGTTGATTGAAATACAACTTAAAAACAAGATTAAAATACAACATTAAAATATTAAAACATTAAAATGCAGCCTCTTCACAGGAGGAGAAAGGAAAAAAGAAAGAGGGGGAGAGAATCAAAGTGGTTCCAAGCCAAAGGCCAGGCAAAACAACTCTGTCTTACAGGCCCTGCGGAAAGAAATCAGATCCCGCGGGGCCCTGGTCTCATGAGACAGAGCGTTCCACCAGGCCGGAGCCAGAGTTGAAAAGGCCCTGGCTCTGGTTGAGGCTAATCTGACTTCCTTAGGGCCCGGGACCTCTATGGACCTTAAGGTCCTCCGTGGGGCAGACCAGGAGAGGCGGTCCCGTAGGTACGAGGGTCCTAGGCTTAAGGATGCCTTTTAAGACCGCTACAGACATTCCTGCATGAGGATACCTTGACCACAGTTATCTGTGCATCAGTACCCAAACGGCTGGATTACTACAGTGTGCTCTTTCTGGGGCTGCCCTTGGGGGTTGGTCTGGAGGCTGCAGCTGGTGCAGAACAAAACAGCTAGGTTGCTCATGGGGGGCGCAAACCACGGCCAACATGCAAACACCTTCCTTGAGGCATTTGCATTGGCTACCCATCTGCTGCTGGGTCAAGGCGTTGGCCGTCACAGATAATATGTGAAGACAGGCAAACTAATGCCAGTGTACTGGAAGAAGCAAAGATCACCAGTGTCAAAGCAATGATTCTTCAACATCAACTTCATTGGACTGGTCATGTTGTGCGGATGCCTGATGATCATCTGCCAAAGCAACTACTCTATTCCGAACTTTAAAATGGAAAGCATAATGCCGGTGGTCAACAAAAGACGTTTAAAGACTCTCAAGGCTAATCTTTAAAAATGTAGCATAAACACCAACAACTGGGAAACACTGTCCTGCGAGCGCTCCGATTGGAGAACAGACTTTGATGGGCTTTGAAGACACTCGAACTCAGGACACAAGGGAGAAACGTACTAAGAGGAAGGCACGCTTGGCAAACCCTATGTCCCCACTGTGGAAGGATGTGTGGGTCGAGAATTGGCCTCCACAGTCACTTACGGACTCACTATTAAAATTGTGTTTATGGAAGACAATCTTATTCGGCTATGAGGGATCGCCAAAAAAGATCCTTCAATTCCTCCTGCAAGTTCCAGAGATCTCAGATCTGCGCAGTAGCACAGAGAAGGGCTGCCCCTGCTCTGTGGAACAGCATTCCTGTCCAGATACGAGAGGCACCCGTTATCTGCACTTTCCACAAACAACCGAGGACACCTGCGTTCTGACCTGTCTTTTCCATGTTTCTTTGAAGCAGTTTTAGCTTCTTTTGAAAGGCACGGCCAGCTTTTTCTTGTAGATCTTTCAACGTTTCAAACTTAGCTCCCCTTTTGCCATTGTTATGGCGCACCTCCTTGAGACACGAATAAGGAAGCTGGCTAAAAGATTGCAGATAACCGTTCTCCCTTCCCCTCTTGCACATGGGATCACACCTCAACCCAACAACATTCTTCCCGGCACCTAGGTGTGCACACACACCTGGGGGCTGCCACCTTTGCAATCTGCCCCGCTGCATTTCGTAAGAGCCAACTCCTAGGCCCCGAGGCCCTTCAGACTCCCCACAATAAAATATTTAGGGGGTGGGCCAAGTTGATTGCCATTGCCATTCATATGGCGTATGTGTGCCGTCTTGCTGGACACTATCCCTTGGCAAATTGTTACTTACTTCAGCTGCCTCCCCCCCCAAAAAAAAAAACGCAAGGTGGGGAGGGGCAGAAAGGGGGGAAACTGGAAATGCCATTTATGATATGATATTCATCTTCAAATATCTCAAGGGTTGTCACACAGAAGATGGCGCAAGCTTGCTTTCTCCTGCTCTGGGTGGTAGGACTCGAACCCATGGCTTCAGGTTACAATAATGGAGATTCTATGAAGGAGATGTGCGTGAGTGGAGGGAATGAGATCCTGCCTGGTCTATTCCAACTCTATGATTCTATGACAACTTTAGAGAGTGATCTTCTAAAAAAAAATTTTTTTTAGCTGCCCCCCAAATCCTGGCAATGCCCATGGGAAGAAGGGATATTCAATTTTATATTCTATACTCTGCATGTAATCTCTGAATGTCAGGCAGGATCTCTTTCCCTCCACTCACCCACATCTCCTTCATAGAATCTCCATTATTGTAACCTGAAATAAGCTCAACTTTTACTGCGTCCTTCCTTTTGGCAGATCAAGATGATCAAGTGCCAGCGAAAACGGCAAGGTTTTTTTAGCGGGGGCAATTAGAGTAAGATCTGTTATTTGCTTATTGATGTCAACCCCCCAAATGTATTTTCTATAGTTAGGTTTTTACCTCTATCTTCAGTATGTTTTATTTTATTGCTACGGCTCGTGGCTGATGCATCTTGATCTGCCAAAAGGAAGGACGCAGTAAAAGTTGAGCTTTTTTTGGGGGGGGGGAATCACGGGTAAAAATACCCCCCTCCCAAAAAAAAAGACATTGAGGGGGCAGCCTTGCAGGCTTCTACTGGGGGGGGGGGTGTGAGCAAAACCTGCGTTCATTTCAATGCTTGTCAATAATTTTAGTGGATCTACGCACATGCTTCTCCCCCCCCCCAAAAAAAAAAATCCTCCTCCAACCCCCCCAACCATCCTTTTCCCCCTTCCTTGGGTACCACCCGTACCTCGCAAGACGCCGGAGTAGGCAGCGATGAGGGTCTTCATGGCTTCAGCGTTGCAACCTGAGCGGCCTCGGGCCCCGATCCATCCCTCGCCGGGATGGCAGCGGCGCTCCTCCTGCTCGCGAGCCGGGAACAGCGCAGCTTCGCTCGGGGGGACAAAGCCAGCGGAGGAGGAGGCGGCAGCGGCTGCGTCTCCTTCTCCCGGCGGCGGCGGCAGCAGCAGCAGACGGACGGGGGCGCGCGGCGCGTCCTTTTATAGCACCTGGCCGGGGGCGGGGCCACGGAGGATTGTGACGCCGCGCGGCTGGCCGAGGCGGGCCGGGCCATTCACGGGGCTAGAAGGGGGGGGGAGCGGGCGACGGAGGGGGGGGGGGCGGAGATGGGATTGGAGAGGCGTTGCGAAGCCTCTCGCCAGCTCCCCCCCCCCCGGCCATCAATTCTTCCCTTTCCACCTCCCCCCCCCCGCACAGGGTGAAGGATGGAGCATTCCGGTGGGATGCTAATACAGTGGTACCTCGGGTTACATCCGCTTCAGGTTACAGACTCCCAGAAATAGTACCTCGGGTTAAGAACTTTGCTTCAGGATGAGAACAGAAATTGGGCTCTGGCAGCGCAGCGGCAGCAAGAGGCCCCATTAGCTAAAGTGGTGCTTCAGGTTAAGAACAGTTTCAGGTTAAGAACGGACCTCCAGAATGAATTCTTAACCTGAGGTACCACTGTAATAATAATTATAATTATAATAATTTATTTATACCCCACCCCTCTGGCTGGGCTTCCCCAGCCACTCTGGGCGGCTTGCAACAAAATATTAAAATATAGTAATGCATCAAACATTAAAAAATACAGTAATGCATCAAACATTAAAAGCTTCCCTAAATAGGGCTGCCTTCAGATGATGATGATAACAATAATTTATTTATACCCCGCCTATCTGACTGTGTTTCCCCAGCCACGCTGGGCGGCTCCCAACAGGATATTAAAAATACAATAAAACATCAAACATCAAAAACTTCCCTAAACAGGGCTGCCTTCAGATGCCTTCTAAAAGTCAGGTAGTTGTTTATTTCCTTGACATCTGGTGGGAGGGTGTTCCACAGGGCGGGTGACACCACCGAGAAGGCCCTCTGCCTGGTTCCCTGTAACTTGGCTTCTCGCAAGGAGGGAACTGCCAGGAGACCCTCGGAGCTGGACCTCAGTGTCGGGGCAGAACGATGGGGTGGAGACACTCCTTCAGGTATACTGGACCGAGGCCATTTAGGGCTTTCAAGGTCAGCACCAACACTTTGAATTGTGCCCAGAAATGTACTGGAAGCTAATGTAGGTCTTTCAAGACCAGTGTTATGTGGTCTCGGCGGCCGCTCCCAGTCACCTGTCTAAGCTGCCGCATTCTGGATTAGTTGTAGTTTCCGGGTCATCTTCATAGGTAGCCCCACGTAGGTGCATTGCAGTAGTCCAAGCGCATTGCAGTAGTGTTATGTGGTCTTGGCTTGATTAGCTTTTAACACTTGCCGGATCCAGGGCTCAGAAGGGTCTGGCACACAGTTGAACACCCCAAACTCACAGCAATACTGCGCCACCATCTCTGCCATACGTCACATGCCGTATGTCATCAACTGGTCTTGCTTGTCAATGGGTAAAAAAAGGATGTGCGTCCACGCTATACATGGCAAATATGCGTGCCCCTCTGGAAAGGCGAGTTGTATCCTGTAATACTGGATGTCATTGATGCAATAATAATGCAAAACTGGTGAATTTATAACCATGTTCTTCTGCTTTATTAGCTGTTCTGCAATGCTTGCCCAAACATTGACACTGTCTGGAGGGGGCACTTGCAGTCCATTACAACAATATTTTTTTTTGGGGGGGTGCACTAATAATAATAATAATAATAATAATACCTTTATTGTCATTGTACAACTTGTGTACAATGAAATTAAACAAGCTTCCCCCCCCAAAAAAAATCACTCAATCTCTTACCGAACAACACACCACCTCGCAAGTCAATTTAGCTACGTTACTAGGGTTATAACTTTTCTACAACCTCATGTTCCTGTAGCTTGGTTAGATGAACTTTTGCCTAATAACAAAGAAATGAACTGTCGTTTCCAAATCTTTTGAAAAAAGGTCACCCCGAAATCAATAAATCGATTTTTGTATATTTAACTGTATAACGTATTACGTAATATGCATAGCATAAACAGAGCTTGCAGTTTTTTCCTAACACTTGTACAATGTTTTGTGCAATGTACATCACTTCTTAGGGCTTTGAATAAATTGAGGTTGCAGTTTGTCTTAGTTTCTGCTGCAAGCACCATAAAGTTCCCACATCACTTCAATTGTGTGTTCTTTGTATATAGACCAATATTTGGATTCTTCTGGAACGTTCTACACAGATTAGGAAGTTCCAGACAGCAGCAAAAGTTCTAAACAGTTCCCTAAAGTTTTTTTAAAGTGCTAATACTTGCGAGTTGTAGCTTTACGTACACGGTGATTCCAGTTTTTCATTTTGGGGTGACCTTTTTCCACAACTCAGAAGAATTGGACCCTTTTTCAGTGCATCTAAGCAAAAGTGCATCACTTTATGATACAGGAAATCAGGTTTTTTGCGGGAGGGAAAGAAGTCAAAAAGTTATAGCGCTAGTGTGCGCACATGGGAACATTTGCAGTATGAAGTTGCAGGATTTGGGCAGGAAACTTGATACACGCCCTGGTTGGAAAGAAAACAGCAGGTCTACCTGAAACATTCGCAAGCCCAAGAGGATGCCAGCTAGCCAGGGAGACGGTACCGCTGATCTGCAAACTGACCAGTGCCAATCTGCAAACTGACCAGTGCAGATAGCTGTAGCAGCCCAATTCTATACACGTAGGGCAGGGGGTCAGCAAACTCTTCCAGCAGGGGGCCGGTCGACTGTCCCTCAGACCTTGTGGGGGGCCGGACTATTTTGGGGGGGGGGAGAGAATGAACGAATTCCTATGCCCCACAAATAACCCAGAGATGCATTTTAAATAAAAGGACACATTCTACTCGTGTAAAAACACGCTGATTCCTGGACCGTCCGGGGGCCAGATTTCTAAATTGGGCCGGATCTGGCCCCCGGGCCTTAATTTGCCTACCCATGACGTAGGGTTTGGCTTCGAGAGAAAGCTCTTCCAGATAGGACTGCAATGCTGGATATCCGTATCGCAGCCACCACAGTCTTCCCATCTGTCAATGGCCTTAGGGCAGGCACCTCCAAACTCGGCCATCTGGATGTTTTGGGACTACAACTCCCATCATCCTTGACCACTGGTCCTGTTAGCTAAGGATGATGGGAGTTGTAGTTCCAAAACAGCTGGAGGACTGAGTTTGGGGGTGCCTGCCTTAGGGAAATGCATTTGGGACCTTTGCGGGGTGATCAAGTTTGGAAACTCCCTTTCCTCCCCCCCCCCCGTTTGGTTTTTTTAACTTTAGAAAGTATTTGTTGTACCTTTTTCAAAACAAGTTTTCTGCCATCGACCCAACTGCATGCAGACTGGCTCCAGGTCAAAGTACCATTCCCAGCTGCCTTGTTGTCTATGAAATATTATATATATATATATATATATATATATATATATATATATATATGTTTTGGTGTCTTCGGGTGTCTTCCCGTGTAAGAGTTGGGGTGTCTGGGCGACGTTTCGACGAGGTCTCACTCGTCATCTTCAGGCTGGTGCTTTCGGCTTCTTGTTACTGTTACTGTTCCAGTAACAAGAAGCCGAAAGCACCAGCCTGAAGATGACGAGTGAGACCTCGTCGAAACGTCGCCCAGACACCCCAACTCTTACACGGGAAGACACCCGAAGACACCAAAACCTGCATTCCTGTACCCGTGAAAATCTACGAAAGCAAATATATATATATATATATATATGCAGGTTTTGGTGTCTTCGGGTGTCTTCCCGTGTAAGAGTCGGGGTGTCTGTGCGACGTTTCGACGAGGTCTCACTTGTCATCTTCAGGCTGGTGCTTTCGGCTTCTTGTTACTGGAACAGAGCAGAGTCTGGTGTTTGAGTTCCTATAAATACTGTTGAGGGGTGTGGTGTATAGCCTCCAACGTTCTGGGCAGAGAGGAAGTTCCTAGATTAGTGTGCCTTTTCTTCTTTTGTTCCTTAATTACTTGAGGGATATCTTGGGTGATTTCATGAGTGGTATTCAGAATATCACTGGGTGGGTCATTAAGTGTAGATTAGTTGCTAAAGCTTTCGTGTCTTGACCTCTTGAGCTTGTGAAGAGTTTTTCTGAGAAGATGGCTGTGCTGCATTTAGTTGTGCTCTGGCTTGGCTTCGTGTATAGGGGCGAGCTATGGTTTTGTGCCTTGTGCCAGCCAGATCTGTGTAGGGATTGCAGGGGGGTGCAGCATCCGGAGGTGCCACTATAGTTTGGCTACTGGATGGAGTCTGTAATATGTCTGTGGAGAGGGTCTGGGTTTGGGTCTGGTGTGGTTGATTGGTGACGGCGTTCTGTGTGCCTCTGGTTCTGGTGTCGGTTTTTGTGGGGAGGGCTAATTTCCAGATGTCTGGCAGGCGGGACGTGTCGTCACGCTTGTTCATGTTGTGAGGGTGTTTCTCTATCTCGATGGCTTCCATGATTATTCTCTTGTGGTGATGTTCCATGTTAAAGAGCAATTTGGAATCTGCAAAATTAATTTCATGTCCTGTTTCTTTCATGTGTTGGAAAAGAGAGGAAGTTTTTTCTTCTTTTTTGACGGCATTCTTGTGTTCTGCGATACGTGCATTTATTCGTCTGTTTGTTTGTCCAATGTACGTGGCTGGGCAGACATATATATATATATATATGTTTCCAGACAGCCTCTGTGCCGATGGGGGAATGGCTGAAGCCACAGTGTTAGAAGTCTGTCCACATGCACACAAATGCTTAATAATAATAATAATAATAATAATAATAATAATTTTTATTTGATTTTACAAGCGACGAGTTAAAACAACACCAAGCAAATATCCACATTTAGAGATTTCTCTGATTCTCCAGACTTCCCAGCATCCCCTCCATGGGACTTATTGTCAACATTTTCAACTGCATATTATTTCATGATCTATATTTCGTATCTGTCCATATTGTCCATAATAATTGTTACATTACAAGTGTTATTAAAATCCTGCTAACGTTTTCAACTGCTTACAGTGGTCTCCGAAATAAATTATAAATTTCTCCCATTCTTTCTTAAAAGTTTTTGTCCTCTTGGTTCCTGAGCTTCCTGGTCAGTTTTGCCATTTCGGCGTAGTCCATCAGCTTGGTTTGCCGTTCCTCTCTGACAGAAGAGAAGAAGAGTTTCGATTTGATATCCCGCTTTATCACTACCCAAAGGAGTCTCAAAGCGGCTCACATTCTCCTTTCCCTTCCTCCCCCACAACAAACACTCTGTGAGGTGAGTGGGGCTGAGAGACTTCAAAGAAGTGTGACTGGCCCAAGGTCACCCAGCAGCAGCATGTGGAGGAGCGGGGAAGCAAACCCGGTTCCCCAGATTACAAGTCCACCGCTCTTAACCACTACACCACACTGGCAGGATAAAATGCAATGCAAAGATAAACTCAGGGTCTTCTCCCTGTCACCCATGCTGCCCACCCCCAACCCTGGTGACCTTCATACCGTGCAAGAACACTTGACACAGAAACTACTTTACCAACAGTTTTCCAACACACTGCTCCTCTCATTCATGGATCAAAGCCCGTTGACCATACTGTGATGACTGCATGGAAACCAAATTCTGTGAGGAACGGCTGAAGGAGAGTCTGTAAGGTAAAGGACCCCTGGGCGGTTAAGTCCAGTCAAAGGCAACTATGGGGTTGCAGTACTGAAATCGCTTTCAGGCTGAGGAAGCCAATGTTTGTCTACAGACAGTTTTCCGGGTCATGTGGCCAGCAGGACTAAACCGCTTCTGGCACAACAGGACACCGTGATGGAAACCAGAGCGCACAAAAACGCTGTTTACCTTCCCGCCACAGCGATACCTATTTATCTACTTGCACTGGCGTGCTTTGGAACTGCTAGGTTGGCAGGAGCTGGGAGAGAGCAACAGGAGATCACCCAGTCGCGAGGATTTGAAGCACCGACCTTCTGATCGGCAAGCCCAAGAGGCTCAGTGGTTTAGGCCACAGCGCCACCCGCAAGACCAAGAGAAGACGGTCAGAAGGTGCTGACTGCCCATTCTGTGGGTCCCCAGATGTTATTGGATTACAACTCCCATAATCCCTGAGCTTTGGCCTTGCTAGCTAGGGGTGATGGGAGTTGTAGTCCAACAACATCTGGGGACCCACAGGTTGAAAAAGGCTGCTGTAGAGGGAAGTGTGGAGCTCTCAAGCTGAGAATGTAGCCCACTGAGAAGGGAAAAAACTGATCCTAAACCTCTGCTGCCTTGCAGGATATCTTCAGGAGAAGAAAATGCTCAGGAGCCAACCCTACACAAATCCGGAATGGAGTCCTTAAGACAATGGGATGGTGCCTTGTACACCTCCTTCCAGCAACTCTTGCAGCGTAGGTGGTGCCAAATGTCTAGTTATGCTTTCCTTTTGACCACGTCAGTGAGACCGAGAAGGGGGTCTTGTCGACTGGGTAGCCCAGGAGTCGGACCTCCAGGCTTGCACTCCAGAGAGGTCACTTTGGTGCTGTTTCGACTTCACCCCTGGAGGTGCACTCCATTTGTCTTTTGTGACAGAGACATGCCAACAACCTGACCGTTTCAGAAGGTAGAATTAAAACACTTTGGTTTTCCAAAAGCAGATTCTGTGCTTCTTCATTAAATGTAGCTTGACCAAGCTAAATGTTGCCCTATCGTAATAATAATAGCAGATTTGAATTCTTCACACCCCAAAAAATGTATTTTTAATACTTCCTCACTGAAGAAATGTGCAAAAATTAACTTTCGCTCCCTAAAATGGCACACCCTATTACTGTAGCATTGCTTAAATGCCTGTAATATCTTAACAATGGAGGAAAAGGGGGAGAACAAACTGGTCCCACTGAACTTTGGCTGCCCCACCAGCTTTGGCAGTTACCAGCCATAACTGAGGATGACTCCTGGCGTGGTTTTCACAATGGTGTGTACGTGTCACGGAAGCGCATCATGCGCGAGTGCCCGCTGTCCCAATTTTCGGCGTCTTGCATCATGTCATTGCGTGACTCCTGTCGCAGAATTGGACCCGGGAGACATGGTTGCAATCTGTTGCTTCAGCAAAGAGCCCCATAGAGCCCTGCCCCACTTTTGGAACGTGGTTAAATCCAGCCATGGAAAGAGAGAGCAAAGGCAGACTGCTTTTTTCATCCTAAGTCCCTGCCAGTGCTCAGAATCTGTGTTTTTTTCCCCCAAAGGGTCAGCAAAGAGTCAGTAAAGGTAAAGGGACCCCTGACCATTAGGTCCTGTCGTGTCCGACTCTGGGGTTGCGGCGCTCATCTCGCTTTACTGGCCGAGGGAGCCGGCATACAGCTTCTGGGTCATGTGGTCAGCATGAATAAGCCGCTTCTGGCGAACCAGAGCAGCGCACGGAAACACCATTTACCTTCCCGCTGGAGCGGTACCTGTTTATCTACTTGCACTTTGACATGCTTTTGAACTGCTAGGTTGGCAGGAGCAGGGACCGAGCAATGGGAGCTCACCCCATCGCAGGGATTCGAACCACGGACCTTCTGATCGGCAAGTCCTAGGCTCTGTGGTTTAACCCACAGCGCCACCCGCGTCCCTAAAGAGTCCGTAGACAGGGACAACTTCAATGTCCCCACTGGGTCCTAGACTTCTCCCAGGACTTTCACCGCTGACTCTAGAGATGAGGTCGGTTGTATTCTTTTCTTTCTTTTTTGCCGTGGTTCATTTCTGCACTGTACAAACTTAACCAGGCGCCAAAAACGGGGTTTGCACCAAAATCCGGAGTGCGGCTCTGTTGCAATGCGTACAAAAGGCCAAAGTTACAAAAGGATGTCGAAGAGTGTTTGATTTGTTGCCAGTTCAGTTTTAAATGCTGGGGCGGTTCAGTGAGGGACAGTGTCCCGCAGACTTCAGGGAGCTGACGAATCTGAAACTTACTTCACTCTTCCCACCTGAAAAAAGTTTAATTTGCAGAGTGCAGGAATGCAATCACTGGTTTGGGAATGCAATCTTCACGGGAGAGAGGAAGACAAGTCCATAGCAATTTGGGCCATCTCCCATGAAATCGGTTAAGTTTGCTGCATGGCTGCACTGGAAGCAAGTGATCCAAACACAGTTGGAACAGCATTGCGGCATGAGGGCCGCTTCAGAGCTGTCCCAGAATTGTCTACAATTCTACGATTCTGTAAAAAGCATATGGGGAGAACAACAACTCGGATCCCTTTTACCTCTGAGCTGTTTACATGTCAGAGGTAAGAGGGAGGGAGAGGAGACCCATGGTAGTATCCTATATCCCAGTGCCAGTTTTACACATAAGTCAAACAAGCTATAGCTTAGGATTCCACTCTCTTGGGGGGCCCCAAAAACAATTAAAGGGGGGAAAACTGGATGTACATTTTCAAAATATAAGATAAAAAACTAATAAAATAAAACCTACGCACAGCAGCAGTGTTTTGTGTTGTATCGGATCCTACAACATAAAAAATAGGCCCCCAATCATTTTAAGTTAGAGCTTAATAATTATTTCACTATTAATATGTTGTTGTTTTGTTGTTGTTTAGTTGTTTAGTCGTGTCCGACTCTTCGTGACCCCCTGGACCAGAGCATGCCAGGCACTCCTGTCTTCTTCTTCTTCTTCTTCTTCTTATTATTATTATTATTATTAGCTTTTTAAAAAGTCTCACAGGGAAAAGTTTCACAGGGCAGTGGACATTTTTTGTCTCCAGGCCTTCATTTCACTGCTGGAAGAACAGTCTACAATCAAGTACCATTCCATTAGTGATGATAAAATAAAACGTTAGCTTGACAACTGCTGGTTTCAAAAGTGCCATTCCACAGGTTCCCATATGCCTTGGATCGTTCATGCGCATGTTCTTTGCAAATGAAATAAAAGTGGACCGTGTTTTGACAAAGCTTTGCAGAGCTGAATCACAGAATCGTAGAATCATGGAATTGTAGAGTTGGAAGGGATCCCGGGGTGATCTAGTCCAACCCCCTGCAAAGCAGGAATCTCAACTAAAGCATCCCTGACAGATGGCCATCCAACCTCTGCCGAAAAACCTCCAAGGAAGGTTATGTTTTCCACTTTCTCGTACCTTTTCCGTCCTGATGAATTTCCTTGAGAATTCTCTTTTGAACAATGACAATCACAACACAATGTGGAACTTAAGTCCGGAAAAACGAGAAACAAAGAAATCAGAAATGACAGGCTTACCCATCCCTCCCTCCAGCTGTTTTGGGATACAACTCCCATCAGACCCAGCAACATTTGGCAGTGCTGGCTAAGGCTGATGGGAATTGTAGTCCAAAAGGTTGGTGTAAGGCTTTCAAGGGCCTTGGAAATCAGGACAGGCTCTGCTTTCCATGGCCGGTGGTCACAAAGTGAGGTGGGAGCCCATAATTCACATAGCACAACTTATACGGCCTTCAGATCCAGCTCAGTTTTGTGAATTTTTATTTTTTTTAATGCCAATTATCCACTGCCTTGCTGAGCCTTTGAATTGCCTCATTGTTGCCAGCAGTTACATAACACGACACAGATAAGATGAAGGAGACAGAAGTGGGGAATGGGAATGAAGGCTTGTGAAGCCTTTCCTGTTGCCATGGAGACAGAGAGGAGAAAGGGTCCTGAGGCGGCTCTTAGAAGATGCTCTTTTTTCCTCCTGTCCAGCCGACATCTGTGTGATGATTTTGTAGGAAATGGAGGGAGGGAACAGAGAGCTGGCTTGCTATAGAAGCAGGGCCCTCGCCACTCATTTTGGGGGAATGGTGGGGACCTCAGGGTGTGGGCGTTAACGCAAAAAGCAACTGCAACTTTGTGCAGTCATCAAGCCACCATGGATGCTTAAGCTGAGATTTGTGCATTGCAGGGGGTTGGAGTAGATGACCCTTGGGGTCCCTTCCAGCTCTACAATTCTATGATTCTATGATTTCAATATCCATAGCCTTTAACCATCTGTGGCCTGTGGTATCTTTTTAAGGTATTCCCCCTTGATTTTTCCTCGAAAGATTCCATCAACAGTGTCTCCAAAAAATTTTACACATCCCTTGGGAAGATAGGTGAAGTAATTTGAAATAATTTATTGTCACTTGTATACAGTGAGATTACACAAGCACACCCCCCCGCCCAGCTCTCTTAGTCTTAATCCTCCTCGTTTACTGACGCACACCCACCAAACCCAAAAGTCAGTTGCCCTCTTGTTACCTTTTCATTCAGCAGCCTAACAGCCCACGATAGAAGCTGTTCTTTACCCTGTTGGGGCGACTAATCATGCTTCTATATCTTCTGCCCAAGGGCAGGAGATCAAGAAAGTGCCGGCCAGGGTGTGAATCATCCCTGAGAAGTTTCCTCACTCTTCTGAGGCAACGTTCTTCCACGATGTCATCCAGCGGATTCACGGGACAGCCCATAATATCTTGTGCTGTATTCACCACTCTCTGTAGGCACTTCCTATCAGCTGATGTCAAACCAGCATACCACACCGTGATGCAGTAGGAAAGGACACTTTCTATTGTGGACCAGTAGAAGGAGATCATCAAATGTTGATTGACTTCGTTCTTCTGCAATACTCTGAGGAGATGGAGTCTCTGTTGGGCTTTCTTTACCACCTGGGTTGTATTGATTTTCCAAGTAAGGTCTTCACTGAGCTAAACTCCTAGGAATTTAAAGGAAGAGACTCTCTCCACACAGCCCTCCCTGACGTACAGCGGGGCTAGTTCTCCTCTCTTCCACCATCTCCTTTGTCTTGCTGATATTAAGGTGGAAGTTGTTCCCTAGGCACTGGAAGAAACAAAGATCACCCGTGTCAAAGCAATGATTCTTCAACTTCGTTGGACTGGTCATGTTGTGTGGATGCCTGATTATCGTCTTCCAAAGCAACTACTCTATTCCGAACTTAAAAATGGAAATGCTGATGGTCAACAACAGAGGTTCAAAGACTGTCTCAAGGCAAATCTAAAAAAATGTAGTGTTAACACCAACAACTGTAAACAAGAATAAATGAAATGGATATTTGAGTGGAATGTATGAAAAAGGGTATAAAGCAAAACTGTGCGATAAAATCATAACAACAGAAACAGTATAATGAGAACGATTGGAAGTTTTATGCAGTAATTTGTATTTGACAGATATGATTTTGTATAAATTTTTGGTTCTTTTTCTTCTTTTTCTTCTTTTCGTTCTTTTTTTTGTCTTTTTAAATTCTTTCTTACTTTTATGTCTCGATGTTTTCTTTTTCATTCTTTCTTTTTATTTAACCTTTCTGTATTCACCTTTGTTGTACATCTGTATTTTAAACCAATAAAGGTTTACTCAAAACAAAACAAACAAAAACCTCTCATTTTTGCATGGCCAGAACACAGCCTGCTATACAACTCCACATCCACATCCATTACTTCGCCCATCTAGATGGTTCTGCGCAGGGAAATGCAACCCCAAGCAGAAAAACACCCCCCACTCCTATTCCACACTGTTGTGAATATAAAATAAAATAAAATGCAAATCCTTCTCCAAGCTAATCCAAATTATGTTGAGGAAAGCTGGGTTCTGCTGTGTGCAAAGCTGAGACCCTACCTGCCCGCAGACTGTCTCGCCAGAGTGGTGCATGCTCTAGTTATCTCCCGCTTGGACTACTGCAATGCGCTCTACGTGGGGCTACCTTTGAAGGTAACCTGGAAACTGCAATTAATCCAGAATGCAGCAGCTAGACTGGTGACTAGGAGTGGCTGCCGAGACCACAAAACACCGGTCCTGAAAGACCTACTTTGGCTCCTAGTACGTTTCCGAGCACAATTCAAAGTGTTGGTGCTGACCTTTGAAGCCCTAAATGGCCTCGGTCCTGTATACCTGAAGGAGCATCTCCACCCCCATTGTTCAGCCCAGACACTGAGGTCCAGCTCCAAGGGCCTTCTGGTGGTTCCCTCATTGCGAGAAGTGAGGTTACAGGGAACCAGGCAGAGGGCCTTCTTGGTGATGGCACCCACCCTGTGGAACGCCCTCCCCTCAGATATGAAGGAAATAAGCAGCTATCTTATCTTTAAAAGACATCTGAAGGCAGCCCTGTTTAGGGAAGTTTTTAATATTTAACGCTGTATTGTTATTAACACTTGATTGGAAGCCGCCCAGAGTGGCTGGGGAAACTCAGCCAGATGGGCGGGGTATAAATAATAAATTATTATTATTATTATTATTATTATTATTATTATTATTATTATATGTTTGTAACTAGGAATTGGCTCCAGAGTTTGCTCTCCCCAATTCCTCCTTGCCCCCAATTCCACGGTGGAAATGAAACCACCTTGGCTCCCTGTGCCTGGTGTTATAGCACAAACATTGCTAAGGAGGCATTGATCATAGCATGTAGTTTGGCTCACAAACAGGAGGTGCCAAAGTGCAAAGTTTTGGGACAGGTTGGTAAGGGACAAGACAAACTCGCCATGTCTAGACACACTGGCTTTCAGGGTCAATAGTTGGTCTCTTGCAGCTTTTTTGGCTGCAAGACTTTGACTGAAAGGCTGGTGTAGAAATAGTTTGCGTTCTGCCACTGCTTCTATTTTTATCCGAAAAGGGAAACGGTGGAATGTTGCCAGGGGAGGGAGGGAGATGCTTCTGTGTCGCAAAGCACAATGGACATTTTTCAGCTGCTCCCCAGAGGTGCTCTTTGTTAATGGAATCAAAGGTCCTATTGGCAACCCCTTTAAGAAATGAACCGAGGGCAAGAATTGTGCAAGCTCCAGGCTTGGCTTTGAGATCTCCCAGATGGGCCTGTAGGATCAGGCGAAAGGCCGTTCTCACAGTGGCCAACCAGATACCTCCAGATACCTGGAAGGTGTGCAGAAGAGGGCAACCAAGATGAGCAAGGATCTGGAAACGGATCAAGGATCTGAGGAACGGTTGAAGGAGCAGGACATGTTTAGCCTGGGGTAGAGGAGACTGAGAGGAGATAGGATGTTTTGTTTGTTTAGTTGTTTAGTTGTGTCCAACTCTTTGTGACCCCCTGGACCAGAGCACACCAGGCACTCCTGTCTTCCACTGCCTCCCACAGTTTGGTCAAACTCATGCTGGTAGCTTCGAGAACACTGCCCAACCATCTCGTCCTCTGTCGTCCCCTTCTCCTTGTGCCCTCCATCTTTCCCAACATCAGGGTCTTTTCCAGGGAGTCTTCTCTTCTCATGAGGTGGCCAAAGTACTTCAGGATCTGTCCTTCCAGTGAGCACTCAGGGCTGATTTCCTTCAGAATGGATCGGTTTGATCTTCTTGCAGTCCATGGGACTCTCAAGAGTCTCCTCCAGCACCATAATTCAAAAGCATCAATTCTTCGGTGATCAGCCTTCTTTATGGTCCAGCTCTCACTTCCATACATCACTCCTGGGAAAACCATAGCTTTAACTTTGTATATGCAAGGTTATGTCTGCTTTTTAAGATGCTGTCTAGGATAAAGGTAAAAGTAAAGGGACCCTTGACCATTAGGTCCAGTTGTGGACAACTCTGGGGTTGTGGCGCTCATCTCGCTTTATTGGCCGAGAGAGCTGGCGTACTGCTTCCGGATCATGTGGCCAGCATGACTAAGCCACTTCTGGCGAACCAGAGCAGTGCATGGAAATGTGATTTACCTTCCCTATTTATCTACTTGCACTTTGACATGCTTTCGAACTGCTAAGTTGGCAGGAGCTGGGACTGAGCAATGGGATCTCACCCTGTCATGGGGATTCGAACCGCCGACCTTCTGATCGGCAAGCCCTGGGCTCTGTGGTTTAACCCACAGCGCCACCCGTGTCTAGGATAGCCATCTTCAAATATCTCAAGGGCTGTCACATGGAAGAGGGAACAAACTTGTTTTCTCCTGCTCTAGTGAGGGTAGGACTCGAACCCATGGCTTCCAGTTAAAAGAAAGGAGATTCCAACGAAACATCAGGAATTCCCGTCTGACAGTCAGAGCTGTTCCGCAGTGGAACAGACTCCCTTGAGAGGTGGTGGACTCTCCTTCCTACAGCTGCTCCACTACCGGTTGGGTCAGGGGAGGCTGAGGCGGCCCCTGGGTCTAGTAACCCACGGACGTCTCCCGAGCTGCAGAGACTAAGGTCTCCGAGAAGGAGAGACCTGAGTACTCGCAGGAGGAGTGCTCGCCTTCAGGTGAGACAGGGAGGTGAGTCGCCGGGGAATCAGGACCGGCCGCTACCCTGACAGAGATAAAAGGCTGTCTGACCCTGCCCCAGGTTGCGGGAGCAACGTTGCTGTATGCCAGATCCTGCCTGAGATCCTGTACCTGTCCTTGCCTGGTTTCCTGCCTTGTGTCCTGCCTTGGCCCTGTCGGACTGAGTCCTAGCGGAACCTACGGATTCTGGACCGGACCTGGACCGCGGTTCTCGGGTTACCCCCAGGCCCAGCACAGTCCTGAATCTTCCCTTATCATCATATGCAAGATAACAAGTAATAATAATAATAATTTATTATTTATACCCCGCCCACCTGGCTAAGTTTCCCCAGCCACTCTGGGTAGTTCCCAATCAAGTTTTAAAAACTGCACAGCATTAAATATTAAAAACTTCCCTAAACAGGGCTGCCTTCAGATGTCTTTTAAAGATAGGATAGCTGCTTATTTCCTTCACATCTGAAGGGAGGGTGTTCCACAAGGTGGGCGCCACTACCAAGATTGGCAAATTGTGTATGCCATCAAATGCCAACAGTGTCCTTCAGCTCTCTATATTGGACAAACAGGCCAAACCTTACGCCAAAGAATAAACGGACATAAATCTGACATCAAGAATCACAAAACAGAGAAACCAGTAGGAGAACACTTCAATCTCCCAGGACATTCTATACAAGATCTCAAAGTAGCTGTTTTACTACAAAGGAATTTCAGAAATAGACTGGAAAGAGAAGCTGCTGAATTGCAACTCATTACCAAACTTAAAACAATGGAGAGACCTGGTCTGAACAGAGACATTGGATTCTTATCTCATTATACATGACTAAGCCATTTCTCACCTTCTCACCCCTTGCCTTTTCCTGTAAGACCTATTGCAGTCGTTAAGAGTCGTCAACAGGCTCATCTCAGCTATCTGCCAATCTCCCATTCCCACCACCCTTCTGAGTAATACCCCTCCCCACCTTCTCACTATATAGAAGGATCTGGCAACTTCTGTTTCAGTGTATCTGAAGAAGTGTGCATGCACACGAAAGCTCATACCAAGAACTAACTTAGTTGGTCTTTAAGGTGCTACTGGAAGGAATTTTTTTATTCTGCAAGAAACGGTCTAACAGCAGCACGTCAGAGAAGACCGTTCTGTATTCCAGGCCCAGAGCCCGGGCCATGCATGCAGATGTCCCCAGTGAAACACAAGAGAACCAAACTGTACCATTTACCGGTTTTGCTCTATGGGGCAAAGAGCAACTTTGGCGGACGAGGATTCAGATCAGGAAAAGGGTATTAGGCAAAGGGTCACAACCCAGCTTTTTCACACACAAGACACTGCTTTGATCTTTTGAAACATACACACGATCCTGCGCCCCCTGTCTAGACATCTGCCTGATATCCCAAAGAGCCTCTGTGATCAATTGAAGCCGACAGCTAGACAACCAGCTTGATCAGTGGTCTGATTCTGTGTAATGCGATTCAACCTGAAGGATTTCCATAGACCAGTGTCTGTTTTCTGTTTCATTGCGGCTCAGAGATCCATCAACAGTTTCAAGAATAAACCGTAACCATCACTGATATCGCTGTTATTTTAAGAAATGTAACCGTAAGGACTTGGGCTTGTTTTCTCCTCCGCCCTCCCATTCCTATTTTCCTTGTGTGTCGTGTCTTTGTAGGTGGTGAGCCCGAGGGCAAGGAGCTGTCTTAATACAGTGGTACCTCAGGTTACAGATGCTTCAGGTTACAGACTCTGCTAACCCAGAAATAGTACCTCAGGTTAAGAACTTTGCTTCAGGATGAGAACAGAAATCGTGAGGCGACAGCGGGAGGCCCCATTAGCTAAAAGGGTACCTCAGCTTAAGAACAGTTTCAGGTTAAGAACAGACCTCCAGAACGAATTAAGTTCTTAACCTGAGGTACCACTGTACTGATATTTGTAAGCTGCTTCAAGGTCCATTTTTGGCTGGAACTTATGTAAGTAAATTTCATCCTCCGGCTGCTACCTTCCTACATTCCAAGCAGATAATAACACGGGTGCCTTTCACAAAGCACTCGATTGATTTGACTACTGGAGGAAAGGATAGGAAATAGAAAGCACCTATCCATCCCAGAGCTGCCATATGGAAGTCTTGCCCAATTGAGGGAAGAGCCATAGGGAACGCTCTGCTTAAACAAATGTCGGATGGCTATCAGTCAGAGATTTTTTAGCTGTGATTCCCGTACTTCAGGGGTTCGGACCAAATGACCTTCAAGGTCCCTTCCAGCTCGACAAATCTCTTCCCTCTACAGTGGTACCTCAGGTTAAGTACTTACCGCAATTCGTTTCGGAGGTCCGTTCTTAACCTGAAACTGTTCTTAACCTGAAGCACCACTTTAGCTAATGGGGCCTCCTGCTTCTGCCGAGCTGCCGGAGCACGATTTCTGTTCTCATCCTGAAGCAAAGTTCTTAACCCGAGGTACTATTTCTGGGTTAGTGGAGTCTGTAACCTGAAGCGTATGTAACCTGAAGTGTATGTAACCCGAGGTACCACTGTATTGCGAGGAGGATGTTTCTTAGTGTATATTAATGAACCGGGTGTGTTTCTATATGAATGTGTTCCTGTGTAATCGTGCTTACATCACAAGGTAACTTTTTAATTGCTTACGTTTTAAACGTCTTGTAAGTTGCTCGGAAAACCTTTTGTGCAATGAGCAACTGTCATGTAATTTGTTGATTTTTTTATCTGTATCATTGCCACCTTCATCATCAATGAGAGAGGGAGCAGCCATCAGTCCTTGCTTCGCAGACATGGCCAGTCACCCTCTGCCTCCTATAACGCTTCTCTCGCCATCTGCCATCTGGCCCCTGCTTATCTCTTGGGAGAATGGAAGCTTCTTACGCAAAGTTTCGGCTGCCAACTGTGTTGAAATTGAGAGTTGTAACATATTGCTCTGAGGGGCTGGCAGCGGTTTAAAGCTGTTTTAACTCCGTCTGTGTGCAAAATGCCCCCTTTCCCCCATGTGAACCTTGTAGGAAAGAAGGGGAGACTTTCCATCAAGGCCAGTTTATTGCATTTCAAGACTTCTCGTCTTTTTGTGCCCCCCCCCCCCTCTCTCTCTCTCTCTCTCTCTTTCTCTCTTTCTCTCTTTCTCTCACACACACCCCACCTGGAGTTGACACCCCTTCACCTAGAAAAAAGAACTGGGCAACACTCAAAAGAAACAGCCACACTATGTGCTTCAATAGGCTTTGAGGCCGTCTAATTAACCCCAAAACGCTTCCATTTCCGAGCAAATGTTGCCTTCTTCAAAGAGATATAATTTAGCCATGGATTCCATCCATGCTATTTGCAGCCAGAACAGTAGATACTGACATAGGTGCCAATTCTATGGGATGGTAAGTAAGTTGGGACAGGGCTCAGCTGCCCAATCTTGAGGGGCCGGGCCTCTCTGGGCCTCCCCGCAATGGCAGCTGGCCTCGCCAGACCTCGTGGAGGCGGGCGTTGTTGGGTCTCGTGGCCTCCTCCTGATCTGCGTGATGTGAGGTGCATATCGTATGCATGATTTTACACACATGTGATGTGCTCCCCACCCAGTGTTGGGCAGAACATGGCATGCTTGGATACTGACAAGAGTAAATTTACTGATTTTGGATACAGATAGTGTCTTCTTCTTCTTCTTCTTCTTCTTCTTCTTCTTCTTCTTCTTCTTCTTCTTCTTCTTCCAAGATACTGGAGCTTGTGGTGGCATCAATACCAGCATCCATTGTGCCCTTCTGGGCTTCTTTACTGGGATAGTCCCTTCCAACTCTACAATTCAATATTCTAATGCTTCATTGTTTTTCAATGATTGGTTTCTTTCTACATTAATGGTTCTTGTGTTTACCGGTAAGCTGCCTTAAGTCCCATCAGGAGAATAGATGGGGTATAACATATAATAATAATAATATATTATAATCTATCTATCATCTATCTATCTATCTATCTATCTATCTATCTATCTATCTATCTATCTATATCTATATCTATCTCTATCTCTATCTATCTATCTATCTATCTATCTATCTATCTATCTATCTATCATCTATCTATCATCTATCTATCATCTATCTATCTATCTATCTATCTATCTATCTATCTATCTATCTATCACCTATCTATCTATCTTTCTATCTATCTATCTATCTATCTATCATCTATCTATCTATATCTATCATCTATCTAGGGATGCAGATGGCACTGTGGGTTAAACCACAGAGCCTAGGACTTGCCGATTAGAAGGTCGGCGGTTCGAATTCCCATGACGGGGTGAGCTCCCGTTGCTCGGTCCCTGCTCCTGCCAACGTAGCAGTTTGAAAGCACGTCAAAGTGCAAGTAGATCAATAGGTACCGCTCTGGCGGGAAGGTAAACGGCGTTTCTGTGCGCTGCTCTGGTTCGCCAGAAGCGGCTTAGTCATGCTGGCCACATGACCCGGAAGCTGTATGCCAGCTTCCTTGGCCAATAAAGCGAGATGAGCGCCGCAACCCCAGAGTCGTCTGCGACTGGACCTAATAGTCAGGGGTCCCTTTACCTTTTATTTAACTATCTAATATAATATTTAATAATAATACATCCTATAACTCAAGAATGGAGAATCTACGGCCCTCCAGTTGTTTCCGGACTACAACTCCCATCAGCCCTTGCAGGCAGTGGCGTAGCGTGGGGGGTGCAGGGGGGCCGGCCGCACCGGGCGCAACATCTGGGGGTTAGGGTTAGGGGGCGCAAATCCACGGGTTAGGGGGCGCAAATTACTTGCCTTGCCCCGGGTGCTGACAACCCACGCTACGCCACTGCTTGCAGGCCAGGGCTGAAAGAAATCCATCATCATCTGCAGGGGGGTCACAGATTCCCCATCCCTGCTCTGACAGATGTCTAAGCCCTGTGGTGCACAGCACTGGTCTGCAATGAATGCACAGGGGCTATCTAAAATTACATGGGTTTCTTTTTCCCTGAATGCTAGATTTCATGCTCTGTTTTTAAAATAACCGCCGTCCTGTACAGCTGCTGCTTGTGAAACAAGAGCTGTCTTTGTGCAGCCATCAGCTGGACTCCCCCAGTCATGTTCAGACCACTTTGATGGACATTCTGGGTGTCCATATTGGTTTCGAGAATGTTTCCTGGACATGCCAAACTTCTTGCTCGAAGGTTCTTTTCTCCGCGGCTGCGGCTGTGTGAAATCCTTCAAAGGAGCCCCAGACATTTTCTCAAGAGCTGTACAAAGCTGGGTCTTCTTCCTCTAACCCAAACAGAGTCAAATGAATTGAACCAGCATTGTGGAGTGCCCAGAACACAGAATGTGGCCTTTTGCTAAGGCTTTTTCTGCACTGTACAGTGGTACCTCAGGTTACATACGCTTCAGGTTGCATACGCTTCAGGTTACAGACTCTGCTAACCCAGAAATAGTACTTCAGGTGAAGAACTTTGCTAGAGGATGAGAACAGAAATCGTGCGGTGGCAGCACTAGGCCCCATTAGCTAAAGTGGTGCTTCAGGCTAAGAAGAGTTTCAGGTTAAGAACGGACCTCCGGAACGAATTAAGTACTTAACCCGAGGTACCACTGTACATATAAAACACCCTCACACCACTTTCAACCGTCTTGGCTTCCCCGCAAAAGATTCTGGGAACTGCAGTTCGTAAAGGGTGTTGAAAGTTGTTATGAGGACCTCTCAGTGGCGTAGCGTGGGTTGTCAGCACCCGGGGCAAGGCAAGTAATTTGCGCCCCCTAACCCGGGGCAAGGCAAGTAATTTGCGCCCCCTAACCCCTAACCTGCCGCCGCTGCCAGCTTCTTCTTGCTGCTGCCTGGTCTGGTCTGGTGTGGTTCTCTCCCACGCTCAGCGCTGCGCTGGGCGGCCGGTGCACTGTCCCTCCCCCAGATAGTCCCTCGCTCTCTCTCCGCACTGCACGCCTGGCACCCCCCCCCCCCACACACACAGTGGGCGGCGACCCGGCGGCTCGGATCGGATTCGCAAAGCCAGCACTGCAGTGAGAGTGAGTGAGCCAGGTAGGGGCAGAGAGCTGAGAGTGCGAACACGCCCCCCCCCAGATGTTGCGCCTGGTGCGGCCGGCCCCCCCTGCACCCCCACGATACGCCACTGGGACCTCCTTCCCCCTCTCCCACTATTCCTCTCACAGAACTACAATACGCAGAGTTATTGCATACGATGTCTCTGAAAATGTTACACATCCCTTGGGAAGACAGGCGAACTAATGCCAGAGTAATGGAAGAAGCAAAGATCACCAATCAATGATCACCAATCAATGAATCAATGATTCTTCAACACCAACTTTGTCGGACTGGTCATGTTGTGCGGATGCCTGATGACCGTCTTCCAAAGCAACTGCTCTATTCCAACTGCTCTAACCAAACTTAAAAATGGAAAGCGTAATGCTGGTGGTCAACAAAAGAGGTTTAAAGACTGTCCCAAGGCAAATTTTTAAAAATGTGATATAAACAACAACAACTGGGAAACACTGGCCTGCGAGCGCTCCAGTTGGAGAACAGCCTTTCCCAAAGGTGTCATGGGCTTTGAAGACACTCGAACTCAGGACCCAAGGGAGAAACGTGCTAAGAGGAAGGCACGCTTGGCAAATCCACACCGTGATCAACTCCCGCCCGGAAACCTGTGTCCCCACTGTGGAAGGACATGTGGATCCAGAATTGGCCTCTAAGGTCACTTACGGACTCACTGTTAAAACCATGTTTATGGAAGACAATCTTACTCAGCTATGAGGGATCGCCAAAGAAGAAGAATTAATATTGTGTTGCATGAAGCAACTGGACGCATAAAAGCTGGCTCCTTTTGGAATAAAAATTGTCCAACGCCATCATGATGATCGCTACCTCATGAGAAGAGAAGACTCCCTGGAAAAGACCCTGATGTTGGGAAAGATGGAGGGCACAAGGAGAAGAGGACGACAGAGGACGAGATGGTGGGACAGTGTTCTTGAAGCTACCAGCATGAGTTTGACCAAACTGCGGGAGGCAGTGGAAGAAAGGAGTGCCTGGCGTGCTCTGGTCCAGGGGGCCACGAAGAGTCAGACACGACTAAACGACTAAACGAACAATCATGATGATTCAAAGCTTTACTAACCACAACCTCTTCAGAACAGGTGCAAAATTATCCTGATACACTGAGATAATTCCACAAAGCATGTGCTTATATAAGCACAGGTTCTTCTTCTTAAATATATGACATCATTATGGGCAGCTGAATCTTACTTGCTTCTGATGGGATTGCATCCTGCACCACACCTGAGACTGCAGGCCAAGTCTGGGGTCCCAGAAGAGGCCATGTGGCACCATAGGAGGATGGCTGGGGGTTAGGAAGACCAGCCAGGGGGTACTGTTCTTGCATATCTGCCGTCTGAGGCCATTACTTCACTCTACCTAATAACAGGGCTACTCGTGGCCAAAGGTAAAGGTATAGGTAAAGGGACCCCTGACCATTAGGTCCACTTGCGGACGACTCTGGGGTTGCAGCGCTCATCTCGCTTTATTGGCCGAGGGAGCCAGCGTACAGCTTCCGGGTCATGTGGCCAGCATGACTAAGCCGCTTCTGGCAAACGAGAGCAGCGCACGGAAACACTGTTCACCTTCCCGCCGGAGCGGTACTGTTATGTACTGAAGTTCTCACCCTGGGCCAGCAGGGGGATACTGTAGATAGTTATGCAAATGAAGCATCACAAGTGACATTCAGTGATTGGATAGTTTTAGAAAGTTGCTACAGTAACGTTGTACTGGAGCTCTATATAAGCAGGCTGAGTGAGCCCTTCAGCTCAGTTCTGTTATGGCCTGTGAATAAACAAGAGCTGTTTGAAGAATCGCTGTGTCATCTGATAATTTCACCCACAACTTAACAGTTACCTATTTATCAACTTGCACTTTGACGTGCTTTCGAACTGCTAGGTTGGCAGGAGCAGGGACTGAGCAATGGGAGCTCACCACGTAGCGGGGATTCAAACCGCCAACCTTCTGATCGGCAAGTCCTAGGCTCTGTGGTTTAACCCACAGCGCCACCCGCATCCCTCCTGGCCAAAGGACCCAATGCCAAAAGATTTAAGTGAGTGGAACAGAAGCCACTTGTACCGCACTGTCTCAACAACCAGAGAATACCCTAAATGTGGACCGCCTTCTGTTGTTCTCAAGAGCACTGGAGCCAGGCCCTGGAGACAGTGGATTTCTTCCCTTTTCTCCTCCCCCTACTCCCACAATAAATCTGCTTGCTTGCTTTAAGCACCTCCCAGTCTTATTTAATTTAAAGCTCAAGCCACACAGCTAATAATAGCCGCTCGGCAAAGAGTGAAGCTCTGCCATGCTGCGTTCGACGGGATTACGGCTAAGACGACTCAAGGAATGTGTCGAAGTGTTTGTGACATTCCATGGGATCCTCTTTGCCATTCTGAAAAGGGGGAATCGCTTCTGTTGGGAAATGGATCCTAGGCAAGCTCAATCACTGGATCTCTTTCGACCTCTGCTGAAAACCTTTCCGTTTCAGTAGCTCTCTCGAGTCCAGGCTCGTGGTTTAGTTTCTTACATTTCTTTTGCAAAGCTTTGGTTGGTTTTATTTCTGCTTTTTAATTACGACGACATTATGCACATTAGTTTTTAATTGGTTTGTTTCTTTTAGCTGGGTTTTTATCTGTGTTTTTATGCGCTCCCTCTTTGTAGAACCATGTGACTGAGCAGCTTACGGATTTTCTAAATAAAATAAGAGGGAAATCCAGATCAGAATTTTATTTTATTTTTCGTCCTTCGTAAGCCCTCGGGTGTATTGTCTCAATCTCCACATATTGCTTTGAAACTCCACTTTAAGGAAAAACCAAGAGACATATTTTATTTTGCAATAAGTATAACTACAGCACGCTTCATCAGATGCACATATAATCCTCAGTTGCAGATTTATATGCAGTTTTGTGTACTCCACAAAGTAGCAAGAGACGTCATGGGTTCCAGCAGTTACCCAGGGTTTTATTTCCTTGCGTGACCTTACCTGTCCAGGTAACGAAAAGGACAAGGCATGCAGCTATCTCTCTCTCTTCCACTTCCTTCTTTGTAGGACCAGCAGTTTTATCATAATAAATTTTATTTATACCCTGACCTTCCCAGTTTAAAAACCGGGCTCAGGGAGGCTAACAGCAAATATAAAACTTTGGTTAAAATGTGACTTAAAAACAGCATAAAATACAACATAAATGCAGCATCAACGTCAATAAACGTCAATAAAATTCAAAAATTCAGAGGTCATTTGGGGGAGGGGGGACTCTAGTCAGTAAACATCAAATGATCACCAGGGCTAACTGGCCAAATTGGTCCTACTAGGGCCAGCAAGGAGACCAGGGAAGAGTTTAAATGTGGGGTCCCAGAAGGGTTTCTTCATAGAAAAGGAAAGGGAAAAGGAAATACAGGATCAGGCTAATTCAAATTGAAGGCCAGGCAGAATAGCTCTGTCTTACAGGCCCTGTGGAAAGAGATCAAGTCCTGCAGGGCCCTAGTCTCGTGGGACAGAGCATTCCACCAGGTCGGAGCCATCACTGAAAAGGCCCTGGCCCTGGTGGAGGATAGTCTGGCTTCCTTAGGGCCCGGGACCTTTAAGCTTTTATTATTCGTGGACCTTAGGGTCCTCTGCAGGACATACCAGGAGAGGCGGTCCCGTAAGTACAAGGGTCCTTTGTTTAGCTAGAGATGCTCTGTTGGCTTCCAGCCAACAGAGGACAAAGGGACTATCTCCATATGGGATAGATTCCACGTGTCTATACTTCTGTAACTAAGTCTGCCTTCAGGGATCCATCTGTGAACTGAATGTGTGAGTAAACCTCTTTTATTGACTTTAAATAAGATCGCCGTGTGCTTATTCTTTTAAGAGGGATATAAGGGAACCAGGAACCTAATTGGGATGCAATTAAACCACAGAGCCTAGGACTTGCCGATCAGAAGGTTGGCAGTTCGAATCCCCACGACAGGGTGAGCTCTCGTTGCTCGGTCCCTGCTCCTGCCAACCTAGCAGTTCAAAAGCACGTCAAAGTGCAAGTAGATAAATAGGTACCGCTGTGGTGGGAAGGTAAACGACGTTTCCATGCACTGCTCTGGTTCTCCAGAAGCGGCTTAGTCTTGCTGGCCACATGACCCGGAAGCTGTACGCCGGCTCCCTCGGCCAATAAAGCGAGATGAGCGCCGCAACCCCAGAATCGGCCACGACTGGACCTAATGGTCAGGGGTCCCTTTACCTTTTTACCAGGAACCTAATATTAAGAGGCTGAAACCAGCTACCCGCCGTGCGTTTAAAGGGGAATGTTAAAACTCTGAAGTTATAGAACTTGCTAGCGCAGGTTAGGAAGGGTATTATTAAACAGTATTCCCACAATGGGAAGGATGGCTTATAAAAGAATGGGAATGGTTGATTGAATATTGACTGATAAATTGTAAACAGATAAGAACTTTGGCATGATTACTGTAATAGCCTGCGGTTTTATAAGAGTACAGTGGTATCTTGGTTTATGAACTTAATCCGTTCTGGATGTCCGTTCTTAAACCAAATCCGAGGCGTGCTTTCCCTAATGAGGCCTCCCGCCACCTCTGCCCTTCCACTGTTCAGATTCTGTTCTTAGACCAAGGTAAAGTTCTCAAACCAAGACACTATTCCCGGTTTTGCGGAGTTTGCAAACCAAATCGTTCTTAAACCGGACTGTTCTTAACCCGAGGTAAAGTAAAGGTAAAGGTACCCCTGCCCGAACGGGCCAGTCTTGACAGACTCTGGGGTTTGTGCGCCCATCTCACATCTATTGGCCGGGGGCCAGCGCTGTCCGGAGACACTTCCGGGTCACATGGCCAGCGTGACAAAGCTGCATCTGGCGAGCCAGCGCAGCACACGGAACGCCGTTTACCTTCCCGCTGGTAAGCGGTACCTATTTATCTACTTGCACCCGGGGGTGCTTTCGAACTGCTAGGTTGGCAGGCGCTGGGACCGAACGACGGGAGCGCACCCCGCCGCGGGGATTCGAACTGCCGACCTTTCGATCGGCAAGCCCTAGGCGCTGAGGCTTTAACCCACAGCGCCACCCGCGTCCCTAACCCGAGGTACCCCTGTATATATTTAAAGTAGATAAATAAATGAGCAAATGAAGTTAATTTGGATATGCAGAAGATATTAAAAATAAGGAATCGCAGAAAGAGGGGGAAGGAAGCCAAGTTTTGAAACCTTAAAATGTTTGTAAAATTAATGAAATGTATAAAACTGAAAAGCATAAATATTTTATTTTTATTTATTTTTTAAAACGTGGGCAAGGGAAAAGAAAGGACGGCTTCCTTGTTTCAAATGAAAGAAAGGTGTTTGTCCTCTGGTACGCCATACTTCAACTTGTGCTCTTCAAAGAGCTTGCAGAGTTCCTCCATGTAGACCTCGTGCAACTTATCCACCTCCTCTTGGCTGGGGTTGGGGCACTTCTCAACTTGGATGGGTCTTCCAACTGCGGGCGGGTGGGGAGGGAAAGACAGCAAAGAGTGGTTAAGAAAACTCAGGCGATAAGGTAAAAAAGGAATGGGATTGCTTTAAAAACTACCTGACACAATACGGTTTCAAAAATAATACTTGGTTGTGCTTAGATTAATTTCGCAGATATAATGGGGGAAAACTGATAATAAATGAATGCAGAATATTTGTCACCTAAGAGAAGTGTTGAAGCCGCAAAGAGATAGAGGGAAGTCAACTAATACAGTGGTGCCTCGCAAGACGAAAAGAATCTGTTCTGTGATTCTCTTCGTCTAGCGGTTTTGTCGTCTTGCGAAGCAAGCCCATTAGCGGCTTAGCGGATTAGCGCTATTAGCGGCTTATCGGATCAGCTGATAAGCGGCTTAGCGGCTTAGAAAAAGGGGGGGAGGAAAAAAAACCCCGCAGGAACTCGCAAGACATTTTCGTCTTGCGAAGCAAGCCCATAGGAGATTCGTTTTGCGAAGCACCTCCAAAATGGAAAACTCTTTCGTCTAGCGAGTTTTCCGTCTTGCGAGGCATTCGTCCTGCGGGGCACCACTGTATAATAATAATAATTTATTTATACCTCGCCCTTCCTGGTTCAAAAACCGGGCTCAGGGTGGCTAACAACAAATTTAAAACACTTTAAAACACTTAATTATAAAAGCAGCATAAAATACAGTATAAAAACATGAATAACAATAAAATTCAAAAATCAATTTAGGGGAAATAAGCATTAGATAGTCACCAGGGCTAGCTGACTGGATTAGTCCTACTTGGGCCAGCGAGGAGTCCAGGGGAGAATTAGCTGTGGGGTCTCAGAGCGGGTGATCTTCATAAAAGGAGAGGGGGAGGGAAGAGAAGGGGAATAAAAGATCAGGCTGAATTCAAATAATATAGCAGGGATTCAGACTACTTTTCCGGATCAGAAAGAAAGTGACAAGAAAGAAAGAAAGAGAGAAAGAAAGAAAGAAAGAAAGAAAGGGAGGATTACAAATGTATTTCTTTTGTGGAACATGGCGTATAGAATATTCAAAGTACTGTTTGTATCCTGTGAATGATTTTGTGCACTTGACTAATTATTTTTCGTGTTTTATTATCCTTTTTCTTTTTTTCTTTTCCTTTCTTTCTCCTCCTCCCCTCTTTTCTTTTTATTTTCTTTTTATATATTTTCCTTTTATGTATTTCTGTTTTTGAATATTTGAATGTAATGTTTAATTTATACTTTTTGGTATATATATATTTAATGCAATAAAGATAACGTCAGGGAACTGCCATCGGCTCAGGGGCGAGAGGAGAAAAGCCAGATGGATTACAGAGAGCCCCCAAAGATCGTGGGAAGCAGCACCTCCTCAGCGGAGGAGAGTAGCCACGCCTCCAGCGGAGAGGAGCTTCAGGGCTCGGAGGAGGCGAGGCGGTGCCAGGACACCTGGCCTGGGCAAAGCGGGGACGAGAGAGGTCCTCCGTTACCCACGCCCTCCCTGCGCAGTAAGCTTCTGCGCCAAGAGGGGAGGCGCAGATTGGGCGTCAAGAAACTACTCTGCTGAGGAGGGTTTAAGGACCGCCCACTCTCAGATTCTGCCAGTGAATGAGCGAGCCACGGACTAGTGGCGCTCTGCATGGTGAAGGGTTTTTGACACCAATAACGAGGCTTTACAGCTGACCAGGGAGGCATTTGCCTGATTGCTCTCGAGTAACCCCCTGATATCCTGTTGAGCTTTTTTGGGGGGGAGGGGGGAGGAGGAGCCAAAGCTGTTTGGGTTTGGGGCTTGGCGCCAGGAAGCGGCGGGGCCAGGAATCCAGCGATGACCTGCCTGCCTTCCCTCTGAAAGGCTGTGCTAATTGTGTTTGTCAGACGACAATGGGCTAACGCGGTTTCCGACCAACATCCCATTAAGTGTCTCCTCCGCTGCCGAGGTTGGCGAAAGTCCGTCTAACCACGGAGAAGGTCCAAACAAGCTGTCAAACAATTATGGGCAACCGCTGCCTGTCAAATCCCATCAGAGAGGATGGTGTTACCTGTAGGAAACTGTCTTTTTGAATTAACCTGAAGTTATTGTGGCCGGCTCCGGCGATAATTAGCGCGCCACGGTGAATTCAGTCCTAGAAACGCTCTCTCGGTGTTTGGCATCAGGCAGGAAAATCATTACTAGTATTAGACGACCTCGTACTTGGTTGCAGAAGTAGGATCCCTGATTGTTGGAGAACATAGCTGTCAAGCGTCCCTTATTTGGAGGGACAGTCCCTTATTCCAGCGCCATGTCCCGCTGCTGTCCCTTATTGATGGATGTCCCTTAAATGTCCCTTAAATGATGTCCCTTAAATTTCAAAGGAAGCAGCTCCTCTCCCTCCCTCCCTGCCGGCCAGGGAAAAGGGAGGCTCCAACTGTGTTGCTTGGCTGCGTTGCTCACCCAATAAGAAGTCTAAGAACGACTGAGGTTGGAGCTTCCATGCCTTGTGCTGATCAAATCGGCTGTGTTGCCTGGGGACTCGCCTTTGCTCAGCGCTTCCCAGTGGAGAGGTGATGGTGATTTTCCATGAGGCTTCATTTGGCTGCTGGCTGGGCTTTCTGCCTTTGGCTCAGAGGGGCTCAGAAGTTGAACGTACTTGTGCTGAGTGCTCGGATCGGAATCGGATGGATACGTCATCGACGGCCCACTCACCCTTGCCGGGGAAAAGGTCTATCTGGAGCGGTGGCACATGGTGGGGGGAAAGGAAAGGAGATCTCGTGGGAGGGAGGGAGGCTGTGTGTGTGTGGCTAGTTAATGCAAGCTGAGGGGGGGGGTGTTGAATGCTGGACGCCATTTTGTTGCACGTGCTGCTGCAAACTTTGCAGTGCAAAGCCAGGCCAGGGAGCCATCTTAAGTTGAGGCTGCATAGGCCTTGTGGTGCATGTGATTCAGATTCTATTCAGTTGAACCTCTGGTTACAAAGTTGGTTGGACAGTGTTCTCGAAGCTACCAGCATGAGTTTGACCAGACTGCAGGAGGACAGGAAGACTGGAGTGCCTGGAACAGGTGAGGCTGCAGGTCCCTTATTTTGGCTGCTGATCCCTTATTTTCAAGGCTGTTGGTCCCTTATTTTCAAATCTGTAAGTTGACAGCTATGGTTGGAAAAGGGGGTCTTTAAGCTAATGAATGCTTTCGTCTCTCACTTTTCCAATCTTAGGTTTCGCACATTCCGCTATTTTCATTTAACCTCCTCGTGAAAATTCAGCATTTTGGTACAAATTACTCCAAATATACCGTACACACTTTCCTGTAGGTAATTTTGCCCAATGCACATGTTTTGGCAAAGCCAATCCCTTTATATCAGGCATAGGCAAACTTGGCCCTCCTGATGTTTTGGGACTATAATTCCTGTCAGGGAACTGACATCGGAGGAAAGGGAAGTGGTAGGGCTCCCAGAGACTGGGAGAGAGTCAACAGCCAAAGCAGGGACCAGCAGGGGGAGCGCGGGGTCTCTGGAGGAGGATCTCAGTAATGCTGAGAGAGACGCAGCAGCCCAGGCAGGAAGCAGAAGGGGAGAGAAAGGGGTGAGAGACACTTCGAGCGAAAATAGCGGGGAGGTGTCAGAAGCAACTGCAGGGAGACCTATGCTTCGCCGGAAGCTGTCACGTCGTGAGTCCAGGAGACGCGTTTCCGTTAAGGAACTTCTTTGCTGGAAGCGCTTCCGCAGACAGCCACTGTCGGACTCTACAAGTGACTAGAGCAGACATGTCTGAGGAGCTCTGTCACACACAGAGGTTTGTGGGGTCGCACAAACTCTGAAGGGGCACTATTTTAAGCACAAGCAGCTAATCATCCCCTGACAATTCCCATCACCCCTGACCGCTGGTCCAGATAGCTAGGGATGATGGGAGTTGTAGTCCCAAAACATCTGGAGGGCCGAGTTTGTCTATGCCTGCTTTATGTAATGCATTTTGTCTGCTATTTTCATAAATATGTACATTTCTACTTGCATTTTACACAAGCGTGCGCATTTATTGTGCACATTACTTGGCTGAAGAACTTCACTGAAAAAATGGAGGTGTGTGGATTTTGAAGAATGACCGTTTTGGTTTGCCCGTTGTTTTGGAAAGTGTGACTTGGCGAAAGGCCTATGCATACTTCCTCTAATCTTGCTGCTCTCCCCCAAGGAAAACCGCTTTCTAGTGCTCAATCGGAGCAAATGGCGATTGGGGTTTTCTCCGGATTGACATTTGCTGCAATGTAATGCTAAAAAAGCCAATCAGTTGAACCTCTGGTTACAAAGTTGGTTGGACAGTGTTCTCGAAGCTACCAGCATGAGTTTGACCAGACTGCAGGAGGACAGGAAGACTGGAGTGCCTGGAACAGGTGAGGCTGCAGGTCCCTTATTGGGTAAAAGCCTCAGCGCCTAGGGCTTGCCGATCGAAAGGTCGGCGGTTCGAATCCCCGCGGCGGGGTGCGCTCCCGCTGCTCGGTCCCAGCGCCTGCCAACCTAGCAGTTCGAAAGCACCCCCGGGTGCAAGTAGATAAATAGGTACCGCTTACCAGCGGGAAGGTAAATGGCGTTCCGTGTGCTGCGCTGGCTCGCCAGATGCAGCTTTGTCACGCTGGCCACGTGACCCGGAAGTGTCTCCGGACAGCGCTGGCCCCCGGCCTATAGATGTGAGATGGGCGCACAAACCCCAGAGTCTGTCAAGACTGGCCCGTTCGGGCAGGGGTACCTTTACCTTTAACGCTAAAAAAAGCAGAGACATCACTTTGCCAACAAAGGTCCTTATAGTTAAAGCTATGGTTTTCCCAGTAGTGATGTATGGAAGTGAGAGCTGGACCATAAAGAAGGCTGATCGCCGAAGAATTGGTGCTTTTGAATTCTGGTGTTGGAGGAGACTCTTGAGAGTCCCATGGACTGCAAGAAGATCAAACCTCTCCATTCTGAAGGAAATCAGCCCTGAGTGCCCACTGGAAGGACAGATCCTGAAGCTGAGGCTCCAATACTTTGGCCACCTCATGAGAAGAGAAGACTCCCTGGAAAAGACCCTGATGTTGGGAAAGATGGAGGGCACAAGGAGAAGGGGACGACAGAGGACGAGATGGTGGGACCGTGTTCTCGAAGCTACAAACATGAGTCTGACCAAACTGTGGGAGGCAGTGGAAGACAGGAGTGCCTGGTGTGCTCTGGTCCAGGGGGTCACGAAGAGGCAGACACGACTAAATGGCTAAACAACAACAACAACACTAAAGAGCGAGTTTTCCCTAGGGAAGGAATGAGGCAAGGGGAAAACACTTAGAAAGTGTGGATGAAGTGGAAAACTGCTCAGACCCAGGCTTTCTAGGCATGAGCAGACTTTGCTTAAGTGGTTTTAATTTACTGAAATTGAGAATGCTTAAATGCCTTGTTGTGTGTTTCATTCTGGAATGCTCCCCAGTAACTCTCATGAGATTGGTTAACTCTGGTCACATGGGAGGTGTCTTATTACATTCTCCATTTGGTTTTGTGCAAGTGACTTGACTCATGGCTACAGCTCCATGAACACTGAAGAAGAGGCCGTTTTAGATTGCTCTCTCTCTCTAAACGCAATAAAGGAGAGGTCTGACAATGTTTCTGTGCGAATGTATGGGACGGAAAGAAGGCCAGAAGTTGATGTTCTCCCAAAGAAGCAGTAAGGAGAGGTCTGCTGGAAGGAAAAAGTGGAAACATCACAGATGGAACTGCATGGCCAAGCTGGATATTCCACAGAAGGCTGAGTGGAAAGAGAGAAAGACACAGTTTGGTTGAATGTTTACGGAAGAATTAGTAATCTAGGTTCTTCCATACGTCCTGAATTTCCTGGACATATCTGTGATTCGTCTGGCGGAAATAGCATCTGGGCAGAAATTCCGAACATCGTTTGAAATGTCTGGGGAAACCTGGGCAGCCCATGTTGGACGTGTTGATTTTTTGGTGATTTTTTCCCAAAACAGCTCAAAAGCTTTTTCTCCCTTTTTGAAAAATTGCATAAAAAACCCTCATCAACGGGCCCCTCCCTATCCAAAAAAGCTCAACAGTTTTTGTGTCTGGATTTTGACTTTTTGGAATATGGGAACCCTATGTAATCTTCAGCTAAGAAAATCTAGCCCCATGCTTGAATAACTATGTGAATGTAAATACTTTGCATACGTTCTTCTTTCGCTATATGTTCTGCAAGCGAAAGCTTTTTTGAATATTTTAACAAGTGTTTGAATCAGGGGTTAGCTAACTTTTTCAGCAGGGGGCCGGTCCACTGTCCCTCAGACCTTGTGGGGGGCCGGACTATATTTTGAAGGGGAAAAATGAACGAATTCCTATGCCCCACAAATAACCCAGAATGCATTTTAAATAAAAGGACACATTCTACTCATGTAAAAACACCAGGCAGGCCCCACAAATAACCCAGAGATGCATTGTAAATAAAAGGACACATTCTACTCATGTGAAAACATGCTGATTCCCAGACAGTCTGCGGACCGGATTTAGAAGAGTTTGGATTTGATATCCCGCCTTTCACTCCCTTTAAGGAGTCTCAAAGCGGCTAACATTCTCCTTTCCCTTCCTCCCCCACAACAAACACTCTGTGAGGTGAGTGGGGCTGAGAGACTTCAAAAAAGTGTGACTAGCCCAAGGTCACCCAGCAGCTGCATGTGGAGGAGTGGAGACGCGAACCCGGTTCCCCAGATTACAAGACTACCGCTCTTAACCACTACACCACACTGGCTTTAGAAGAGGATTGCGATGGATCCGGCCCCCAGGCCTTAATTTGCCTACCCATGGTTTGGACACTGCTTTAATTTCCAGAAAATAGTAATAAAAATAGTAAAGAAAATAGCACAGGATTGGGCTTCCCAGCTGCAGTTTAGCTACTCTCCCAACCAGACTTACCCACAGTGTGGATCGGTCGCCGATACGGAATGAGCCCAAAACTGTACTGAAAGATCCCACGGGCATGGAAGAGTGGGAGAGAGATCCCCATGATCTTTTGCAAACGCTCTTGGATCCACCGCAGCCAGCCGCCCTTGGGGTTTTCGACTTGATCAAAGAGCTCGTTCTCGCCGAAGGAAAACACAGGGACAAGAGGAGTGCTGGAGGAGGGGGCAGAGGAATGGAAAAGAAGGTGTTGCGTCATCATCATCATAATGCCCGAAGCACAACCAGTGTTTATACCAGGGGTAAGGAGCCTCACCCCAACTTGGAACACCGTCTAGGAGTGGATCCTGGATTTGATGCGGCCCCGCTGTGGGTTAAACCACAGAGCCTAGGACTTGCCGATCAGAAGGTCGGCGGTTCGAATCCCCTGCTCCTGCCAACCTAGCAGTTCAAAAGCATGTCAAAGTTCAAGTAGATAAATAGGTACCACTCCGGCGGGAAGGTAAACGGTGTTTCCGTGTGCTGCTCTGGTTTGCCAGAAGCGGCTTAGTCATGCTGGCCACATGACCCGGAAGCTGTACGCCGGCTCCCTTGGCCAGTAAAGCGAGATGAGTGCCGCAACCTCAGAGTCGGCCACGACTGGACCTAATGGTCAGGGGTCCCTTTACCTTTACCTATGAGCCCGAAAAAGCGAGGCCTGGGGCCCGGTGAGGCTCTGCCCCTTGCCCTCGATGGCGACTTGTCCAATGTCAACACTGCTTTTGCAATCCAAGGCAGGAAGCAAAAGCCGGAGATTTTCCTGGATCCCTGATGAGCTGTGCTTGACCTGACGGCTCAGCGGTTGTATAAAGTTACAGAACCATCAGGGCTAGGAGCCATCAATAGCTCCCTCTTCCTCCATGAATTTCTCTCACCCTCTTTCAAAGCCCTCCAAGTTGGGGGCCATCACTGCCCTCTTGCATTTGCAGGTAGCCGTGCCCAGTGGCGTAGCGTGGGGGGTGCAGGGGGGGCCGGCTGCACCGGGCGCAACATCTGGGGGTTAGGGTTAGGGTGCGCAAATGCACGGATTAGGGGGCGCAAATCCACGGGTTAGGGGGCGCAAATTACTTGCCTTGCCCCGGGTGCTTACAACCCACGCTACGCCACTGGCCTTGCCACCAGAGTTAATATTTTGTACGGGATTTGCACAACGCAGTCCTTCGCCCAACAGCGCGCCACGACTCACCCATGATGTATAGCTAGCCGAACAAACCCCTTCCGGTTTGCCAACAACAGAGTACAAGCCCCTGGCCGGGCGTCCAGAGCTTCTTGGGCTCCTCCCACAGCGATGGTGAGGACATTCCCTCCTCCTGCCCTCCGTAGGACGTTGGCAGCCGTTTCCTTGTCAGATGGGACTAAACCTGGGTATGAAATTCAGGAGACGTGAGAGTAAGCTCCCTGAAAACCATCAGTACAGTGGTACCTCGGGTTACATACGCTTCAGGTTACAGACTCCGCTAACCCAGAAATAGTACTTCAGGTTAAGAACTTTGCTTCAGGATGAGAACAGAAATTGTGCTCTGGCGGCGCGGCAGCAGCAGTAGGCCCCATTACCTAAAGTGGTGCTTCAGGTTAAGAACAGTTTCAGGTTAAGAACAGACCTCCGGAACGAATTTAGTACTTAACCCAAGGTACCACTGTAGTGTTATTAATAGTACTATTATTTTGCAAATGCCTTTGCGGGACATCTTCAGGATAATAATAATAATAATAATAATAATAATAATAATAATAATTTTTATTTATACCCCTCCCTCCCCAGCCAAGACCGGGCTCAGGGTGGCTAACACCAGGAATAAAAACAAGATTAAAATACAACATTAAAATGCAGCCTCATTGCAGTAGAAACTCAGATCAAAAACTTTTGGGTGATGAAAACGTCAAATCTTCACCAAGGCCAACTATCCAGACTGGTCCTACGTGGGCCAGAAAAAAGCCAGGGAAGTCCCCAAATAGGAGCTCCATCACAGGAGGCGAAAGGAAAAAGGAAAGAGGGAATCAAATAGATTCCAAGCCAATGGCCAGGTGGAACAACTCTGTCTTACAGGCCCTGCGGAAAGAAATCAGATCCCACAGGGCCCTGGTCTCATAAGATAGAGCGTGTTGAAAAGGCCCTGGCTCTGGTTGAGGCTAAGGGGTAAGGCGTAAACCTTACACAAGCCCAGAGATGGGTCCATAAGATGGTTAGATGGTGCCTTCTTCCAGCAACCCCTGCAGCCAAGCTGGTGGCAAATGTATTGCTTGCCTTTCCTTTGAACCACATCAGCGAGACCAAGGGGAAGGGGTCTTGTCGTCTGGGCAGCCCAGGACCTACAGACACAGTGCCCAGGCTCGCACCCCAAGTAATTTCAGTGCTGCAAAAATCATGCAGGAGGCAGCAGTTACAAGCTACTAGTGTCTGCCGTCATAGCAAGGGCCGTGATTCTCCAGGAATTCGATTTCACCCCTGGAAGCACACTCCATTGTCTCTCAGGGCGGATGGATGCCAAGACACTCTTTTTGCAAAACTCTTTGTGTGCAAAACGTGTAAGGCCTTGTGGTGCCTCAGTTTACCTAATGGAAAGCCTTCTGGGTGCAGGGGCAGAGGACCTGTGGCTCTTCAGATACTGGTGGACTCCCATCATCGCTTGGACTACTGCAATGCGCCTACGTGGGGCTACCTTTGAAGGTGACCCAGAAGCTACAACTAATCCAGAATGCGGCAGCTAGACTGGTGACCATGAGTGGCCGCCGAGACCACATAACACTGGTCCTGAAAGACCTACATTGGCTCCCAGTACGTTTCTGGGCACAATTCAAAGTGTTGGTGCTGACCTGGAAAGCCCTAAAGGGCCTCAAAGGCCGAGTAGACCTGAAGGAGCGTCTACACCCCCGTCGTTCAGCCTGGACATTGAGGTCCAGCTCCGAGGGCCTTCTGGCGGTTCCCTCATTGCGAGAAGTGAGGTTACGGGGAACCAGGCAGAGGGCCTTCTCAGTAGTGGCATCCGCCCTGTGGAACGCCCTCCCATCAGATTTCAAGGAAATAAACAACTATCTGACTTTTAGAAGACATCTGAAGGCAGCCCTGCTTAGGGAAGTTTTTAATATTTGATGTTTTACCGTGTTTTTAATATTTTGTTGGAAGCCGCCCAGAGTGGCTGGGGAGGCCTGGCCAGATGGGAGGGGTATAAGTAATAAGTTGTTTGTTTGTTTGTTGTTGTTGTTGCTGCTGCTGCTGCTGCTAACAGCTATGCTGGATGGAGCTTGGGGAGGATGTGAGT